>NC_136068.1:739589084-739986584 GCF_964261635.1 Lissotriton helveticus | reverse complement strand
ATCGACCCACATGGGGAGTTATCATGTTTTCATTTGGCAGCGCACAGACGACTCACTGGAGTAAAACATTATTTGGGCACTACGAGGACCGGCAGGCAGCAGTGTTGTCTACACCCACTGGGGCGTGTCCACGAACTATAAACAGGTGCTCTGCTCGTTGTGCGTATGCTACAGAACTCAGCCCATGAAGAAGTGAAGAGATTCACGAAACGCGTCGGGCTTGCTATTTTGAGGTGAATGTTGCTGTTTGCCAGGCTGTCTCTTTTCACCATTAAAGCGCTGAACCACACCCTACTGTTTGAGGCTTCCTTGAAGGGGACACCTTTGTTTGATGGATTTTTGCACGACCAGTCCTGTCGTGAAGGGAGCCCCGCCACTCAGAAGTGGTCCGATACTTGACGCCAGGCGGCTGATGGTATATGCACGGACAGAAAAGGGGCGCTGTGAAAAGCTCACAAGGGCAGCGTGAGTTTTACATGACATTTCATCGACCCACATGGGGAGTTATCATGTTTTAATTTGGCAGCGCACAGACGACTCACTGGAGTAAAACATTATTTGGGCACTACGAGGAGCGGCAGGCAGCAGTGTTGTCTACACCCACTGGGGCGTGTCCACGAACTATAAACAGGTGCTCTGCTCGTTGTGCGTATGCTACAGAACTCAGCCCATGAAGAAGTGAAGGGATTCGCGAAACGCGTCGGGCTTGCTATTTTGAGGTGAATGTTGCTGTTTGCCAGGCTGTCTCTTTTCACCATTAAAGCGCTGAACCACACCCTACTGTTTGAGGCTTCCTTGAAGGGGACACCTTTGTTTGATGGATTTTTGCACGACCAGTCCTGTCGTGAAGGGAGCCCCGCCACTCAGAAGTGGTCCGATACTTGACGCCAGGCGGCTGATGGTATATGCACGGACAGAAAAGGGGCGCTGTGAAAAGCTCACAAGGGCAGCGTGAGTTTTACATGACATTTCATCGACCCACATGGGGAGTTATCATGTTTTAATTTGGCAGCGCACAGACGACTCACTGGAGTAAAACATTATTTGGGCACTACGAGGACCGGCAGGCAGCAGTGTTGTCTACACCCACTGGGGCGTGTCCACGAACTATAAACAGGTGCTCTGCTCGTTGTGCGTATGCTACAGAACTCAGCCCATGAAGAAGTGAAGGGATTCACGAAACGCGTCGGGCTTGCTATTTTGAGGTGAATGTTGCTGTTTGCCAGGCTGTCTCTTTTCACCATTAAAGCGCTGAACCACACCCTACTGTTTGAGGCTTCCTTGAAGGGGACACCTTTGTTTGATGGATTTTTGCACGACCAGTCCTGTCGTGAAGGGAGCCCCGCCACTCAGAAGTGGTCCGATACTTGACGCCAGGCGGCTGATGGTATATGCACGGACAGAAAAGGGGCGCTGTGAAAAGCTCACAAGGGCAGCGTGAGTTTTACATGACATTTCATCGACCCACATGGGGAGTTATCATGTTTTAATTTGGCAGCGCACAGACGACTCACTGGAGTAAAACATTATTTGGGCACTACGAGGACCGGCAGGCAGCAGTGTTGTCTACACCCACTGGGGCGTGTCCACGAACTATAAACAGGTGCTCTGCTCGTTGTGCGTATGCTACAGAACTCAGCCCATGAAGAAGTGAAGGGATTCACGAAACGCGTCGGGCTTGCTATTTTGAGGTGAATGTTGCTGTTTGCCAGGCTGTCTCTTTTCACCATTAAAGCGCTGAACCACACCCTACTGTTTGAGGCTTCCTTGAAGGGGACACCTTTGTTTGATGGATTTTTGCACGACCAGTCCTGTCGTGAAGGGAGCCCCGCCACTCAGAAGTGGTCCGATACTTGACGCCAGGCGGCTGATGGTATATGCACGGACAGAAAAGGGGCGCTGTGAAAAGCTCACAAGGGCAGCGTGAGTTTTACATGACATTTCATCGACCCACATGGGGAGTTATCATGTTTTAATTTGGCAGCGCACAGACGACTCACTGGAGTAAAACATTATTTGGGCACTACGAGGACCGGCAGGCAGCAGTGTTGTCTACACCCACTGGGGCGTGTCCACGAACTATAAACAGGTGCTCTGCTCGTTGTGCGTATGCTACAGAACTCAGCCCATGAAGAAGTGAAGGGATTCACGAAACGCGTCGGGCTTGCTATTTTGAGGTGAATGTTGCTGTTTGCCAGGCTGTCTCTTTTCACCATTAAAGCGCTGAACCACACCCTACTGTTTGAGGCTTCCTTGAAGGGGACACCTTTGTTTGATGGATTTTTGCACGACCAGTCCTGTCGTGAAGGGAGCCCCGCCACTCAGAAGTTGTCGGATACTTGACGCCAGGCGGCTGATGGTATATGCACGGACAGAAAAGGGGCGCTGTGAAAAGCTCATAAGGGCAGCGTGAGTTTTACATGACATTTCATCGACCCACATGGGGAGTTATCATGTTTTAATTTGGCAGCGCACAGACGACTCACTGGAGTAAAACATTATTTGGGCACTACGAGGACCGGCAGGCAGCAGTGTTGTCTACACCCACTGGGGCGTGTCCACGAACTATAAACAGGTGCTCTGCTCGTTGTGCGTATGCTACAGAACTCAGCCCATGAAGAAGTGAAGGGATTCACGAAACGCGTCGGGCTTGCTATTTTGAGGTGAATGTTGCTGTTTGCCAGGCTGTCTCTTTTCACCATTAAAGCGCTGAACCACACCCTACTGTTTGAGGCTTCCTTGAAGGGGACACCTTTGTTTGATGGATTTTTGCACGACCAGTCCTGTCGTGAAGGGAGCCCCGCCACTCAGAAGTGGTCCGATACTTGACGCCAGGCGGCTGATGGTATATGCACGGACAGAAAAGGGGCGCTGTGAAAAGCTCACAAGGACAGCGTGAGTTTTACATGACATTTTATCGACCCACATGGGGAGTTATCATGTTTTAATTTGGCAGCGCACAGACGACTCACTGGAGTAAAACATTATTTGGGCACTACGAGGACCGGCAGGCAGCAGTGTTGTCTACACCCACTGGGGCGTGTCCACGAACTATAAACAGGTGCTCTGCTCGTTGTGCGTATGCTACAGAACTCAGCCCATGAAGAAGTGAAGGGATTCACGAAACGCGTCGGGCTTGCTATTTTGAGGTGAATGTTGCTGTTTGCCAGGCTGTCTCTTTTCACCATTAAAGCGCTGAACCACACCCTACTGTTTGAGGCTTCCTTGAAGGGGACACCTTTGTTTGATGGATTTTTGCACGACCAGTCCTGTCGTGAAGGGAGCCCCGCCACTCAGAAGTGGTCCGATACTTGACGCCAGGCGGCTGATGGTATATGCACGGACAGAAAAGGGGCGCTGTGAAAAGCTCACAAGGGCAGCGTGAGTTTTACATGACATTTCATCGACCCACATGGGGAGTTATCATGTTTTAATTTGGCAGCGCACAGACGACTCACTGGAGTAAAACATTATTTGGGCACTACGAGGACCGGCAGGCAGCAGTGTTGTCTACACCCACTGGGGCGTGTCCACAAACTATAAACAGGTGCTCTGCTCGTTGTGCGTATGCTACAGAACTCAGCCCATGAAGAAGTGAAGGGATTCACGAAACGCGTCGGGCTTGCTATTTTGAGGTGAATGTTGCTGTTTGCCAGGCTGTCTCTTTTCACCATTAAAGCGCTGAACCACACCCTACTGTTTGAGGCTTCCTTGAAGGGGACACCTCTGTTTGATGGATTTTTGCACGACCAGTCCTGTCGTGAAGGGAGCCCCGCCACTCAGAAGTGGTCCGATACTTGACGCCAGGCGGCTGATGGTATATGCACGGACAGAAAAGGGGCGCTGTGAAAAGCTCACAAGGGCAGCGTGAGTTTTACATGACATTTCATCGACCCACATGGGGAGTTATCATGTTTTAATTTGGCAGCGCACAGACGACTCACTGGAGTAAAACATTATTTGGGCACTACGAGGACCGGCAGGCAGCAGTGTTGTCTACACCCACTGGGGCGTGTCCACGAACTATAAACAGGTGCTCTGCTCGTTGTGCGTATGCTACAGAACTCAGCCCATAAAGAAGTGAAGGGATTCACGAAACGCGTCGGGCTTGCTATTTTGAGGTGAATGTTGCTGTTTGCCAGGCTGTCTCTTTTCACCATTAAAGCGCTGAACCACACCCTACTGTTTGAGGCTTCCTTGAAGGGGACACCTTTGTTTGATGGATTTTTGCACGACCAGTCCTGTCGTGAAGGGAGCCCCGCCACTCAGAAGTGGTCCGATACTTGACGCCAGGCGGCTGATGGTATATGCACGGACAGAAAAGGGGCGCTGTGAAAAACTCACAAGGGCAGCGTGAGTTTTACATGACATTTCATCGACCCACATGGGGAGTTATCATGTTTTAATTTGGCAGCGCACAGACGACTCACTGGAGTAAAACATTATTTGGGCACTACGAGGACCGGCAGGCAGCAGTGTTGTCTACACCCACTGGGGCGTGTCCACGAACTATAAACAGGTGCTCTGCTCGTTGTGCGTATGCTACAGAACTCAGCCCATGAAGAAGTGAAGGGATTCACGAAACGCGTCGGGCTTGCTATTTTGAGGTGAATGTTGCTGTTTGCCAGGCTGTCTCTTTTCACCATTAAAGCGCTGAACCACACCCTACTGTTTGAGGCTTCCTTGAAGGGGACACCTTTGTTTGATGGATTTTTGCACGACCAGTCTTGTCGTGAAGGGAGCCCCGCCACTCAGAAGTGGTCCGATACTTGACGCCAGGCGGCTGATGGTATATGCACGGACAGAAAAGGGGCGCTGTGAAAAGCTCACAAGGGCAGCGTGAGTTTTACATGACATTTCATCGACCCACATGGGGAGTTATCATGTTTTAATTTGGCAGCGCACAGACGACTCACTGGAGTAAAACATTATTTGGGCACTACGAGGACCGGCAGGCAGCAGTGTTGTCTACACCCACTGGGGCGTGTCCACGAACTATAAACAGGTGCTCTGCTCGTTGTGCGTATGCTACAGAACTCAGCCCATGAAGAAGTGAAGGGATTCACGAAACGCGTCGGGCTTGCTATTTTGAGGTGAATGTTGCTGTTTGCCAGGCTGTCTCTTTTCACCATTAAAGCGCAGAACCACACCCTACTGTTTGAGGCTTCCTTGAAGGGGACACCTTTGTTTGATGGATTTTTGCACGACCAGTCCTGTCGTGAAGGGAGCCCCGCCACTCAGAAGTGGTCCGATACTTGACGCCAGGCGGCTGATGGTATATGCACGGACAGAAAAGGGGCGCTGTGAAAAGCTCACAAGGGCAGCGTGAGTTTTACATAACATTTCATCGACCCACATGGGGAGTTATCATGTTTTAATTTGGCAGCACACAGACGACTCACTGGAGTAAAACATTATTTGGGCACTACGAGGACCGGCAGGCAGCAGTGTTGTCTACACCCACTGGGGCGTGTCCACGAACTATAAACAGGTGCTCTGCTCGTTGTGCGTATGCTACAGAACTCAGCCCATGAAGAAGTGAAGGGATTCACGAAACGCGTCGGGCTTGCTATTTTGAGGTGAATGTTGCTGTTTGCCAGGCTGTCTCTTTTCACCATTAAAGCGCAGAACCACACCCTACTGTTTGAGGCTTCCTTGAAGGGGACACCTTTGTTTGATGGATTTTTGCACGACCAGTCCTGTCGTGAAGGGAGCCCCGCCACTCAGAAGTGGTCCGATACTTGACGCCAGGCGGCTGATGGTATATGCACGGACAGAAAAGGGGCGCTGTGAAAAGCTCACAAGGGCAGCGTGAGTTTTACATGACATTTCATCGACCCACATGGGGAGTTATCATGTTTTAATTTGGCAGCGCACAGACGACTCACTGGAGTAAAACATTATTTGGGCACTACGAGGACCGGCAGGCAGCAGTGTTGTCTACACCCACTGGGGCGTGTCCACGAACTATAAACAGGTGCTCTGCTCGTTGTGCGTATGCTACAGAACTCAGCCCATGAAGAAGTGAAGGGATTCGCGAAACGCGTCGGGCTTGCTATTTTGAGGTGAATGTTGCTGTTTGCCAGGCTGTCTCTTTTCACCATTAAAGCGCTGAACCACACCCTACTGTTTGAGGCTTCCTTGAAGGGGACACCTTTGTTTGATGGATTTTTGCACGACCAGTCCTGTTGTGAAGGGAGCCCCGCCACTCAGAAGTGGTCCGATACTTGACGCCAGGCGGCTGATGGTATATGCACGGACAGAAAAGGGGCGCTGTGAAAAGCTCACAAGGGCAGCGTGAGTTTTACATGACATTTCATCGACCCACATGGGGAGTTATCATGTTTTAATTTGGCAGCGCACAGACGACTCACTGGAGTAAAACATTATTTGGGCACTACGAGGACCGGCAGGCAGCAGTGTTGTCTACACCCACTGGGGCGTGTCCACGAACTATAAACAGGTGCTCTGCTCGTTGTGCGTATGCTACAGAACTCAGCCCATGAAGAAGTGAAGGGATTCACGAAACTCGTCGGGCTTGCTATTTTGAGGTGAATGTTGCTGTTTGCCAGGCTGTCTCTTTTCACCATTAAAGCGCTGAACCACACCCTACTGTTTGAGGCTTCCTTGAAGGGGACACCGTTGTTTGATGGATTTTTGCACGACCAGTCCTGTCGTGAAGGGAGCCCCGCCACTCAGAAGTGGTCCGATACTTGACGCCAGGCGGCTGATGGTATATGCACGGACAGAAAAGGGGCGCTGTGAAAAGCTCACAAGGGCAGCGTGAGTTTTACATGACATTTCATCGACCCACATGGGGAGTTATCATGTTTTAATTTGGCAGCGCACAGACGACTCACTGGAGTAAAACATTATTTGGGCACTACGAGGACCGGCAGGCAGCAGTGTTGTCTACACCCACTGGGGCGTGTCCACGAACTATAAACAGGTGCTCTGCTCGTTGTGCGTATGCTACAGAACTCAGCCCATGAAGAAGTGAAGGGATTCACGAAACGCGTCGGGCTTGCTATTTTGAGATTTTGAGGTGAATGTTGCTGTTTGCCAGGCTGTCTCTTTTCACCATTAAAGCGCTGAACCACACCCTACTGTTTGAGGCTTCCTTGAAGGGGACACCTTTGTTTGATGGATTTTTGCACGACCAGTCCTGTCGTGAAGGGAGCCCCGCCACTCAGAAGTTGTCGGATACTTGACGCCAGGCGGCTGATGGTATATGCACGGACAGAAAAGGGGCGCTGTGAAAAGCTCATAAGGGCAGCGTGAGTTTTACATGACATTTCATCGACCCACATGGGGAGTTATCATGTTTTAATTTGGCAGCGCACAGACGACTCACTGGAGTAAAACATTATTTGGGCACTACGAGGACCGGCAGGCAGCAGTGTTGTCTACACCCACTGGGGCGTGTCCACGAACTATAAACAGGTGCTCTGCTCGTTGTGCGTATGCTACAGAACTCAGCCCATGAAGAAGTGAAGGGATTCACGAAACGCGTCGGGCTTGCTATTTTGAGGTGAATGTTGCTGTTTGCCAGGCTGTCTCTTTTCACCATTAAAGCGCTGAACCACACCCTACTGTTTGAGGCTTCCTTGAAGGGGACACCTTTGTTTGATGGATTTTTGCACGACCAGTCCTGTCGTGAAGGGAGCCCCGCCACTCAGAAGTGGTCCGATACTTGACGCCAGGCGGCTGATGGTATATGCACGGACAGAAAAGGGGCGCTGTGAAAAGCTCACAAGGACAGCGTGAGTTTTACATGACATTTTATCGACCCACATGGGGAGTTATCATGTTTTAATTTGGCAGCGCACAGACGACTCACTGGAGTAAAACATTATTTGGGCACTACGAGGACCGGCAGGCAGCAGTGTTGTCTACACCCACTGGGGCGTGTCCACGAACTATAAACAGGTGCTCTGCTCGTTGTGCGTATGCTACAGAACTCAGCCCATGAAGAAGTGAAGGGATTCACGAAACGCGTCGGGCTTGCTATTTTGAGGTGAATGTTGCTGTTTGCCAGGCTGTCTCTTTTCACCATTAAAGCGCTGAACCACACCCTACTGTTTGAGGCTTCCTTGAAGGGGACACCTTTGTTTGATGGATTTTTGCACGACCAGTCCTGTCGTGAAGGGAGCCCCGCCACTCAGAAGTTGTCGGATACTTGACGACAGGCGGCTGATGGTATATGCACGGACAGAAAAGGGGCGCTGTGAAAAGCTCATAAGGGCAGCGTGAGTTTTACATGACATTTCATCGACCCACATGGGGAGTTATCATGTTTTAATTTGGCAGCGCACAGACGACTCACTGGAGTAAAACATTATTTGGGCACTACGAGGACCGGCAGGCAGCAGTGTTGTCTACACCCACTGGGGCGTGTCCACGAACTATAAACAGGTGCTCTGCTCGTTGTGCGTATGCTACAGAACTCAGCCCATGAAGAAGTGAAGGGATTCACGAAACGCGTCGGGCTTGCTATTTTGAGGTGAATGTTGCTGTTTGCCAGGCTGTCTCTTTTCACCATTAAAGCGCTGAACCACACCCTACTGTTTGAGGCTTCCTTGAAGGGGACACCTTTGTTTGATGGAGTTTTTGCACGACCAGTCCTGTCGTGAAGGGAGCCCCGCCACTCAGAAGTGGTCCGATACTTGACGCCAGGCGGCTGATGGTATATGCACGGACAGAAAAGGGGCGCTGTGAAAAGCTCACAAGGACAGCGTGAGTTTTACATGACATTTTATCGACCCACATGGGGAGTTATCATGTTTTAATTTGGCAGCGCACAGACGACTCACTGGAGTAAAACATTATTTGGGCACTACGAGGACCGGCAGGCAGCAGTGTTGTCTACACCCACTGGGGCGTGTCCACGAACTATAAACAGGTGCTCTGCTCGTTGTGCGTATGCTACAGAACTCAGCCCATGAAGAAGTGAAGGGATTCACGAAACGCGTCGGGCTTGCTATTTTTAGGTGAATGTTGCTGTTTGCCAGGCTGTCTCTTTTCACCATTAAAGCGCTGAACCACACCCTACTGTTTGAGGCTTCCTTGAAGGGGACACCTTTGTTTGATGGATTTTTGCACGACCAGTCCTGTCGTGAAGGGAGCCCCGCCACTCAGAAGTTGTTGGATACTTGACGCCAGGCGGCTGATGGTATATGCACGGACAGAAAAGGGGCGCTGTGAAAAGCTCATAAGGGCAGCGTGAGTTTTACATGACATTTCATCGACCCACATGGGGAGTTATCATGTTTTAATTTGGCAGCGCACAGACGACTCACTGGAGTAAAACATTATTTGGGCACTACGAGGACCGGCAGGCAGCAGTGTTGTCTACACCCACTGGGGCGTGTCCATGAACTATAAACAGGTGCTCTGCTCGTTGTGCGTATGCTACAGAACTCAGCCCATGAAGAAGTGAAGGGATTCACGAAACGCGTCGGGCTTGCTATTTTGAGGTGAATGTTGCTGTTTGCCAGGCTGTCTCTTTTCACCATTAAAGCGCTGAACCACACCCTACTGTTTGAGGCTTCCTTGAAGGGGACACCTTTGTTTGATGGATTTTTGCACGACCAGTCCTGTCGTGAAGGGAGCCCCGCCACTCAGAAGTGGTCCGATACTTGACGCCAGGCGGCTGATGGTATATGCACGGACAGAAAAGGGGCGCTGTGAAAAGCTCACAAGGGCAGCGTGAGTTTTACATGACATTTCATCGACCCACATGGGGAGTTATCATGTTTTAATTTGGCAGCGCACAGACGACTCACTGGAGTAAAACATTATTTGGGCACTACGAGGACCGGCAGGCAGCAGTGTTGTCTACACCCACTGGGGCGTGTCCACGAACTATAAACAGGTGCTCTGCTCGTTGTGCGTATGCTACAGAACTCAGCCCATGAAGAAGTGAAGGGATTCACGAAACGCGTCGGGCTTGCTATTTTGAGGTGAATGTTGCTGTTTGCCAGGCTGTCTCTTTTCACCATTAAAGCGCTGAACCACACCCTACTGTTTGAGGCTTCCTTGAAGGGGACACCTCTGTTTGATGGATTTTTGCACGACCAGTCCTGTCGTGAAGGGAGCCCCGCCACTCAGAAGTGGTCCGATACTTGACGCCAGGCGGCTGATGGTATATGCACGGACAGAAAAGGGGCGCTGTGAAAAGCTCACAAGGGCAGCGTGAGTTTTACATGACATTTCATCGACCCACATGGGGAGTTATCATGTTTTAATTTGGCAGCGCACAGACGACTCACTGGAGTAAAACATTATTTGGGCACTACGAGGACCGGCAGGCAGCAGTGTTGTCTACACCCACTGGGGCGTGTCCACGAACTATAAACAGGTGCTCTGCTCGTTGTGCGTATGCTACAGAACTCAGCCCATAAAGAAGTGAAGGGATTCACGAAACGCGTCGGGCTTGCTATTTTGAGGTGAATGTTGCTGCTTGCCAGGCTGTCTCTTTTCACCATTAAAGTGCTGAACCACACCCTACTGTTTGAGGCTTCCTTGAAGGGGACACCTTTGTTTGATGGATTTTTGCACGACCAGTCCTGTCGTGAAGGGAGTCCCGCCACTCAGAAGTGGTCCGATACTTGACGCCAGGCGGCTGATGGTATATGCACGGACAGAAAAGGGGCGCTGTGAAAAACTCACAAGGGCAGCGTGAGTTTTACATGACATTTCATCGACCCACATGGGGAGTTATCATGTTTTAATTTGGCAGCGCACAGACGACTCACTGGAGTAAAACATTATTTGGGCACTACGAGGACCGGCAGGCAGCAGTGTTGTCTACACCCACTGGGGCGTGTCCACGAACTATAAACAGGTGCTCTGCTCGTTGTGCGTATGCTACAGAACTCAGCCCATGAAGAAGTGAAGGGATTCACGAAACGCGTCGGGCTTGCTATTTTGAGGTGAATGTTGCTGTTTGCCAGGCTGTCTCTTTTCACCATTAAAGCGCTGAACCACACCCTACTGTTTGAGGCTTCCTTGAAGGGGACACCTTTGTTTGATGGATTTTTGCACGACCAGTCCTGTCGTGAAGGGAGCCCCGCCACTCAGAAGTGGTCCGATACTTGACGCCAGGCGGCTGATGGTATATGCACGGACAGAAAAGGGGCGCTGTGAAAAGCTCACAAGGGCAGCGTGAGTTTTACATGACATTTCATCGACCCACATGGGGAGTTATCATGTTTTAATTTGGCAGCGCACAGACGACTCACTGGAGTAAAACATTATTTGGGCACTACGAGGACCGGCAGGCAGCAGTGTTGTCTACACCCACTGGGGCGTGTCCACGAACTATAAACAGGTGCTCTGCTCGTTGTGCGTATGCTACAGAACTCAGCCCATGAAGAAGTGAAGGGATTCACGAAACGCGTCGGGCTTGCTATTTTGAGGTGAATGTTGCTGTTTGCCAGGCTGTCTCTTTTCACCATTAAAGCGCAGAACCACACCCTACTGTTTGAGGCTTCCTTGAAGGGGACACCTTTGTTTGATGGATTTTTGCACGACAAGTCCTGTCGTGAAGGGAGCCCCGCCACTCAGAAGTGGTCCGATACTTGACGCCAGGCGGCTGATGGTATATGCACGGACAGAAAAGGGGCGCTGTGAAAAGCTCACAAGGGCAGCGTGAGTTTTACATGACATTTCATCGACCCACATGGGGAGTTATCATGTTTTAATTTGGCAGCGCACAGACGACTCACTGGAGTAAAACATTATTTGGGCACTACGAGGACCGGCAGGCAGCAGTGTTGTCTACACCCACTGGGGCGTGTCCACGAACTATAAACAGGTGCTCTGCTCGTTGTGCGTATGCTACAGAACTCAGCCCATGAAGAAGTGAAGGGATTCACGAAACGCGTCGGGCTTGCTATTTTGAGGTGAATGTTGCTGTTTGCCAGGCTGTCTCTTTTCACCATTAAAGCGCTGAACCACACCCTACTGTTTGAGGCTTCCTTGAAGGGGACACCTTTGTTTGATGGATTTTTGCACGACCAGTCCTGTCGTGAAGGGAGCCCCGCCACTCAGAAGTGGTCCGATACTTGACGCCAGGCGGCTGATGGTATATGCACGGACAGAAAAGGGGCGCTGTGAAAAGCTCACAAGGGCAGCGTGAGTTTTACATGACATTTCATCGACCCACATGGGGAGTTATCATGTTTTAATTTGGCAGCGCACAGACGACTCACTGGAGTAAAACATTATTTGGGCACTACGAGGACCGGCAGGCAGCAGTGTTGTCTACACCCACTGGGGCGTGTCCACGAACTATAAACAGGTGCTCTGCTCGTTGTGCGTATGCTACAGAACTCAGCCCTTGAAGAAGTGAAGGGATTCACGAAACGCGTCGAGCTTGCTATTTTGAGGTGAATGTTGCTGTTTGCCAGGCTGTCTCTTTTCACCATTAAAGCGCTGAACCACACCCTACTGTTTGAGGCTTCCTTGAAGGGGACACCTTTGTTTGATGGATTTTTGCACGACCAGTCCTGTCGTGAAGGGAGCCCCGCCACTCAGAAGTGGTCCGATACTTGACGCCAGGCGGCTGATGGTATATGCACGGACAGAAAAGGGGCGCTGTGAAAAGCTCACAAGGGCAGCGTGAGTTTTACATGACATTTCATCGACCCACATGGGGAGTTATCATGTTTTAATTTGGCAGCGCACAGACGACTCACTGGAGTAAAACATTATTTGGGCACTACGAGGACCGGCAGGCAGCAGTGTTGTCTACACCCACTGGGGCGTGTCCACGAACTATAAACAGGTGCTCTGCTCGTTGTGCGTATGCTACAGAACTCAGCCCATGAAGAAGTGAAGGGATTCACGAAACGCGTCGGGCTTGCTATTTTGAGGTGAATGTTGCTGTTTGCCAGGCTGTCTCTTTTCACCATTAAAGCGCTGAACCACACCCTACTGTTTGAGGCTTCCTTGAAGGGGACACCTTTGTTTGATGGATTTTTGCACGACCAGTCCTGTCGTGAAGGGAGCCCCGCCACTCAGAAGTGGTCCGATACTTGACGCCAGGCGGCTGATGGTATATGCACGGACAGAAAAGGGGCGCTGTGAAAAGCTCACAAGGGCAGCGTGAGTTTTACATGACATTTCATCGACCCACATGGGGAGTTATCATGTTTTAATTTGGCAGCGCACAGACGACTCACTGGAGTAAAACATTATTTGGGCACTACGAGGACCGGCAGGCAGCAGTGTTGTCTACACCCACTGGGGCGTGTCCACGAACTATAAACAGGTGCTCTGCTCGTTGTGCGTATGCTACAGAACTCAGCCCATGAAGAAGTGAAGGGATTCGCGAAACGCGTCGGGCTTGCTATTTTGAGGTGAATGTTGCTGTTTGCCAGGCTGTCTCTTTTCACCATTAAAGCGCTGAACCACACCCTACTGTTTGAGGCTTCCTTGAAGGGGACACCTTTGTTTGATGGATTTTTGCACGACCAGTCCTGTCGTGAAGGGAGCCCCGCCACTCAGAAGTGGTCCGATACTTGACGCCAGGCGGCTGATGGTATATGCACGGACAGAAAAGGGGCGCTGTGAAAAGCTCACAAGGGCAGCGTGAGTTTTACTTGACATTTCATCGACCCACATGGGGAGTTATCATGTTTTAATTTGGCAGCGCACAGACGACTCACTGGAGTAAAACATTATTTGGGCACTACGAGGACCGGCAGGCAGCAGTGTTGTCTACACCCACTGGGGCGTGTCCACGAACTATAAACAGGTGCTCTGCTCGTTGTGCGTATGCTACAGAACTCAGCCCATGAAGAAGTGAAGGGATTCACGAAACGCGTCGGGCTTGCTATTTTGAGGTGAATGTTGCTGTTTGCCAGGCTGTCTCTTTTCACCATTAAAGCGCTGAACCACACCCTACTGTTTGAGGCTTCCTTGAAGGGGACACCTTTGTTTGATGGATTTTTGCACGACCAGTCCTGTCGTGAAGGGAGCCCCGCCACTCAGAAGTGGTCCGATACTTGACGCCAGGCGGCTGATGGTATATGCACGGACAGAAAAGGGGCGCTGTGAAAAGCTCACAAGGGCAGCGTGAGTTTTACATGACATTTCATCGACCCACATGGGGAGTTATCATGTTTTAATTTGGCAGCGCACAGACGACTCACTGGAGTAAAACATTATTTGGGCACTACGAGGACCGGCAGGCAGCAGTGTTGTCTACACCCACTGGGGCGTGTCCACGAACTATAAACAGGTGCTCTGCTCGTTGTGCGTATGCTAAAGAACTCAGCCCATGAAGAAGTGAAGGGATTCACGAAACGCGTCGGGTTTGCTATTTTGAGGTGAATATTGCTGTTTGCCAGGCTGTCTCTTTTCACCATTAAAGCGCTGAACCACACCCTACTGTTTGAGGCTTCCCTAAAGGGGACACCTTTGTTTGATGGATTTTTGCACGACCAGTCCTGTCGTGAAGGGAGCCCCGCCACTCAGAAGTGGTCCGATACTTGACGCCAGGCGGCTGATGGTATATGCACGGACAGAAAAGGGGC
Organism: Lissotriton helveticus; assembly: GCF_964261635.1. Taxonomy (NCBI): domain Eukaryota; kingdom Metazoa; phylum Chordata; class Amphibia; order Caudata; family Salamandridae; genus Lissotriton; species Lissotriton helveticus. The sequence continues at coordinate 739,972,041 of NC_136068.1, read as the reverse complement.
GCTGTGAAAAGCTCACAAGGGCAGCGTGAGTTTTACATGACATTTCATCGACCCACATGGGGAGTTATCATGTTTTAATTTGGCAGCGCACAGACGACTCACTGGAGTAAAACATTATTTGGGCACTACGAGGACCGGCAGGCAGCAGTGTTGTCTACACCCACTGGGGCGTGTCCACGAACTATAAACAGGTGCTCTGCTCGTTGTGCGTATGCTACAGAACTCAGCCCATGAAGAAGTGAAGGGATTCACGAAACGCGTCGGGCTTGCTATTTTGAGGTGAATGTTGCTGTTTGCCAGGCTGTCTCTTTTCACCATTAAAGCGCTGAACCACACCCTACTGTTTGAGGCTTCCTTGAAGGGGACACCTTTGTTTGATGGATTTTTGCACGACCAGTCCTGTCGTGAAGGGAGCCCCGCCACTCAGAAGTTGTCGGATACTTGACGCCAGGCGGCTGATGGTATATGCACGGACAGAAAAGGGGCGCTGTGAAAAGCTCATAAGGGCAGCGTGAGTTTTACATGACATTTCATCGACCCACATGGGGAGTTATCATGTTTTAATTTGGCAGCGCACAGACGACTCACTGGAGTAAAACATTATTTGGGCACTACGAGGACCGGCAGGCAGCAGTGTTGTCTACACCCACTGGGGCGTGTCCACGAACTATAAACAGGTGCTCTGCTCGTTGTGCGTATGCTACAGAACTCAGCCCATGAAGAAGTGAAGGGATTCACGAAACGCGTCGGGCTTGCTATTTTGAGGTGAATGTTGCTGTTTGCCAGGCTGTCTCTTTTCACCATTAAAGCGCTGAACCACACCCTACTGTTTGAGGCTTCCTTGAAGGGGACACCTTTGTTTGATGGATTTTTGCACGACCAGTCCTGTCGTGAAGGGAGCCCCGCCACTCAGAAGTGGTCCGATACTTGACGCCAGGCGGCTGATGGTATATGCACGGACAGAAAAGGGGCGCTGTGAAAAGCTCACAAGGACAGCGTGAGTTTTACATGACATTTTATCGACCCACATGGGGAGTTATCATGTTTTAATTTGGCAGCGCACAGACGACTCACTGGAGTAAAACATTATTTGGGCACTACGAGGACCGGCAGGCAGCAGTGTTGTCTACACCCACTGGGGCGTGTCCACGAACTATAAACAGGTGCTCTGCTCGTTGTGCGTATGCTAAAGAACTCAGCCCATGAAGAAGTGAAGGGATTCACGAAACGCGTCGGGTTTGCTATTTTGAGGTGAATGTTGCTGTTTGCCAGGCTGTCTCTTTTCACCATTAAAGCGCTGAACCACACCCTACTGTTTGAGGCTTCCTTGAAGGGGACACCTTTGTTTGATGGATTTTTGCACGACCAGTCCTGTCGTGAAGGGAGCCCCGCCACTCAGAAGTGGTCCGATACTTGACGCCAGGCGGCTGATGGTATATGCACGGACAGAAAAGGGGCGCTGTGAAAAGCTCACAAGGGCAGCGTGAGTTTTACATGACATTTCATCGACCCACATGGGGAGTTATCATGTTTTAATTTGGCAGCGCACAGACGACTCACTGGAGTAAAACATTATTTGGGCACTACGAGGACCGGCAGGCAGCAGTGTTGTCTACACCCACTGGGGCGTGTCCACGAACTATAAACAGGTGCTCTGCTCGTTGTGCGTATGCTACAGAACTCAGCCCATGAAGAAGTGAAGGGATTCACGAAACGCGTCGGGCTTGCTATTTTGAGGTGAATGTTGCTGTTTGCCAGGCTGTCTCTTTTCACCATTAAAGCGCTGAACCACACCCTACTGTTTGAGGCTTCCTTGAAGGGGACACCTCTGTTTGATGGATTTTTGCACGACCAGTCCTGTCGTGAAGGGAGCCCCGCCACTCAGAAGTGGTCCGATACTTGACGCCAGGCGGCTGATGGTATATGCACGGACAGAAAAGGGGCGCTGTGAAAAGCTCACAAGGGCAGCGTGAGTTTTACATGACATTTCATCGACCCACATGGGGAGTTATCATGTTTTAATTTGGCAGCGCACAGACGACTCACTGGAGTAAAACATTATTTGGGCACTACGAGGACCGGCAGGCAGCAGTGTTGTCTACACCCACTGGGGCGTGTCCACGAACTATAAACAGGTGCTCTGCTCGTTGTGCGTATGCTACAGAACTCAGCCCATAAAGAAGTGAAGGGATTCACGAAACGCGTCGGGCTTGCTATTTTGAGGTGCATGTTGCTGTTTGCCAGGCTGTCTCTTTTCACCATTAAAGCGCTGAACCACACCCTACTGTTTGAGGCTTCCTTGAAGGGGACACCTTTGTTTGATGGATTTTTGCACGACCAGTCCTGTCGTGAAGGGAGCCCCGCCACTCAGAAGTGGTCCGATACTTGACGCCAGGCGGCTGATGGTATATGCACGGACAGAAAAGGGGCGCTGTGAAAAACTCACAAGGGCAGCGTGAGTTTTACATGACATTTCATCGACCCACATGGGGAGTTATCATGTTTTAATTTGGCAGCGCACAGACGACTCACTGGAGTAAAACATTATTTGGGCACTACGAGGACCGGCAGGCAGCAGTGTTGTCTACACCCACTGGGGCGTGTCCACGAACTATAAACAGGTGCTCTGCTCGTTGTGCGTATGCTACAGAACTCAGCCCATGAAGAAGTGAAGGGATTCGCGAAACGCGTCGGGCTTGCTATTTTGAGGTGAATGTTGCTGTTTGCCAGGCTGTCTCTTTTCACCATTAAAGCGCTGAACCACACCCTACTGTTTGAGGCTTCCTTGAAGGGGACACCTTTGTTTGATGGATTTTTGCACGACCAGTCCTGTTGTGAAGGGAGCCCCGCCACTCAGAAGTGGTCCGATACTTGACGCCAGGCGGCTGATGGTATATGCACGGACAGAAAAGGGGCGCTGTGAAAAGCTCACAAGGGCAGCGTGAGTTTTACATGACATTTCATCGACCCACATGGGGAGTTATCATGTTTTAATTTGGCAGCGCACAGACGACTCACTGGAGTAAAACATTATTTGGGCACTACGAGGACCGGCAGGCAGCAGTGTTGTCTACACCCACTGGGGCGTGTCCACGAACTATAAACAGGTGCTCTGCTCGTTGTGCGTATGCTACAGAACTCAGCCCATGAAGAAGTGAAGGGATTCACGAAACGCGTCGGGCTTGCTATTTTGAGGTGAATGTTGCTGTTTGCCAGGCTGTCTCTTTTCACCATTAAAGCGCTGAACCACACCCTACTGTTTGAGGCTTCCTTGAAGGGGACACCTTTGTTTGATGGATTTTTGCACGACCAGTCCTGTCGTGAAGGGAGCCCCGCCACTCAGAAGTGGTCCGATACTTGACGCCAGGCGGCTGATGGTATATGCACGGACAGAAAAGGGGCGCTGTGAAAAGCTCACAAGGGCAGCATGAGTTTTACATGACATTTCATCGACCCACATGGGGAGTTATCATGTTTTAATTTGGCAGCGCACAGACGACTCACTGGAGTAAAACATTATTTGGGCACTACGAGGACCGGCAGGCAGCAGTGTTGTCTACACCCACTGGGGCGTGTCCACGAACTATAAACAGGTGCTCTGCTCGTTGTGCGTATGCTACAGAACTCAGCCCATGAAGAAGTGAAGGGATTCACGAAACGCGTCGGGCTTGCTATTTTGAGGTGAATGTTGCTGTTTGCCAGGCTGTCTCTTTTCACCATTAAAGCGCTGAACCACACCCTACTGTTTGAGGCTTCCTTGAAGGGGACACCTTTGTTTGATGGATTTTTGCACGACCAGTCCTGTCGTGAAGGGAGCCCCGCCACTCAGAAGTGGTCCGATACTTGACGCCAGGCGGCTGATGGTATATGCACGGACAGAAAAGGGGCGCTGTGAAAAGCTCACAAGGGCAGCGTGAGTTTTACATGACATTTCATCGACCCACATGGGGAGTTATCATGTTTTAATTTGGCAGCGCACAGACGACTCACTGGAGTAAAACATTATTTGGGCACTACGAGGACCGGCAGGCAGCAGTGTTGTCTACACCCACTGGGGCGTGTCCTCGAACTATAAACAGGTGCTCTGCTCGTTGTGCGTATGCTACAGAACTCAGCCCATGAAGAAGTGAAGGGATTCACGAAACGCGTCGGGCTTGCTATTTTGAGGTGAATGTTGCTGTTTGCCAGGCTGTCTCTTTTCACCATTAAAGCGCTGAACCACACCCTACTGTTTGAGGCTTCCTTGAAGGGGACACCTTTGTTTGATGGATTTTTGCACGACCAGTCCTGTCGTGAAGGGAGCCCCGCCACTCAGAAGTTGTCGGATACTTGACGCCAGGCGGCTGATGGTATATGCACGGACAGAAAAGGGGCGCTGTGAAAAGCTCATAAGGGCAGCGTGAGTTTTACATGACATTTCATCGACCCACATGGGGAGTTATCATGTTTTAATTTGGCAGCGCACAGACGACTCACTGGAGTAAAACATTATTTGGGCACTACGAGGACCGGCAGGCAGCAGTGTTGTCTACACCCACTGGGGCATGTCCACGAACTATAAACAGGTGCTCTGCTCGTTGTGCGTATGCTACAGAACTCAGCCCATGAAGAAGTGAAGGGATTCACGAAACGCGTCGGGCTTGCTATTTTGAGGTGAATGTTGCTGTTTGCCAGGCTGTCTCTTTTCACCATTAAAGCGCTGAACCACACCCTACTGTTTGAGGCTTCCTTGAAGGGGACACCTTTGTTTGATGGATTTTTGAACGACCAGTCCTGTCGTGAAGGGAGCCCCGCCACTCAGAAGTGGTCCGATACTTGACGCCAGGCGGCTGATGGTATATGCACGGACAGAAAAGGGGCGCTGTGAAAAGCTCACAAGGACAGCGTGAGTTTTACATGACATTTTATCGACCCACATGGGGAGTTATCATGTTTTAATTTGGCAGCGCACAGACGACTCACTGGAGTAAAACATTATTTGGGCACTACGAGGACCGGCAGGCAGCAGTGTTGTCTACACCCACTGGGGCGTGTCCACGAACTATAAACAGGTGCTCTGCTCGTTGTGCGTATGCTACAGAACTCAGCCCATGAAGAAGTGAAGGGATTCACGAAACGCGTCGGGCTTGCTATTTTGAGGTGAATGTTGCTGTTTGCCAGGCTGTCTCTTTTCACCATTAAAGCGCTGAACCACACCCTACTGTTTGAGGCTTCCTTGAAGGGGACACCTTTGTTTGATGGATTTTTGCACGACCAGTCCTGTCGTGAAGGGAGCCCCGCCACTCAGAAGTTGTCGGATACTTGACGCCAGGCGGCTGATGGTATATGCACGGACAGAAAAGGGGCGCTGTGAAAAGCTCATAAGGGCAGCGTGAGTTTTACATGACATTTCATCGACCCACATGGGGAGTTATCATGTTTTAATTTGGCAGCGCACAGACGACTCACTGGAGTAAAACATTATTTGGGCACTACGAGGACCGGCAGGCAGCAGTGTTGTCTACACCCACTGGGGCGTGTCCACGAACTATAAACAGGTGCTCTGCTCGTTGTGCGTATGCTACAGAACTCAGCCCATGAAGAAGTGAAGGGATTCACGAAACGCGTCGGGCTTGCTATTTTGAGGTGAATGTTGCTGTTTGCCAGGCTGTCTCTTTTCACCATTAAAGCGATGAACCACACCCTACTGTTTGAGGCTTCCTTGAAGGGGACACCTTTGTTTGATGGATTTTTGCACGACCAGTCCTGTCGTGAAGGGAGCCCCGCCACTCAGAAGTTGTCGGATACTTGACGCCAGGCGGCTGATGGTATATGCACGGACAGAAAAGGGGCGCTGTGAAAAGCTCACAAGGACAGCGTGAGTTTTACATGACATTTTATCGACCCACATGGGGAGTTATCATGTTTTAATTTGGCAGCGCACAGACGACTCACTGGAGTAAAACATTATTTGGGCACTACGAGGACCGGCAGGCAGCAGTGTTGTCTACACCCACTGGGGCGTGTCCACGAACTATAAACAGGTGCTCTGCTCGTTGTGCGTATGCTACAGAACTCAGCCCATGAAGAAGTGAAGGGATTCACGAAACGCGTCGGGCTTGCTATTTTGAGGTGAATGTTGCTGTTTGCCAGGCTGTCTCTTTTCACCATTAAAGCGCTGAACCACACCCTACTGTTTGAGGCTTCCTTGAAGGGGACACCTTTGTTTGATGGATTTTTGCACGACCAGTCCTGTCGTGAAGGGAGCCCCGCCACTCAGAAGTTGTCGGATACTTGACGCCAGGCGGCTGATGGTATATGCACGGACAGAAAAGGGGCGCTGTGAAAAGCTCATAAGGGCAGCGTGAGTTTTACATGACATTTCATCGACCCACATGGGGAGTTATCATGTTTTAATTTGGCAGCGCACAGACGACTCACTGGAGTAAAACATTATTTGGGCACTACGAGGACCGGCAGGCAGCAGTGTTGTCTACACCCACTGGGGCGTGTCCACGAACTATAAACAGGTGCTCTGCTCGTTGTGCGTATGCTACAGAACTCAGCCCATGAAGAAGTGAAGGGATTCACGAAACGCGTCGGGCTTGCTATTTTGAGGTGAATGTTGCTGTTTGCCAGGCTGTCTCTTTTCACCATTAAAGCGATGAACCACACCCTACTGTTTGAGGCTTCCTTGAAGGGGACACCTTTGTTTGATGGATTTTTGCACGACCAGTCCTGTCGTGAAGGGAGCCCCGCCACTCAGAAGTTGTCGGATACTTGACGCCAGGCGGCTGATGGTATATGCACGGACAGAAAAGGGGCGCTGTGAAAAGCTCATAAGGGCAGCGTGAGTTTTACATGACATTTCATCGACCCACATGGGGAGTTATCATGTTTTAATTTGGCAGCGCACAGACGACTCACTGGAGTAAAACATTATTTGGGCACTACGAGGACCGGCAGGCAGCAGTGTTGTCTACACCCACTGGGGCGTGTCCACGAACTATAAACAGGTGCTCTGCTCGTTGTGCGTATGCTACAGAACTCAGCCCATGAAGAAGTGAAGGGATTCACGAAATGCGTCGGGCTTGCTATTTTGAGGTGAATGTTGCTGTTTGCCAGGCTGTCTCTTTTCACCATTAAAGCGCTGAACCACACCCTACTGTTTGAGGCTTCCTTGAAGGGGACACCTTTGTTTGATGGATTTTTGCACGACCAGTCCTGTCGTGAAGGGAGCCCCGCCACTCAGAAGTGGTCCGATACTTGACGCCAGGCGGCTGATGGTATATGCACGGACAGAAAAGGGGCGCTGTGAAAAGCTCACAAGGACAGCGTGAGTTTTACATGACATTTTATCGACCCACATGGGGAGTTATCATGTTTTAATTTGGCAGCGCACAGACGACTCACTGGAGTAAAACATTATTTGGGCACTACGAGGACCGGCAGGCAGCAGTGTTGTCTACACCCACTGGGGCGTGTCCACGAACTATAAACAGGTGCTCTGCTCGTTGTGCGTATGCTACAGAACTCAGCCCATGAAGAAGTGAAGGGATTCACGAAACGCGTCGGGCTTGCTATTTTGAGGTGAATGTTGCTGTTTGCCAGGCTGTCTCTTTTCACCATTAAAGCGCTGAACCACACCCTACTGTTTGAGGCTTCCTTGAAGGGGACACCTTTGTTTGATGGATTTTTGCACGACCAGTCCTGTCGTGAAGGGAGCCCCGCCACTCAGAAGTTGTCGGATACTTGACGCCAGGCGGCTGATGGTATATGCACGGACAGAAAAGGGGCGCTGTGAAAAGCTCATAAGGGCAGCGTGAGTTTTACATGACATTTCATCGACCCACATGGGGAGTTATCATGTTTTAATTTGGCAGCGCACAGACGACTCACTGGAGTAAAACATTATTTGGGCACTACGAGGACCGGCAGGCAGCAGTGTTGTCTACACCCACTGGGGCGTGTCCACGAACTATAAACAGGTGCTCTGCTCGTTGTACGTATGCTACAGAACTCAGCCCATGAAGAAGTGAAGGGATTCACGAAACGCGTCGGGCTTGCTATTTTGAGGTGAATGTTGCTGTTTGCCAGGCTGTCTCTTTTCACCATTAAAGCGCTGAACCACACCCTACTGTTTGAGGCTTCCTTGAAGGGGACACCTTTGTTTGATGGATTTTTGCACGACCAGTCCTGTCGTGAAGGGAGCCCCGCCACTCAGAAGTGGTCCGATACTTGACGCCAGGCGGCTGATGGTATATGCACGGACAGAAAAGGGGCGCTGTGAAAAGCTCACAAGGACAGCGTGAGTTTTAAAATGACATTTTATCGACCCACATGGGGAGTTATCATGTTTTAATTTGGCAGCGCACAGACGACTCACTGGAGTAAAACATTATTTGGGCACTACGAGGACCGGCAGGCAGCAGTGTTGTCTACACCCACTGGGGCGTGTCCACGAACTATAAACAGGTGCTCTGCTCGTTGTGCGTATGCTACAGAACTCAGCCCATGAAGAAGTGAAGGGATTCACGAAACGCGTCGGGCTTGCTATTTTGAGGTGAATGTTGCTGTTTGCCAGGCTGTCTCTTTTCACCATTAAAGCGCTGAACCACACCCTACTGTTTGAGGCTTCCTTGAAGGGGACACCTTTGTTTGATGGATTTTTGCACGACCAGTCCTGTCGTGAAGGGAGCCCCGCCACTCAGAAGTGGTCCGATACTTGACGCCAGGCGGCTGATGGTATATGCACGGACAGAAAAGGGGCGCTGTGAAAAGCTCACAAGGGCAGCGTGAGTTTTACATGACATTTCATCGACCCACATGGGGAGTTATCATGTTTTAATTTGGCAGCGCACAGACGACTCACTGGAGTAAAACATTATTTGGGCACTACGAGGACCGGCAGGCAGCAGTGTTGTCTACACCCACTGGGGCGTGTCCACGAACTATAAACAGGTGCTCTGCTCGTTGTGCGTATGCTACAGAACTCAGCCCATGAAGAAGTGAAGGGATTCACGAAACGCGTCGGGCTTGCTATTTTGAGGTGAATGTTGCTGTTTGCCAAGCTGTCTCTTTTCACCATTAAAGCGCTGAACCACACCCTACTGTTTGAGGCTTCCTTGAAGGGGACACCTCTGTTTGATGGATTTTTGCACGACCAGTCCTGTCGTGAAGGGAGCCCCGCCACTCAGAAGTGGTCCGATACTTGACGCCAGGCGGCTGATGGCATATGCACGGACAGAAAAGGGGCGCTGTGAAAAGCTCACAAGGGCAGCGTGAGTTTTACATGACATTTCATCGACCCACATGGGGAGTTATCATGTTTTAATTTGGCAGCGCACAGACGACTCACTGGAGTAAAACATTATTTGGGCACTACGAGGACCGGCAGGCAGCAGTGTTGTCTACACCCACTGGGGCGTGTCCACGAACTATAAACAGGTGCTCTGCTCGTTGTGCGTATGCTACAGAACTCAGCCCATAAAGAAGTGAAGGGATTCACGAAACGCGTCGGGCTTGCTATTTTGAGGTGAATGTTGCTGTTTGCCAGGCTGTCTCTTTTCACCATTAAAGCGCTGAACCACACCCTACTGTTTGAGGCTTCCTTGAAGGGGACACCTTTGTTTGATGGATTTTTGCACGACCAGTCCTGTCGTGAAGGGAGCCCCGCCACTCAGAAGTGGTCCGATACTTGACGCCAGGCGGCTGCTGGTATATGCACGGACAGAAAAGGGGCGCTGTGAAAAACTCACAAGGGCAGCGTGAGTTTTACATTACATTTCCTCGACCCACATGGGGAGTTATCATGTTTTAATTTGGCAGCGCACAGACGACTCACTGGAGTAAAACATTATTTGGGCACTACGAGGACCGGCAGGCAGCAGTGTTGTCTACACCCACTGGGGCGTGTCCACGAACTATAAACAGGTGCTCTGCTCGTTGTGCGTATGCTACAGAACTCAGCCCATGAAGAAGTGAAGGGATTCACGAAACGCGTCGGGCTTGCTATTTTGAGGTGAATGTTGCTGTTTGCCAGGCTGTCTCTTTTCACCATTAAAGCGCTGAACCACACCCTACTGTTTGAGGCTTCCTTGAAGGGGACACCTTTGTTTGATGGATTTTTGCACGACCAGTCCTGTCGTGAAGGGAGCCCCGCCACTCAGAAGTGGTCCGATACTTGACGCCAGGCGGCTGATGGTATATGCACGGACAGAAAAGGGGCGCTGTGAAAAGCTCACAAGGGCAGCGTGAGTTTTACATGACATTTCATCGACCCACATGGGGAGTTATCATGTTTTAATTTGGCAGCGCACAGACGACTCACTGGAGTAAAACATTATTTGGGCACTACGAGGACCGGCAGGCTGCAGTGTTGTCTACACCCACTGGGGCGTGTCCACGAACTATAAACAGGTGCTCTGCTCGTTGTGCGTATGCTACAGAACTCAGCCCATGAAGAAGTGAAGGGATTCACGAAACGCGTCGGGCTTGCTATTTTGAGGTGAATGTTGCTGTTTGCCAGGCTGTCTCTTTTCACCATTAAAGCGCTGAACCACACCCTACTGTTTGAGGCTTCCTTGAAGGGGACACCTTTGTTTGATGGATTTTTGCACGACCAGTCCTGTCGTGAAGGGAGCCCCGCCACTCAGAAGTGGTCCGATACTTGACGCCAGGCGGCTGATGGTATATGCACGGACAGAAAAGGGGCGCTGTGAAAAGCTCACAAGGGCAGCGTGAGTTTTACATGACATTTCATCGACCCACATGGGGAGTTATCATGTTTTAATTTGGCAGCGCACAGACGACTCACTGGAGTAAAACATTATTTGGGCACTACGAGGACCGGCAGGCAGCAGTGTTGTCTACACCCACTGGGGCGTGTCCACGAACTATAAACAGGTGCTCTGCTCGTTGTGCGTATGCTACAGAACTCAGCCCATGAAGAAGTGAAGGGATTCACGAAACGCGTCGGGCTTGCTATTTTGAGGTGAATGTTGCTGTTTGCCAGGCTGTCTCTTTTCACCATTAAAGCGCTGAACCACACCCTACTGTTTGAGGCTTCCTTGAAGGGGACACCTTTGTTTGATGGATTTTTGCACGACCAGTCCTGTCGTGAAGGGAGCCCGCCACTCAGAAGTGGTCCGATACTTGATGCCAGGCGGCTGATGGTATATGCACGGACAGAAAAGGGGCGCTGTGAAAAGCTCACAAGGGCAGCGTGAGTTTTACATGACATTTCATCGACCCACATGGGGAGTTATCATGTTTTAATTTGGCAGCGCACAGACGACTCACTGGAGTAAAACATTATTTGGGCACTACGAGGACCGGCAGGCAGCAGTGTTGTCTACACCCACTGGGGCGTGTCCACGAACTATAAACAGGTGCTCTGCTCGTTGTGCGTATGCTACAGAACTCAGCCCATGAAGAAGTGAAGGGATTCACGAAACGCGTCGGGCTTGCTATTTTGAGGTGAATGTTGCTGTTTGCCAGGCTGTCTCTTTTCACCATTAAAGCGCTGAACCACACCCTACTGTTTGAGGCTTTCTTGAAGGGGACACCTTTGTTTGATGGATTTTTGCACGACCAGTCCTGTCGTGAAGGGAGCCCCGCCACTCAGAAGTGGTCCGATACTTGACGCCAGGCGGCTGATGGTATATGCACGGACAGAAAAGGGGCGCTGTGAAAAGCTCACAAGGGCAGCGTGAGTTTTACATGACATTTCATCGACCCACATGGGGAGTTATCATGTTTTAATTTGGCAGCGCACAGACGACTCACTGGAGTAAAACATTATTTGGGCACTACGAGGACCGGCAGGCAGCAGTGTTGTCTACACCCACAAGGGCCTGTCCACGAACTATAAACAGGTGCTCTGCTCGTTGTGCGTATGCTACAGAACTCAGCCCATGAAGAAGTGAAGGGATTCGCGAAACGCGTCGGGCTTGCTATTTTGAGGTGAATGTTGCTGTTTGCCAGGCTGTCTCTTTTCACCATTAAAGCGCTGAACCACACCCTACTGTTTGAGGCTTCCTTGAAGGGGACACCTTTGTTTGATGGATTTTTGCACGACCAGTCCTGTCGTGAAGGGAGCCCCGCCACTCAGAAGTGGTCCGATACTTGACGCCAGGCGGCTGATGGTATATGCACGGACAGAAAAGGGGCGCTGTGAAAAGCTCACAAGGGCAGCGTGAGTTTTACATGACATTTCATCGACCCACATGGGGAGTTATCATGTTTTAATTTGGCAGCGCACAGACGACTCACTGGAGTAAAACATTATTTGGGCACTACGAGGACCGGCAGGCAGCAGTGTTGTCTACACCCACTGGGGCGTGTCCACGAACTATAAACAGGTGCTCTGCTCGTTGTGCGTATGCTACAGAACTCAGCCCATGAAGAAGTGAAGGGATTCACGAAACGCGTCGGGCTTGCTATTTTGAGGTGAATGTTGCTGTTTGCCAGGCTGTCTCTTTTCACCATTAAAGCGCTGAACCACACCCTACTGTTTGAGGCTTCCTTGAAGGGGACACCTTTGTTTGATGGATTTTTGCACGACCAGTCCTGTCGTGAAGGGAGCCCCGCCACTCAGAAGTGGTCCGATACTTGACGCCAGGCGGCTGATGGTATATGCACGGACAGAAAAGGGGCGCTGTGAAAAGCTCACAAGGGCAGCGTGAGTTTTACATGACATTTCATCGACCCACATGGGGAGTTATCATGTTTTAATTTGGCAGCGCACAGACGACTCACTGGAGTAAAACATTATTTGGGCACTACGAGGACCGGCAGGCAGCAGTGTTGTCTACACCCACTGGGGCGTGTCCACGAACTATAAACAGGTGCTCTGCTCGTTGTGCGTATGCTACAGAACTCAGCCCATGAAGAAGTGAAGGGATTCACGAAACGCGTCGGGCTTGCTATTTTGAGGTGAATGTTGCTGTTTGCCAGGCTGTCTCTTTTCACCATTAAAGCGCTGAACCACACCCTACTGTTTGAGGCTTCCTTGAAGGGGACACCTTTGTTTGATGGATTTTTGCACGACCAGTCCTGTCGTGAAGGGAGCCCCGCCACTCAGAAGTGGTCCGATACTTGACGCCAGGCGGCTGATGGTATATGCACGGACAGAAAAGGGGCGCTGTGAAAAGCTCACAAGGGCAGCGTGAGTTTTACATGACATTTCATCGACCCACATGGGGAGTTATCATGTTTTAATTTGGCAGCGCACAGACGACTCACTGGAGTAAAACATTATTTGGGCACTACGAGGACCGGCAGGCAGCAGTGTTGTCTACACCCACTGGGGCGTGTCCACGAACTATAAACAGGTGCTCTGCTCGTTGTGCGTATGCTACAGAACTCAGCCCATGAAGAAGTGAAGGGATTCACGAAACGCGTCGGGCTTGCTATTTTGAGGTGAATGTTGCTGTTTGCCAGGCTGTCTCTTTTCACCATTAAAGCGCTGAACCACACCCTACTGTTTGAGGCTTCCTTGAAGGGGACACCTTTGTTTGATGGATTTTTGCACGACCAGTCCTGTCGTGAAGGGAGCCCCGCCACTCAGAAGTGGTCCGATACTTGACGCCAGGCGGCTGATGGTATATGCACGGACAGAAAAGGGGCGCTGTGAAAAGCTCACAAGGGCAGCGTGAGTTTTACATGACATTTCATCGACCCACATGGGGAGTTATCATGTTTTAATTTGGCAGCGCACAGACGACTCACTGGAGTAAAACATTATTTGGGCACTACGAGGACCGGCAGGCAGCAGTGTTGTCTACACCCACTGGGGCGTGTCCACGAACTATAAACAGGTGCTCTGCTCGTTGTGCGTATGCTACAGAACTCAGCCCATGAAGAAGTGAAGGGATTCGCGAAACGCGTCGGGCTTGCTATTTTGAGGTGAATGTTGCTGTTTGCCAGGCTGTCTCTTTTCACCATTAAAGCGCTGAACCACACCCTACTGTTTGAGGCTTCCTTGAAGGGGACACCTTTGTTTGATGGATTTTTGCACGACCAGTCCTGTCGTGAAGGGAGCCCCGCCACTCAGAAGTGGTCCGATACTTGACGCCAGGCGGCTGATGGTATATGCACGGACAGAAAAGGGGCGCTGTGAAAAGCTCACAAGGGCAGCGTGAGTTTTACATGACATTTCATCGACCCACATGGGGAGTTATCATGTTTTAATTTGGCAGCGCACAGACGACTCACTGGAGTAAAACATTATTTGGGCACTACGAGGACCGGCAGGCAGCAGTGTTGTCTACACCCACTGGAGCGTGTCCACGAACTATAAACAGGTGCTCTGCTCGTTGTGCGTATGCTACAGAACTCAGCCCATGAAGAAGTGAAGGGATTCACGAAACGCGTCGGGCTTGCTATTTTGAGGTGAATGTTGCTGTTTGCCAGGCTGTCTCTTTTCACCATTAAAGCGCTGAACCACACCCTACTGTTTGAGGCTTCCTTGAAGGGGACACCTTTGTTTGATGGATTTTTGCACGACCAGTCCTGTCGTGAAGGGAGCCCCGCCACTCAGAAGTGGTCCGATACTTGACGCCAGGCGGCTGATGGTATATGCACGGACAGAAAAGGGGCGCTGTGAAAAGCTCACAAGGGCAGCGTGAGTTTTACATGACATTTCATCGACCCACATGGGGAGTTATCATGTTTTAATTTGGCAGCGCACAGACGACTCACTGGAGTAAAACATTATTTGGGCACTACGAGGACCGGCAGGCAGCAGTGTTGTCTACACCCACTGGGGCGTGTCCACGAACTATAAACAGGTGCTCTGCTCGTTGTGCGTATGCTACAGAACTCAGCCCATGAAGAAGTGAAGGGATTCACGAAACGCGTCGGGCTTGCTATTTTGAGGTGAATGTTGCTGTTTGCCAGGCTGTCTCTTTTCACCATTAAAGCGCTGAACCACACCCTACTGTTTGAGGCTTCCTTGAAGGGGACACCTTTGTTTGATGGATTTTTGCACGACCAGTCCTGTCGTGAAGGGAGCCCCGCCACTCAGAAGTTGTCGGATACTTGACGCCAGGCGGCTGATGGTATATGCACGGACAGAAAAGGGGCGCTGTGAAAAGCTCATAAGGGCAGCGTCAGTTTTACATGACATTTCATCGACCCACATGGGGAGTTATCATGTTTTAATTTGGCAGCGCACAGACGACTCACTGGAGTAAAACATTATTTGGGCACTACGAGGACCGGCAGGCAGCAGTGTTGTCTACACCCACTGGGGCGTGTCCACGAACTATAAACAGGTGCTCTGCTCGTTGTGCGTATGCTACAGAACTCAGCCCATGAAGAAGTGAAGGGATTCACGAAACGCGTCGGGCTTGCTATTTTGAGGTGAATGTTGCTGTTTGCCAGGCTGTCTCTTTTCACCATTAAAGCGCTGAACCACACCCTACTGTTTGAGGCTTCCTTGAAGGGGACACCTTTGTTTGATGGATTTTTGCACGACCAGTCCTGTCGTGAAGGGAGCCCCGCCACTCAGAAGTGGTCCGATACTTGACGCCAGGCGGCTGATGGTATATGCACGGACAGAAAAGGGGCGCTGTGAAAAGCTCACAAGGACAGCGTGAATTTTACATGACATTTTATCGACCCACATGGGGAGTTATCATGTTTTAATTTGGCAGCGCACAGACGACTCACTGGAGTAAAACATTATTTGGGCACTACGAGAACCGGCAGGCAGCAGTGTTGTCTACACCCACTGGGGCGTGTCCACGAACTATAAACAGGTGCTCTGCTCGTTGTGCGTATGCTACAGAACTCAGCCCATGAAGAAGTGAAGGGATTCACGAAACGCGTCGGGCTTGCTATTTTGAGGTGAATGTTGCTGTTTGCCAGGCTGTCTCTTTTCACCATTAAAGCGCTGAACCACACCCTACTGTTTGAGGCTTCCTTGAAGGGGACACCTTTGTTTGATGGATTTTTGCACGACCAGTCCTGTCGTGAAGGGAGCCCCGCCACTCAGAAGTGGTCCGATACTTGACGCCAGGCGGCTGATGGTATATGCACGGACAGAAAAGGGGCGCTGTGAAAAGCTCACAAGGGCAGCGTGAGTTTTACATGACATTTCATCGACCCACATGGGGAGTTATCATGTTTTAATTTGGCAGCGCACAGACGACTCACTGGAGTAAAACATTATTTGGGCACTACGAGGACCGGCAGGCAGCAGTGTTGTCTACACCCACTGGGGCGTGTCCACGAACTATAAACAGGTGCTCTGCTCGTTGTGCGTATGCTACAGAACTCAGCCCATGAAGAAGTGAAGGGATTCACGAAACGCGTCGGGCTTGCTATTTTGAGGTGAATGTTGCTGTTTGCCAGGCTGTCTCTTTTCACCATTAAAGCGCTGAACCACACCCTACTGTTTGAGGCTTCCTTGAAGGGGACACCTCTGTTTGATGGATTTTTGCACGACCAGTCCTGTCGTGAAGGGAGCCCCGCCACTCAGAAGTGGTCCGATACTTGACGCCAGGCGGCTGATGGTATATGCACGGACAGAAAAGGGGCGCTGTGAAAAGCTCACAAGGGCAGCGTGAGTTTTACATGACATTTCATCGACCCACATGGGGAGTTATCATGTTTTAATTTGGCAGCGCACAGACGACTCACTGGAGTAAAACATTATTTGGGCACTACGAGGACCGGCAGGCAGCAGTGTTGTCTACACCCACTGGGGCGTGTCCACGAACTATAAACAGGTGCTCTGCTCGTTGTGCGTATGCTACAGAACTCAGCCCATAAAGAAGTGAAGGGATTCACGAAACGCGTCGGGCTTGCTATTTTGAGGTGAATGTTGCTGTTTGCCAGGCTGTCTCTTTTCACCATTAAAGCGCTGAACCACACCCTACTGTTTGAGGCTTCCTTGAAGGGGACACCTTTGTTTGATGGATTTTTGCACGACCAGTCCTGTCGTGAAGGGAGCCCCGCCACTCAGAAGTGGTCCGATACTTGACGCCAGGCGGCTGATGGTATATGCACGGACAGAAAAGGGGCGCTGTGAAAAGCTCACAAGGGCAGCGTGAGTTTTACATGACATTTCATCGACCCACATGGGGAGTTATCATGTTTTAATTTGGCAGCGCACAGACGACTCACTGGAGTAAAACATTATTTGGGCACTACGAGGACCGGCAGGCAGCAGTGTTGTCTACACCCACTGGGGCGTGTCCACGAACTATAAACAGGTGCTCTGCTCGTTGTGCGTATGCTACAGAACTCAGCCCATGAAGAAGTGAAGGGATTCACGAAACGCGTCGGGCTTGCTATTTTGAGGTGAATGTTGCTGTTTGCCAGGCTGTCTCTTTTCACCATTAAAGCGCTGAACCACACCCTACTGTTTGAGGCTTCCTTGAAGGGGACACCTTTGTTTGATGGATTTTTGCACGACCAGTCCTGTCGTGAAGGGAGCCCCGCCACTCAGAAGTGGTCCGATACTTGACGCCAGGCGGCTGATGGTATATGCACGGACAGAAAAGGGGCGCTGTGAAAAGCTCACAAGGGCAGCGTGAGTTTTACATGACATTTCATCGACCCACATGGGGAGTTATCATGTTTTAATTTGGCAGCGCACAGACGACTCACTGGAGTAAAACATTATTTGGGCACTACGAGGACCGGCAGGCAGCAGTGTTGTCTACACCCACTGGGGCGTGTCCACGAACTATAAACAGGTGCTCTGCTCGTTGTGCGTATGCTACAGAACTCAGCCCATGAAGAAGTGAAGGGATTCACGAAATGCGTCGGGCTTGCTATTTTGAGGTGAATGTTGCTGTTTGCCAGGCTGTCTCTTTTCACCATTAAAGCGCTGAACCACACCCTACTGTTTGAGGCTTCCTTGAAGGGGACACCTTTGTTTGATGGATTTTTGCACGACCAGTCCTGTCGTGAAGGGAGCCCCGCCACTCAGAAGTGGTCCGATACTTGACGCCAGGCGGCTGATGGTATATGCACGGACAGAAAAGGGGCGCTGTGAAAAGCTCACAAGGGCAGCGTGAGTTTTACATGACATTTCATCGACCCACATGGGGAGTTATCATGTTTTAATTTGGCAGCGCACAGACGACTCACTGGAGTAAAACATTATTTGGGCACTACGAGGACCGGCAGGCAGCAGTGTTGTCTACACCCACTGGGGCGTGTCCACGAACTATAAACAGGTGCTCTGCTCGTTGTGCGTATGCTACAGAACTCAGCCCATGAAGAAGTGAAGGGATTCACGAAATGCGTCGGGCTTGCTATTTTGAGGTGAATGTTGCTGTTTGCCAGGCTGTCTCTTTTCACCATTAAAGCGCTGAACCACACCCTACTGTTTGAGGCTTCCTTGAAGGGGACACCTTTGTTTGATGGATTTTTGCACGACCAGTCCTGTCGTGAAGGGAGCCCCGCCACTCAGAAGTGGTCCGATACTTGACGCCAGGCGGCTGATGGTATATGCACGGACAGAAAAGGGGCGCTGTGAAAAGCTCACAAGGGCAGCGTGAGTTTTACATGACATTTCATCGACCCACATGGGGAGTTATCATGTTTTAATTTGGCAGCGCACAGACGACTCACTGGAGTAAAACATTATTTGGGCACTACGAGGACCGGCAGGCAGCAGTGTTGTCTACACCCACTGGGGCGTGTCCACGAACTATAAACAGGTGCTCTGCTCGTTGTGCGTATGCTACAGAACTCAGCCCATGAAGAAGTGAAGGGATTCACGAAACGCGTCGGGCTTGCTATTTTGAGGTGAATGTTGCTGTTTGCCAGGCTGTCTCTTTTCACCATTAAAGCGCTGAACCACACCCTACTGTTTGAGGCTTCCTTGAAGGGGACACCTTTGTTTGATGGATTTTTGCACGACCAGTCCTGTCGTGAAGGGAGCCCCGCCACTCAGAAGTTGTCGGATACTTGACGCCAGGCGGCTGATGGTATATGCACGGACAGAAAAGGGGCGCTGTGAAAAGCTCATAAGGGCAGCGTGAGTTTTACATGACATTTCATCGACCCACATGGGGAGTTATCATGTTTTAATTTGGCAGCGCACAGACGACTCACTGGAGTAAAACATTATTTGGGCACTACGAGGACCGGCAGGCAGCAGTGTTGTCTACACCCACTGGGGCGTGTCCACGAACTATAAACAGGTGCTCTGCTCGTTGTGCGTATGCTACAGAACTCAGCCCATGAAGAAGTGAAGGGATTCACGAAACGCGTCGGGCTTGCTATTTTGAGGTGAATGTTGCTGTTTGCCAGGCTGTCTCTTTTCACCATTAAAGCGCTGAACCACACCCTACTGTTTGAGGCTTCCTTGAAGGGGACACCTTTGTTTGATGGATTTTTGCACGACCAGTCCTGTCGTGAAGGGAGCCCCGCCACTCAGAAGTGGTCCGATACTTGACGCCAGGCGGCTGATGGTATATGCACGGACAGAAAAGGGGCGCTGTGAAAAGCTCACAAGGACAGCGTGAGTTTTACATGACATTTTATCGACCCACATGGGGAGTTATCATGTTTTAATTTGGCAGCGCACAGACGACTCACTGGAGTAAAACATTATTTGGGCACTACGAGGACCGGCAGGCAGCAGTGTTGTCTACACCCACTGGGGTGTGTCCACGAACTATAAACAGGTGCTCTGCTCGTTGTGCGTATGCTACAGAACTCAGCCCATGAAGAAGTGAAGGGATTCACGAAACGCGTCGGGCTTGCTATTTTGAGGTGAATGTTGCTGTTTGCCAGGCTGTCTCTTTTCACCATTAAAGCGCTGAACCACACCCTACTGTTTGAGGCTTCCTTGAAGGGGACACCTTTGTTTGATGGATTTTTGCACGACCAGTCCTGTCGTGAAGGGAGCCCCGCCACTCAGAAGTGGTCCGATACTTGACGCCAGGCGGCTGATGGTATATGCACGGACAGAAAAGGGGCGCTGTGAAAAGCTCACAAGGGCAGCGTGAGTTTTACATGACATTTCATCGACCCACATGGGGAGTTATCATGTTTTAATTTGGCAGCGCACAGACGACTCACTGGAGTAAAACATTATTTGGGCACTACGAGGACCGGCAGGCAGCAGTGTTGTCTACACCCACTGGGGCGTGTCCACGAACTATAAACAGGTGCTCTGCTCGTTGTGCGTATGCTACAGAACTCAGCCCATGAAGAAGTGAAGGGATTCACGAAACGCGTCGGGCTTGCTATTTTGAGGTGAATGTTGCTGTTTGCCAGGCTGTCTCTTTTCACCATTAAAGCGCTGAACCACACCCTACTGTTTGAGGCTTCCTTGAAGGGGACACCTCTGTTTGATGGATTTTTGCACGACCAGTCCTGTCGTGAAGGGAGCCCCGCCACTCAGAAGTGGTCCGATACTTGACGCCAGGCGGCTGATGGTATATGCACGGACAGAAAAGGGGCGCTGTGAAAAGCTCACAAGGGCAGCGTGAGTTTTACATGACATTTCATCGACCCACATGGGGAGTTATCATGTTTTAATTTGGCAGCGCACAGACGACTCACTGGAGTAAAACATTATTTGGGCACTACGAGGACCGGCAGGCAGCAGTGTTGTCTACACCCACTGGGGCGTGTCCACGAACTATAAACAGGTGCTCTGCTCGTTGTGCGTATGCTACAGAACTCAGCCCATAAAGAAGTGAAGGGATTCACGAAACGCGTCGGGCTTGCTATTTTGAGGTGAATGTTGCTGTTTGCCAGGCTGTCTCTTTTCACCATTAAAGCGCTGAACCACACCCTACTGTTTGAGGCTTCCTTGAAGGGGACACCTTTGTTTGATGGATTTTTGCACGACCAGTCCTGTCGTGAAGGGAGCCCCGCCACTCAGAAGTGGTCCGATACTTGACGCCAGGCGGCTGATGGTATATGCACGGACAGAAAAGGGGCGCTATGAAAAACTCACAAGGGCAGCGTGAGTTTTACATGACATTTCATCGACCCACATGGGGAGTTATCATGTTTTAATTTGGCAGCGCACAGACGACTCACTGGAGTAAAACATTATTTGGGCACTACGAGGACCGGCAGGCAGCAGTGTTGTCTACACCCACTGGGGCGTGTCCACGAACTATAAACAGGTGCTCTGCTCGTTGTGCGTATGCTACAGAACTCAGCCCATGAAGAAGTGAAGGGATTCACGAAACGCGTCGGGCTTGCTATTTTGAGGTGAATGTTGCTGTTTGCCAGGCTGTCTCTTTTCACCATTAAAGCGCTGAACCACACCCTACTGTTTGAGGCTTCCTTGAAGGGGACACCTTTGTTTGATGGATTTTTGCACGACCAGTCCTGTCGTGAAGGGAGCCCCGCCACTCAGAAGTGGTCCGATACTTGACGCCAGGCGGCTGATGGTATATGCACGGACAGAAAAGGGGCGCTGTGAAAAGCTCACAAGGGCAGCGTGAGTTTTACATGACATTTCATCGACCCACATGGGGAGTTATCATGTTTGAATTTGGCAGCGCACAGACGACTCACTGGAGTAAAACATTATTTGGGCACTACGAGGACCGGCAGGCAGCAGTGTTGTCTACACCCACTGGGGCGTGTCCACGAACTAGAAACAGGTGCTCTGCTCGTTGTGCGTATGCTACAGAACTCAGCCCATGAAGAAGTGAAGGGATTCGCGAAACGCGTCGGGCTTGCTATTTTGAGGTGAATGTTGCTGTTTGCCAGGCTGTCTCTTTTCACCATTAAAGCGCTGAACCACACCCTACTGTTTGAGGCTTCCTTGAAGGGGACACCTTTGTTTGATGGATTTTTGCACGACCAGTCCTGTCGTGAAGGGAGCCCCGCCACTCAGAAGTGGTCCGATACTTGACGCCAGGCGGCTGATGGTATATGCACGGACAGAAAAGGGGCGCTGTGAAAAGCTCACAAGGGCAGCGTGAGTTTTACATGACATTTCATCGACCCACATGGGGAGTTATCATGTTTTAATTTGGCAGCGCACAGACGACTCACTGGAGTAAAACATTATTTGGGCACTACGAGGACCGGCAGGCAGCAGTGTTGTCTACACCCACTGGGGCGTGTCCACGAACTATAAACAGGTGCTCTGCTCGTTGTGCGTATGCTACAGAACTCAGCCCATGAAGAAGTGAAGGGATTCACGAAACGCGTCGGGCTTGCTATTTTGAGGTGAATGTTGCTGTTTGCCAGGCTGTCTCTTTTCACCATTAAAGCGCTGAACCACACCCTACTGTTTGAGGCTTCCTTGAAGGGGACACCTTTGTTTGATGGATTTTTGCACGACCAGTCCTGTCGTGAAGGGAGCCCCGCCACTCAGAAGTGGTCCGATACTTGACGCCAGGCGGCTGATGGTATATGCACGGACAGAAAAGGGGCGCTGTGAAAAGCTCACAAGGGCAGCGTGAGTTTTACATGACATTTCATCGACCCACATGGGGAGTTATCATGTTTTAATTTGGCAGCGCACAGACGACTCACTGGAGTAAAACATTATTTGGGCACTACGAGGACCGGCAGGCAGCAGTGTTGTCTACACCCACTGGGGCGTGTCCACGAACTATAAACAGGTGCTCTGCTCGTTGTGCGTATGCTACAGAACTCAGCCCATGAAGAAGTGAAGGGATTCACGAAACGCGTCGGGCTTGCTATTTTGAGGTGAATGTTGCTGTTTGCCAGGCTGTCTCTTTTCACCATTAAAGCGCTGAACCACACCCTACTGTTTGAGGCTTCCTTGAAGGGGACACCTTTGTTTGATGGATTTTTGCACGACCAGTCCTGTCGTGAAGGGAGCCCCGCCACTCAGAAGTGGTCCGATACTTGACGCCAGGCGGCTGATGGTATATGCACGGACAGAAAAGGGGCGCTGTGAAAAGCTCACAAGGGCAGCGTGAGTTTTACATGACATTTCATCGACCCACATGGGAAGTTATCATGTTTTAATTTGGCAGCGCACAGACGACTCACTGGAGTAAAACATTATTTGGGCACTACGAGGACCGGCAGGCAGCAGTGTTGTCTACACCCACTGGGGCGTGTCCACGAACTATAAACAGGTGCTCTGCTCGTTGTGCGTATGCTACAGAACTCAGCCCATGAAGAAGTGAAGGGATTCACGAAATGCGTCGGGCTTGCTATTTTGAGGTGAATGTTGCTGTTTGCCAGGCTGTCTCTTTTCACCATTAAAGCGCTGAACCACACCCTACTGTTTGAGGCTTCCTTGAAGGGGACACCTTTGTTTGATGGATTTTTGCACGACCAGTCCTGTCGTGAAGGGAGCCCCGCCACTCAGAAGTTGTCGGATACTTGACGCCAGGCGGCTGATGGTATATGCACGGACAGAAAAGGGGCGCTGTGAAAAGCTCATAAGGGCAGCGTGAGTTTTACATGACATTTCATCGACCCACATGGGGAGTTATCATGTTTTAATTTGGCAGCGCACAGACGACTCACTGGAGTAAAACATTATTTGGGCACTACGAGGACCGGCAGGCAGCAGTGTTGTCTACACCCACTGGGGCGTGTCCACGAACTATAAACAGGTGCTCTGCTCGTTGTGCGTATGCTACAGAACTCAGCCCATGAAGAAGTGAAGGGATTCACGAAACGCGTCGGGCTTGCTATTTTGAGGTGAATGTTGCTGTTTGCCAGGCTGTCTCTTTTCACCATTAAAGCGCTGAACCACACCCTACTGTTTGAGGCTTCCTTGAAGGGGACACCTTTGTTTGATGGATTTTTGCACGACCAGTCCTGTCGTGAAGGGAGCCCCGCCACTCAGAAGTGGTCCGATACTTGACGCCAGGCGGCTGATGGTATATGCACGGACAGAAAAGGGGCGCTGTGAAAAGCTCACAAGGACAGCGTGAGTTTTACATGACATTTCATCGACCCACATGGGGAGTTATCATGTTTTAATTTGGCAGCGCACAGACGACTCACTGGAGTAAAACATTATTTGGGCACTACGAGGACCGGCAGGCAGCAGTGTTGTCTACACCCACTGGGGCGTGTCCACGAACTATAAACAGGTGCTCTGCTCGTTGTGCGTATGCTACAGAACTCAGCCCATGAAGAAGTGAAGGGATTCACGAAACGCGTCGGGCTTGCTATTTTGAGGTGAATGTTGCTGTTTGCCAGGCTGTCTCTTTTCACCATTAAAGCGCTGAACCACACCCTACTGTTTGAGGCTTCCTTGAAGGGGACACCTTTGTTTGATGGATTTTTGCACGACCAGTCCTGTCGTGAAGGGAGCCCCGCCACTCAGAAGTGGTCCCATACTTGACGCCAGGCGGCTGATGGTATATGCACGGACAGAAAAGGGGCGCTGTGAAAAGCTCACAAGGGCAGCGTGAGTTTTACATGACATTTCATCGACCCACATGGGGAGTTATCATGTTTTAATTTGGCAGCGCACAGACGACTCACTGGAGTAAAACATTATTTGGGCACTACGAGGACCGGCAGGCAGCAGTGTTGTCTACACCCACTGGGGCGTGTCCACGAACTATAAACAGGTGCTCTGCTCGTTGTGCGTATGCTACAGAACTCAGCCCATGAAGAAGTGAAGGGATTCACGAAACGCGTCGGGCTTGCTATTTTGAGGTGAATGTTGCTGTTTGCCAGGCTGTCTCTTTTCACCATTAAAGCGCTGAACCACACCCTACTGTTTGAGGCTTCCTTGAAGGGGACACCTCTGTTTGATGGATTTTTGCACGACCAGTCCTGTCGTGAAGGGAGCCCCGCCACTCAGAAGTGGTCCGATACTTGACGCCAGGCGGCTGATGGTATATGCACGGACAGAAAAGGGGCGCTGTGAAAAGCTCACAAGGGCAGCGTGAGTTTTACATGACATTTCATCGACCCACATGGGGAGTTATCATGTTTTAATTTGGCAGCGCACAGACGACTCATTGGAGTAAAACATTATTTGGGCACTACGAGGACCGGCAGGCAGCAGTGTTGTCTACACCCACTGGGGCGTGTCCACGAACTATAAACAGGTGCTCTGCTCGTTGTGCGTATGCTACAGAACTCAGCCCATAAAGAAGTGAAGGGATTCACGAAACGCGTCGGGCTTGCTATTTTGAGGTGAATGTTGCTGTTTGCCAGGCTGTCTCTTTTCACCATTAAAGCGCTGAACCACACCCTACTGTTTGAGGCTTCCTTGAAGGGGACACCTTTGTTTGATGGATTTTTGCACGACCAGTCCTGTCGTGAAGGGAGCCCCGCCACTCAGAAGTGGTCCGATACTTGACGCCAGGCGGCTGATGGTATATGCACGGACAGAAAAGGGGCGCTATGAAAAACTCACAAGGGCAGCGTGAGTTTTACATGACATTTCATCGACCCACATGGGGAGTTATCATGTTTTAATTTGGCAGCGCACAGACGACTCACTGGAGTAAAACATTATTTGGGCACTACGAGGACCGGCAGGCAGCAGTGTTGTCTACACCCACTGGGGCGTGTCCACGAACTATAAACAGGTGCTCTGCTCGTTATGCGTATGCTACAGAACTCAGCCCATGAAGAAGTGAAGGGATTCACGAAACGCGTCGGGCTTGCTATTTTGAGGTGAATGTTGCTGTTTGCCAGGCTGTCTCTTTTCACCATTAAAGCGCTGAACCACACCCTACTGTTTGAGGCTTCCTTGAAGGGGACACCTTTGTTTGATGGATTTTTGCACGACCAGTCCTGTCGGGGAAGGGAGCCCCGCCACTCAGAAGTGGTCCGATACTTGACGCCAGGCGGCTGATGGTATATGCACGGACAGAAAAGGGGCGCTGTGAAAAGCTCACAAGGGCAGCGTGAGTTTTACATGACATTTCATCGACCCACATGGGGAGTTATCATGTTTTAATTTGGCAGCGCACAGACGACTCACTGGAGTAAAACATTATTTGGGCACTACGAGGACCGGCAGGCAGCAGTGTTGTCTACACCCACTGGGGCGTGTCCACGAACTATAAACAGGTGCTCTGCTCGTTGTGCGTATGCTACAGAACTCAGCCCATGAAGAAGTGAAGGGATTCACGAAACGCGTCGGGCTTGCTATTTTGAGGTGAATGTTGCTGTTTGCCAGGCTGTCTCTTTTCACCATTAAAGCGCTGAACCACACCCTACTGTTTGAGGCTTCCTTGAAGGGGACACCTCTGTTTGATGGATTTTTGCACGACCAGTCCTGTCGTGAAGGGAGCCCCGCCACTCAGAAGTGGTCCGATACTTGACGCCAGGCGGCTGATGGTATATGCACGGACAGAAAAGGGGCGCTGTGAAAAGCTCACAAGGGCAGCGTGAGTTTTACATGACATTTCATCGACCCACATGGGGAGTTATCGTGTTTTAATTTGGCAGCGCACAGACGACTCACTGGAGTAAAACATTATTTGGGCACTACGAGGACCGGCAGGCAGCAGTGTTGTCTACACCCACTGGGGCGTGTCCACAAACTATAAACAGGTGCTCTGCTCGTTGTGCGTATGCTACAGAACTCAGCCCATAAAGAAGTGAAGGGATTCACGAAACGCGTCTGGCTTGCTATTTTGAGGTGAATGTTGCTGTTTGCCAGGCTGTCTCTTTTCACCATTAAAGCGCTGAACCACACCCTACTGTTTGAGGCTTCCTTGAAGGGGACACCTTTGTTTGATGGATTTTTGCACGACCAGTCCTGTCGTGAAGGGAGCCCCGCCACTCAGAAGTGGTCCGATACTTGACGCCAGGCGGCTGATGGTATATGCACGGACAGAAAAGGGGCGCTGTGAAAAACTCACAAGGGCAGCGTGAGTTTTACATGACATTTCATCGACCCACATGGGGAGTTATCATGTTTTAATTTGGCAGCGCACAGACGACTCACTGGAGTAAAACATTATTTGGGCACTACGAGGACCGGCAGGCAGCAGTGTTGTCTACACCCACTGGGGCGTGTCCACGAACTATAAACAGGTGCTCTGCTCGTTGTGCGTATGCTACAGAACTCAGCCCATGAAGAAGTGAAGGGATTCACGAAACGCGTCGGGCTTGCTATTTTGAGGTGAATGTTGCTGTTTGCCAGGCTGTCTCTTTTCACCATTAAAGCGCTGAACCACATCCTACTGTTTGAGGCTTCCTTGAAGGGGACACCTTTGTTTGATGGATTTTTGCACGACCAGTCCTGTCGTGAAGGGAGCCCCGCCACTCAGAAGTGGTCCGATACTTGACGCCAGGCGGCTGATGGTATATGCACGGACAGAAAAGGGGCGCTGTGAAAAGCTCACAAGGGCAGCGTGAGTTTTACATGACATTTCATCGACCCACATGGGGAGTTATCATGTTTTAATTTGGCAGCGCACAGACGACTCACTGGAGTAAAACATTATTTGGGCACTACGAGGACCGGCAGGCAGCAGTGTTGTCTACACCCACTGGGGCGTGTCCACGAACTATAAACAGGTGCTCTGCTCGTTGTGCGTATGCTACAGAACTCAGCCCATGAAGAAGTGAAGGGATTCACGAAACGCGTCGGGCTTGCTATTTTGAGGTGAATGTTGCTGTTTGCCAGGCTGTCTCTTTTCACCATTAAAGCGCTGAACCACACCCTACTGTTTGAGGCTTCCTTGAAGGGGACACCTTTGTTTGATGGATTTTTGCACGACCAGTCCTGTCGTGAAGGGAGCCCCGCCACTCAGAAGTGGTCCGATACTTGACGCCAGGCGGCTGATGGTATATGCACGGACAGAAAAGGGGCGCTGTGAAAAGCTCACAAGGGCAGCGTGAGTTTTACATGACATTTCATCGACCCACATGGGGAGTTATCATGTTTTAATTTGGCAGCGCACAGACGACTCACTGGAGTAAAACATTATTTGGGCACTACGAGGACCGGCAGGCAGCAGTGTTGTCTACACCCACTGGGGCGTGTCCACGAACTATAAACAGGTGCTCTGCTCGTTTTGCGTATGCTACAGAACTCAGCCCATGAAGAAGTGAAGGGATTCACGAAACGCGTCGGGCTTGCTATTTTGAGGTGAATGTTGCTGTTTGCCAGGCTGTCTCTTTTCACCATTAAAGCGCTGAACCACACCCTACTGTTTGAGGCTTCCTTGAAGGGGACACCTTTGTTTGATGGATTTTTGCACGACCAGTCCTGTCGTGAAGGGAGCCCCGCCACTCAGAAGTTGTCGGATACTTGACGCCAGGCGGCTGATGGTATATGCACGGACAGAAAAGGGGCGCTGTGAAAAGCTCATAAGGGCAGCGTGAGTTTTACATGACATTTCATCGACCCACATGGGGAGTTATCATGTTTTAATTTGGCAGCGCACAGACGACTCACTGGAGTAAAACATTATTTGGGCACTACGAGGACCGGCAGGCAGCAGTGTTGTCTACACCCACTGGGGCGTGTCCACGAACTATAAACAGGTGCTCTGCTCGTTGTGCGTATGCTACAGAACTCAGCCCATGAAGAAGTGAAGGGATTCACGAAACGCGTCGGGCTTGCTATTTTGAGGTGAATGTTGCTGTTTGCCAGGCTGTCTCTTTTCACCATTAAAGCGCTGAACCACACCCTACTGTTTGAGGCTTCCTTGAAGGGGACACCTTTGTTTGATGGATTTTTGCACGACCAGTCCTGTCGTGAAGGGAGCCCCGCCACTCAGAAGTGGTCCGATACTTGACGCCAGGCGGCTGATGGTATATGCACGGACAGAAAAGGGGCGCTGTGAAAAGCTCACAAGGGCAGCGTGAGTTTTACATGACATTTCATCGACCCACATGGGGAGTTATCATGTTTTAATTTGGCAGCGCACAGACGACTCACTGGAGTAAAACATTATTTGGGCACTACGAGGACCGGCAGGCAGCAGTGTTGTCTACACCCACTGGGGCGTGTCCACGAACTATAAACAGGTGCTCTGCTCGTTTTGCGTATGCTACAGAACTCAGCCCATGAAGAAGTGAAGGGATTCACGAAACGCGTCGGGCTTGCTATTTTGAGGTGAATGTTGCTGTTTGCCAGGCTGTCTCTTTTCACCATTAAAGCGCTGAACCACACCCTACTGTTTGAGGCTTCCTTGAAGGGGACACCTTTGTTTGATGGATTTTTGCACGACCAGTCCTGTCGTGAAGGGAGCCCCGCCACTCAGAAGTTGTCGGATACTTGACGCCAGGCGGCTGATGGTATATGCACGGACAGAAAAGGGGCGCTGTGAAAAGCTCATAAGGGCAGCGTGAGTTTTACATGACATTTCATCGACCCACATGGGGAGTTATCATGTTTTAATTTGGCAGCGCACAGACGACTCACTGGAGTAAAACATTATTTGGGCACTACGAGGACCGGCAGGCAGCAGTGTTGTCTACACCCACTGGTGTGTGTCCACGAACTATAAACAGGTGCTCTGCTCGTTGTGCGTATGCTACAGAACTCAGCCCATGAAGAAGTGAAGGGATTCACGAAACGCGTCGGGCTTGCTATTTTGAGGTGAATGTTGCTGTTTGCCAGGCTGTCTCTTTTCACCATTAAAGCGCTGAACCACACCCTACTGTTTGAGGCTTCCTTGAAGGGGACACCTTTGTTTGATGGATTTTTGCACGACCAGTCCTGTCGTGAAGGGAGCCCCGCCACTCAGAAGTGGTCCGATACTTGACGCCAGGCGGCTGATGGTATATGCACGGACAGAAAAGGGGCGCTGTGAAAAGCTCACAAGGACAGCGTGAGTTTTACATGACATTCTATCGACCCACATGGGGAGTTATCATGTTTTAATTTGGCAGCGCACAGACGACTCACTGGAGTAAAACATTATTTGGGCACTACGAGGACCGGCAGGCAGCAGTGTTGTCTACACCCACTGGGGCGTGTCCACGAACTATAAACAGGTGCTCTGCTCGTTGTGCGTATGCTACAGAACTCAGCCCATGAAGAAGTGAAGGGATTCACGAAACGCGTCGGGCTTGCTATTTTGAGGTGAATGTTGCTGTTTGCCAGGCTGTCTCTTTTCACCATTAAAGCGCTGAACCACACCCTACTGTTTGAGGCTTCCTTGAAGGGGACACCTTTGTTTGATGGATTTTTGCACGACCAGTCCTGTCGTGAAGGGAGCCCCGCCACTCAGAAGTGGTCCGATACTTGACGCCAGGCGGCTGATGGTATATGCACGGACAGAAAAGGGGCGCTGTGAAAAGCTCACAAGGACAGCGTGAGTTTTACATGACATTTTATCGACCCACATGGGGAGTTATCATGTTTTAATTTGGCAGCGCACAGACGACTCACTGGAGTAAAACATTATTTGGGCACTACGAGGACCGGCAGGCAGCAGTGTTGTCTACACCCACTGGGGCGTGTCCACGAACTATAAACAGGTGCTCTGCTCGTTGTGCGTATGCTACAGAACTCAGCCCATGAAGAAGTGAAGGGATTCACGAAACGCGTCGGGCTTGCTATTTTGAGGTGAATGTTGCTGTTTGCCAGGCTGTCTCTTTTCACCATTAAAGCGCTGAACCACACCCTACTGTTTGAGGCTTCCTTGACGGGGACACCTCTGTTTGATGGATTTTTGCACGACCAGTCCTGTCGTGAAGGGAGCCCCACCACTCAGAAGTGGTCCGATACTTGACGCCAGGCGGCTGATGGTATATGCACGGACAGAAAAGGGGCGCTGTGAAAAGCTCACAAGGGCAGCGTGAGTTTTACATGACATTTCATCGACCCACATGGGGAGTTATCATGTTTTAATTTGGCAGCGCACAGACGACTCACTGGAGTAAAACATTATTTGGGCACTACGAGGACCGGCAGGCAGCAGTGTTGTCTACACCCACTGGGGCGTGTCCACGAACTATAAACAGGTGCTCTGCTCGTTGTGCGTATGCTACAGAACTCAGCCCATAAAGAAGTGAAGGGATTCACGAAACGCGTCGGGCTTGCTATTTTGAGGTGAATGTTGCTGTTTGCCAGGCTGTCTCTTTTCACCATTAAAGCGCTGAACCACACCCTACTGTTTGAGGCTTCCTTGAAGGGGACACCTTTGTTTGATGGATTTTTGCACGACCAGTCCTGTCGTGAAGGGAGCCCCGCCACTCAGAAGTGGTCCGATACTTGACGCCAGGCGGCTGATGGTATATGCACGGACAGAAAAGGGGCGCTGTGAAAAACTCACAAGGGCAGCGTGAGTTTTACATGACATTTCATCGACCCACATGGGGAGTTATCATGTTTTAATTTGGCAGCGCACAGACGACTCACTGGAGTAAAACATTATTTGGGCACTACGAGGACCGGCAGGCAGCAGTGTTGTCTACACCCACTGGGGCGTGTCCACGAACTATAAACAGGTGCTCTGCTCGTTGTGCGTATGCTACAGAACTCAGCCCATGAAGAAGTGAAGGGATTCACGAAACGCGTCGGGCTTGCTATTTTGAGGTGAATGTTGCTGTTTGCCAGGCTGTCTCTTTTCACCATTAAAGCGCTGAACCACACCCTACTGTTTGAGGCTTCCTTGAAGGGGACACCTTTGTTTGATGGATTTTTGCACGACCAGTCCTGTCGTGAAGGGAGCCCCGCCACTCAGAAGTGGTCCGATACTTGACGCCAGGCGGCTGATGGTATATGCACGGACAGAAAAGGGGCGCTGTGAAAAGCTCACAAGGACAGCGTGAGTTTTACATGACATTTTATCGACCCACATGGGGAGTTATCATGTTTTAATTTGGCAGCGCACAGACGACTCACTGGAGTAAAACATTATTTGGGCACTACGAGGACCGGCAGGCAGCAGTGTTGTCTACACCCACTGGGGCGTGTCCACGAACTATAAACAGGTGCTCTGCTCGTTGTGCGTATGCTACAGAACTCAGCCCATGAAGAAGTGAAGGGATTCACGAAACGCGTCGGGCTTGCTATTTTGAGGTGAATGTTGCTGTTTGCCAGGCTGTCTCTTTTCACCATTAAAGCGCTGAACCACACCCTACTGTTTGAGGCTTCCTTGACGGGGACACCTCTGTTTGATGGATTTTTGCACGACCAGTCCTGTCGTGAAGGGAGCCCCACCACTCAGAAGTGGTCCGATACTTGACGCCAGGCGGCTGATGGTATATGCACGGACAGAAAAGGGGCGCTGTGAAAAGCTCACAAGGGCAGCGTGAGTTTTACATGACATTTCATCGACCCACATGGGGAGTTATCATGTTTTAATTTGGCAGCGCACAGACGACTCACTGGAGTAAAACATTATTTGGGCACTACGAGGACCGGCAGGCAGCAGTGTTGTCTACACCCACTGGGGCGTGTCCACGAACTATAAACAGGTGCTCTGCTCGTTGTGCGTATGCTACAGAACTCAGCCCATAAAGAAGTGAAGGGATTCACGAAACGCGTCGGGCTTGCTATTTTGAGGTGAATGTTGCTGTTTGCCAGGCTGTCTCTTTTCACCATTAAAGCGCTGAACCACACCCTACTGTTTGAGGCTTCCTTGAAGGGGACACCTTTGTTTGATGGATTTTTGCACGACCAGTCCTGTCGTGAAGGGAGCCCCGCCACTCAGAAGTGGTCCGATACTTGACGCTAGGCGGCTGATGGTATATGCACGGACAGAAAAGGGGCGCTGTGAAAAACTCACAAGGGCAGCGTGAGTTTTACATGACATTTCATCGACCCACATGGGGAGTTATCATGTTTTAATTTGGCAGCGCACAGACGACTCACTGGAGTAAAACATTATTTGGGCACTACGAGGACCGGCAGGCAGCAGTGTTGTCTACACCCACTGGGGCGTGTCCACGAACTATAAACAGGTGCTCTGCTCGTTGTGCGTATGCTACAGAACTCAGCCCATGAAGAAGTGAAGGGATTCACGAAACGCGTCGGGCTTGCTATTTTGAGGTGAATGTTGCTGTTTGCCAGGCTGTCTCTTTTCACCATTAAAGCGCTGAACCACACCCTACTGTTTGAGGCTTCCTTGAAGGGGACACCTTTGTTTGATGGATTTTTGCACGACCAGTCCTGTCGTGAAGGGAGCCCCGCCACTCAGAAGTGGTCCGATACTTGACGCCAGGCGGCTGATGGTATATGCACGGACAGAAAAGGGGCGCTGTGAAAATCTCACAAGGGCAGCGTGAGTTTTACATGACATTTCATCGACCCACATGGGGAGTTATCATGTTTTAAATTTGGCAGCGCACAGACGACTCACTGGAGTAAAACATTATTTGGGCACTACGAGGACCGGCAGGCAGCAGTGTTGTCTACACCCACTGGGGCGTGTCCACGAACTATAAACAGGTGCTCTGCTCGTTGTGCGTATGCTACAGAACTCAGCCCATGAAGAAGTGAAGGGATTCACGAAACGCGTCGGGCTTGCTATTTTGAGGTGAATGTTGCTGTTTGCCAGGCTGTCTCTTTTCACCATTAAAGCGCTGAACCACACCCTACTGTTTGAGGCTTCCTTGAAGGGGACACCTTTGTTTGATGGATTTTTGCACGACCAGTCCTGTCGTGAAGGGAGCCCCGCCACTCAGAAGTGGTCCGATACTTGACGCCAGGCGGCTGATGGTATATGCACGGACAGAAAAGGGGCGCTGTGAAAAGCTCACAAGGACAGCGTGAGTTTTACATGACATTCTATCGACCCACATGGGGAGTTATCATGTTTTAATTTGGCAGCGCACAGACGACTCACTGGAGTAAAACATTATTTGGGCACTACGAGGACCGGCAGGCAGCAGTGTTGTCTACACCCACTGGGGCGTGTCCACGAACTATAAACAGGTGCTCTGCTCGTTGTGCGTATGCTACAGAACTCAGCCCATGAAGAAGTGAAGGGATTCACGAAACGCGTCGGGCTTGCTATTTTGAGGTGAATGTTGCTGTTTGCCAGGCTGTCTCTTTTCACCATTAAAGCGCTGAACCACACCCTACTGTTTGAGGCTTCCTTGAAGGGGACACCTTTGTTTGATGGATTTTTGCACGACCAGTCCTGTCGTGAAGGGAGCCCCGCCACTCAGAAGTGGTCCGATACTTGACGCCAGGCGGCTGATGGTATATGCACGGACAGAAAAGGGGCGCTGTGAAAAGCTCACAAGGGCAGCGTGAGTTTTACATGACATTTCATCGACCCACATGGGGAGTTATCATGTTTTAATTTGGCAGCGCACAGACGACTCACTGTAGTAAAACTTTATTTGGGCACTACGAGGACCGGCAGGCAGCAGTGTTGTCTACACCCACTGGGGCGTGTCCACGAACTATAAACAGGTGCTCTGCTCGTTGTGCGTATGCTACAGAACTCAGCCCATGAAGAAGTGAAGGGATTCACGAAACGCGTCGGGCTTGCTATTTTGAGGTGAATGTTGCTGTTTGCCAGGCTGTCTCTTTTCACCATTAAAGCGCTGAACCACACCCTACTGTTTGAGGCTTCCTTGAAGGGGACACCTTTGTTTGATGGATTTTTGCACGACCAGTCCTGTCGTGAAGGGAGCCCCGCCACTCAGAAGTGGTCCGATACTTGACGCCAGGCGGCTGATGGTATATGCACGGACAGAAAAGGGGCGCTGTGAAAAGCTCACAAGGGCAGCGTGAGTTTTACATGACATTTCATCGACCCACATGGGGAGTTATCATGTTTTAATTTGGCAGCGCACAGACGACTCACTGGAGTAAAACATTATTTGGGCACTACGAGGACCGGCAGGCAGCAGTGTTGTCTACACCCACTGGGGCGTGTCCACGAACTATAAACAGGTGCTCTGCTCGTTGTGCATATGCTACAGAACTCAGCCCATGAAGAAGTGAAGGGATTCACGAAACGCGTCGGGCTTGCTATTTTGAGGTGAATGTTGCTGTTTGCCAGGCTGTCTCTTTTCACCATTAAAGCGCTGAACCACACCCTACTGTTTGAGGCTTCCTTGAAGGGGACACCTTTGTTTGATGGATTTTTGCACGACCAGTCCTGTCGTGAAGGGAGCCCCGCCACTCAGAAGTGGTCCGATACTTGACGCCAGGCGGCTGATGGTATATGCACGGACAGAAAAGGGGCGCTGTGAAAAGCTCACAAGGGCAGCGTGAGTTTTACATGACATTTCATCGACCCACATGGGGAGTTATCATGTTTTAATTTGGCAGCGCACAGACGACTCACTGGAGTAAAACATTATTTGGGCACTACGAGGACCGGCAGGCAGCAGTGTTGTCTACACCCACTGGGGCGTGTCCACGAACTATAAACAGGTGCTCTGCTCGTTGTGCGTATGCTACAGAACTCAGCCCATGAAGAAGTGAAGGGATTCACGAAACGCGTCGGGCTTGCTATTTTGAGGTGAATGTTGCTGTTTGCCAGGCTGTCTCTTTTCACCATTAAAGCGCTGAACCACACCCTACTGTTTGAGGCTTCCTTGAAGGGGACACCTTTGTTTGATGGATTTTTGCACGACCAGTCCTGTCGTGAAGGGAGCCCCGCCACTCAGAAGTGGTCCGATACTTGACGCCAGGCGGCTGATGGTATATGCACGGACAGAAAAGGGGCGCTGTGAAAAGCTCATAAGGGCAGCGTGAGTTTTACATGACATTTCATCGACCCACATGGGGAGTTATCATGTTTTAATTTGGCAGCGCACAGACGACTCACTGGAGTAAAACATTATTTGGGCACTACGAGGACCGGCAGGCAGCAGTGTTGTCTACACCCACTGGGGCGTGTCCACGAACTATAAACAGGTGCTCTGCTCGTTGTGCGTATGCTACAGAACTCAGCCCATGAAGAAGTGAAGGGATTCACGAAACGCGTCGGGCTTGCTATTTTGAGGTGAATGTTGCTGTTTGCCAGGCTGTCTCTTTTCACCATTAAAGCGCTGAACCACACCCTACTGTTGGAGGCTTCCTTGAAGGGGACACCTTTGTTTGATGGATTTTTGCACGACCAGTCCTGTCGTGAAGGGAGCCCCGCCACTCAGAAGTGGTCCGATACTTGACGCCAGGCGGCTGATGGTATATGCACGGACAGAAAAGGGGCGCTGTGAAAAGCTCACAAGGGCAGCGTGAGTTTTACATGACATTTCATCGACCCACATGGGGAGTTATCATGTTTTAATTTGGCAGCGCACAGACGACTCACTGGAGTAAAACATTATTTGGGCACTACGAGGACCGGCAGGCAGCAGTGTTGTCTACACCCACTGGGGCGTGTCCACGAACTATAAACAGGTGCTATGCTCGTTGTGCGTATGCTACAGAACTCAGCCCATGAAGAAGTGAAGGGATTCACGAAACGCGTCGGGCTTGCTATTTTGAGGTGAATGTTGCTGTTTGCCAGGCTGTCTCTTTTCACCATTAAAGCGCTGAACCACACCCTACTGTTTGAGGCTTCCTTGAAGGGGACACCTTTGTTTGATGGATTTTTGCACGACCAGTCCTGTCGTGAAGGGAGCCCCGCCACTCAGAAGTGGTCCGATACTTGACGCCAGGCGGCTGATGGTATATGCACGGACAGAAAAGGGGCGCTGTGAAAAGCTCACAAGGGCAGCGTGAGTTTTACATGACATTTCATCGACCCACATGGGGAGTTATCATGTTTTAATTTGGCAGCGCACAGACGACTCACTGGAGTAAAACATTATTTGGGCACTACAAGGACCGGCAGGCAGCAGTGTTGTCTACACCCACTGGGGCGTGTCCACGAACTATAAACAGGTGCTCTGCTCGTTGTGCGTATGCTACAGAACTCAGCCCATGAAGAAGTGAAGGGATTCACGAAACGCGTCGGGCTTGCTATTTTGAGGTGAATGTTGCTGTTTGCCAGGCTGTCTCTTTTCACCATTAAAGCGCTGAACCACACCCTACTGTTTGAGGCTTCCTTGAAGGGGACACCTTTGTTTGATGGATTTTTGCACGATCAGTCCTGTCGTGAAGGGAGCCCCGCCACTCAGAAGTGGTCCGATACTTGACGCCAGGCGGCTGATGGTATATGCACGGACAGAAAAGGGGCGCTGTGAAAAGCTCACAAGGGCAGCGTGAGTTTTACATGACATTTCATCGACCCACATGGGGAGTTATCATGTTTTAATTTGGCAGCGCACAGACGACTCACTGGAGTAAAACATTATTTGGGCACTACGAGGACCGGCAGGCAGCAGTGTTGTCTACACCCACTGGGGCGTGTCCACGAACTATAAACAGGTGCTCTGCTCGTTGTGCGTATGCTACAGAACTCAGCCCATGAAGAAGTGAAGGGATTCACGAAACGCGTCGGGCTTGCTATTTTGAGGTGAATGTTGCTGTTTGCCAGGCTGTCTCTTTTCACCATTAAAGCGCTGAACCACACCCTACTGTTTGAGGCTTCCTTGAAGGGGACACCTTTGTTTGATGGATTTTTGCACGACCAGTCCTGTCGTGAAGGGAGCCCCGCCACTCAGAAGTGGTCCGATACTTGACGCCAGGCGGCTGATGGTATATGCACGGACAGAAAAGGGGCGCTGTGAAAAGCTCACAAGGGCAGCGTGAGTTTTACATGACATTTCATCGACCCACATGGGGAGTTATCATGTTTTAATTTGGCAGCGCACAGACGACTCACTGGAGTAAAACATTATTTGGGCACTACGAGGACCGGCAGGCAGCAGTGTTGTCTACACCCACTGGGGCGTGTCCACGAACTATAAACAGGTGCTCTGCTCGTTGTGCGTATGCTACAGAACTCAGCCCATAAAGAAGTGAAGGGATTCACGAAACGCGTCGGGCTTGCTATTTTGAGGTGAATGTTGCTGTTTGCCAGGCTGTCTCTTTTCACCATTAAAGCGCTGAACCACACCCTACTGTTTGAGGCTTCCTTGAAGGGGACACCTTTGTTTGATGGATTTTTGCACGACCAGTCCTGTGGTGAAGGGAGCCCCGCCACTCAGAAGTGGTCCGATACTTGACGCCAGGCGGCTGATGGTATATGCACGGACAGAAAAGGGGCGCTGTGAAAAACTCACAAGGGCAGCGTGAGTTTTACATGACATTTCATCGACCCACATGGGTAGTTATCATGTTTTAATTTGGCAGCGCACAGACGACTCACTGGAGTAAAACATTATTTGGGCACTACGAGGACCGGCAGGCAGCAGTGTTGTCTACACCCACTGGGGCGTGTCCACGAACTATAAACAGGTGCTCTGCTCGTTGTGCGTATGCTACAGAACTCAGCCCATGAAGAAGTGAAGGGATTCACGAAACGCGTCGGGCTTGCTATTTTGAGGTGAATGTTGCTGTTTGCCAGGCTGTCTCTTTTCACCATTAAAGCGCTGAACCACACCCTCCTGTTTGAGGCTTCCTTGTTATGTTACTTTATTTCTTTTATAGTGCACGGCAACTCCAGAGGAGCATCCCGGCGCTTTGGCAAAGAAAGGAACAGCATGAAAAGCAACCACACAACAGAAAAAGAGATAAAAAGGACTAATTCCTAAATAGCCATGTCTTCAAGTCCTTTCTAAAAGCAAGAAGACAGGGGGCCGATCTCAGGGACAATGGTAATTCATTCCAAGCCTTGGGAGTCAAATAGCGGAAAGATCGACCTCCCAAGCGTACACGACGGATTGCAGGGACAGTCAGCAAAGACAGACCCGATGACCTGAGAGTCCTGCTTGGCACATACCGAGAAAAACGTTTCCCAAGGTATTTGGGGCCAATACCATGTAGGGCCTTAAAGGCCACCGTCAGGCATTTAAAAAGGACTCGCTTGGAGATAGGCAGCCAATGAAGGGTGTTCAATAAGGCAGTGGCACCAGCTCTCCTCGGGAGTCCAAAGATGGCGCGGGCTGCCGAATTTTGGACCACTTGCAAACGGGTCACAAGGTATTTTGGTAGACCCAAAAAAAGAGCGTTTGCGTAGTCCAAACGCGACCCAATTAGTGCCTGAACGACTGTCTTCCTGTGGTTGAGTGATAGTAGAGGAAGAAATTTCCTCAGCATCCGTAAGATGCCGAAGCATTTCCCAACAGTGGACGAGATGTAAGGTCCAAAGGATAGGTCACAATCTACTATCACTCCCAAATTCTTGGCCTGGACAGCGACCTTGTCAGGAGGAAACATATCCTGCGGCCACCAGGATTTCCAGTCTTGTTCCGGTGCGCAACCGAAAAAGAGCAGCTCTGACTTATCAGAGTTGAATTTTAAGCCATGACCTCTAAACCACTCAAACACCGCACCTAGGCAGTCCCTGATCTGTGTGCCATCAAACGACCCACCCCTGTCACATGTGAACAGGAGTTGGGTGTCATCGGCATAGGACACGATCTGGGCGCCAAAGGATTCCGCGACTTCCACCAGAGGGGCCATAAAGATGTTAAACAGCATAGGGCTGAGAATGGAACCCTGCGGGACTCCCACCTCTAGCGGAGCCATATCAGCGGAAAAAGGAGGCGCCCAGATCGTCTGTCGTCGGTCGGCCAGAAATGATTTTAGCCAGTTCCACACCGTTCCACGCAGGCTACACTCCCAGAGTCTTACAAGGAGGGCATCATGAGGAACGGTGTCGAAAGCCGCCGACAGGTCAAGCATGACCAACACGGCCTTTCCCCCCGGATCGAGTACTTCCCTGATGGCATCAGTGACCTCCAGCAGAGCCGACTCCGTGCTAAAATTTGCACGGAAGCCGGACTGCGAAGTG
This sequence comes from Lissotriton helveticus, assembly GCF_964261635.1. Classification (NCBI taxonomy): domain Eukaryota; kingdom Metazoa; phylum Chordata; class Amphibia; order Caudata; family Salamandridae; genus Lissotriton; species Lissotriton helveticus. Next base: position 739,932,442 of record NC_136068.1, on the reverse strand, counting down.
TGCAACAGGTCGTTCCCTTCGATGAAGCTGGAAATTATCCCGTGCACATAACGCTCGGCCACTTTAGCCAGAGCAGGGAGAAGGGAGATTGGCCTGTAGTTGGCATGTATCAAGGGGTCCAAGGTGGGTTTTTTGAGCAGCGGAAGAATCATGGCTCGCTTCCAAGCCTGAGGCACCTCCCCTGTCGACAAAGATGTATTCAGCAGGGGGTTCACCAGAATGTTAATGGCGGAAGCCACTTTCCCCAAGCATTTGGCCGGACATGGATCTAATGGAGAACCAGATTTCAGGCTGGACAAAAGCTCCAAAGATGTACTAAGATCCATAGAAGGGAATACAGTGAGGAAAGGGCCATGGTCTTCCACAGAACAGGGTAGCGTTAGATGGCTCAGATCAGATTGCGCACTAGAGAGAGAGGCCCCTTGAAGGGGACACCTTTGTTTGATGGATTTTTGCACGACCAGTCCTGTCGTGAAGGGAGCCCCGCCACTCAGAAGTGGTCCGATACTTGACGCCAGGCGGCTGATGGTATATGCACGGACAGAAAAGGGGCGCTGTGAAAAGCTCACAAGGGCAGCGTGAGTTTTACATGACATTTCATCGACCCACATGGGGAGTTATCATGTTTTAATTTGGCAGCGCACAGACGACTCACTGGAGTAAAACATTATTTGGGCACTACGAGGACCGGCAGGCAGCAGTGTTGTCTACACCCACTGGGGCGTGTCCACGAACTATAAACAGGTGCTCTGCTCGTTGTGCGTATGCTACAGAACTCAGCCCATGAAGAAGTGAAGGGATTCACGAAACGCGTCGGGCTTGCTATTTTGAGGTGAATGTTGCTGTTTGCCAGGCTGTCTCTTTTCACCATTAAAGCGCAGAACCACACCCTAATGTTTGAGGCTTCCTTGAAGGGGACACCTTTGTTTGATGGATTTTTGCACGACCAGTCCTGTCGTGAAGGGAGCCCCGCCACTCAGAAGTGGTCCGATACTTGACGCCAGGCGGCTGATGGTATATGCACGGACAGAAAAGGGGCGCTGTGAAAAGCTCACAAGGGCAGCGTGAGTTTTACATGACATTTCATCGACCCACATGGGGAGTTATCATGTTTTAATTTGGCAGCGCACAGACGACTCACTGGAGTAAAACATTATTTGGGCACTACGAGGACCGGCAGGCAGCAGTGTTGTCTACACCCACTGGGGCGTGTCCACGAACTATAAACAGGTGCTCTGCTCGTTGTGCGTATGCTACAGAACTCAGCCCATGAAGAAGTGAAGGGATTCACGAAACGCGTCGGGCTTGCTATTTTGAGGTGAATGTTGCTGTTTGCCAGGCTGTCTCTTTTCACCATTAAAGCGCTGAACCACACCCTACTGTTTGAGGCTTCCTTGAAGGGGACACCTTTGTTTGATGGATTTTTGCACGACCAGTCCTGTCGTGAAGGGAGCCCCGCCACTCAGAAGTGGTCCGATACTTGATGCCAGGCGGCTGATGGTATATGCACGGACAGAAAAGGGGCGCTGTGAAAAGCTCACAAGGGCAGCGTGAGTTTTACATGACATTTCATCGACCCACATGGGGAGTTATCATGTTTTAATTTGGCAGCGCACAGACGACTCACTGGAGTAAAACATTATTTGGGCACTACGAGGACCGGCAGGCAGCAGTGTTGTCTACACCCACTGGGGCGTGTCCACGAACTATAAACAGGTGCTCTGCTCGTTGTGCGTATGCTACAGAACTCAGCCCATGAAGAAGTGAAGGGATTCACGAAACGTGTCGGGCTTGCTATTTTGAGGTGAATGTTGCTGTTTGCCAGGCTGTCTCTTTTCACCATTAAAGCGCTGAACCACACCCTACTGTTTGAGGCTTCCTTGAAGGGGACACCTTTGTTTGATGGATATATATATATATATATATATATATATATATATATATATATATATATATATATATATATATATATATATATATATATATATATATATATATATATATATATATATATATATATATATATATATATATATATATATATATATATATATATATATATATATATATATATATATATATATATAGGTAGATAGATAGATAGATAGATAGATAGATAGATAGACAGACAGATATATGTATAGGGCCTCTCTTGTTTGTTATATGTATATGAATGTGTGTCTCTGTGTTTTACAAATAGCAGAAGTCTGTTTCTTTTCCTATGCTAGTTGAATGGTGTGTATTTCTTTCATGTGCCTCTGTGTGTTTGGTGTACGTGTGTGAACATGCAGACGATTGCATAATTTTGCTTGTCCTGTAGTTCAGTAGACCTGTTTGCACATATGGGTTTTCTGGACTGTGCATGTGCACGTAGTGCTCTTTATTTATGTAGGCCTCTTAATTGGTGGCTGTGGTGTGCACATGTGTTTGTGTGTATTGTCAGTGTTTCTGTGTGTTCATGTGTGTATCACTGTTTTGTGTTCCTTTTTGTATGTGCGTCTGCCTGTGTGGACTGGTGCATATGTTGGTGTTTACGCGTCTGTGTCTGTGTTTTGTGTCCCTCTTTGTATGTGTGTGACTATGCATCTGTGGGTGCCTGTGTGGATTGGTGCATATGTTGGTGCATCTGTGGGTGCCTGTGTGGATTGGTGCATATGTTGGTGTTCACGTGTGTATGTCTGTGTTTTGTGTTCCTCTCTCTATTACTGTTTGTCTGTGGGCGCCTGTGTAGACTGGTTCATTTGTTGGTGTTCACATGTGTATTTCTGTGTGTGTTGAGTCTATTTGTGTATATTTGTCTGTGAGTGCCTGTGTGGACTGGTGCTCATGCTGGTGTTCGCGCGTATGTTTTCTAGTGGTGGGCTGAAGCCAGCCCCTCTTCTCCATGGTTCGTTTTTTTATTTTATGCACTTCGTCTGTGCCCCTGTTGTCTACTTCTTATGGCCCTCATTCAACTATACCTCTGTGCCTCTCTTTTACCCTTGTGGAGTCTCTCATTTAACTACAGCTTCGGGCCAGTCTGCTCTACCTTTGCCAAAGCTTTCATTACAGTACAAATTTGTTCGCGGCTGCTCTACCCCCATAAAGCCTCCCATAACACTATAATTCCAAGCCTTACTGTTTTCCCCTCGTCATCATTTTTTTTTTTTTTTTTTTTTTTTAAAACCTTTATTGGCATCAAAAGGATATACAATTCTAGGCCTACAACCAAACCGGCCGGCCGCAATGTGTAAAGCAATCAGAGGTTCCAAGGCAAACATTACAGAATCAATCAGCAAGAAGCAGAGGCAGTACAATCGTAAAAAGGGGAGAAGAGACTTAGGAACCAGAGGGCCAAAACACAGGAGCAAAAAAAGGTTAATTTTATAATATGGGGATAAGGCGTACGACAGGCTCACTTTCAATATAGAGACGTCCGATGTCCCAGAACCAGCCTCAGCTTCAATAAGGGGGTAAGGGGCCGAAGTACAGGAGAGACAACACAATGCACACAAGAAGATCAGGATAATTGAGACATAATCGACACCTGAGCATTATCATCGTCACATGCCCACCACCCAAACCACAGCTAAGCCAAAACAGAGGGATCGGAGAAACAGCACATCAAAACTAGCCCGTCATAGTGACCTCTAGGAAAAAGGAGGGAGGGGGGCGGGGACGAGGAAAAGAGGGGGAAGAGGGGGGGAAGGAGGGGGAGGGGAGGAGGACAAGGTGGAACAATGAGAAAAGGAAAAAAGAAATGAAATATAAAAACGAAAGAAAGAAGACACGTCGACACAGGCGTCCCGTGGCGGGAATACAGGAGACAACAAGAGTATCAGCACCAGTGAGGGTACAGCGATCGAGAAGAAAAGCAACCGAACCATAAGAGGAGGGTTAACGACGCCACACACCCCACCCCGAACACACCACGGGAGGCCGGGACAGACGCGGCTTTACGAAAAGGAGATACAAAAGGGCCATAGAACCATAAAACAAACAACAAATAGAACCCAACCCACCCATCCCACCCTGCACCCCTGTAGAAGGCTATGGCCTACCCTTCAGACAGCGTGCCTGTCGCCCTAAACCAGAACCCGAAATATAGCGTGAAGGAAAGAGAGAAGAACGAGACAAAAAAGAAACAGAAACGGAAATAAGACAACAGGAGGGAGGAGCATAAGAACAGCAATCAATATGGTCGGCCACCGCCCTCCGCCCAACCAGACAATCACAGCAAAAACAGACCAGGACGACACCCCATCAAGCGCCATAAAACGTACAGAGAAGGGGACCTCCCACCGCTCCACGGGTACAAACAACTGCGCCACTAAGTCGTATACCAAGAATCAACCAAGAGTTGTGCATATCACCCCCATCCCTTCCGAACCACAAATCCCACCCACCACATGACAGTGTAAAATGAGATACTAAATACAAGACCAGCATACAGTCGAAAAAAATGGTGACTACCATAACAACATGGGGGGTAAATCGGTCCGCAAGGGAGCAGAAGTCCAAACAGAGAGTTTAGATGCATCAGCAATCGCAGCACGGATGATGAAAAACAGGAGTTCAGTTTCGCCGCTGGGGAGGGCGAGGGGGTCTCTATGATAGACAAAGGCAAAGCCATCGGAGCAGGTGCAGGCGGCAGTCCACCAATAGTTCCAGGCATCCATGCCGGACAGGGCCGCGGCACAATGTCCAAGTACCCGGGGTCAGAACCTCGAAAAACAGGGAGCTCCAAAGTCACCGGCACACAAAACGATCTTCGATCAGCGGCAGCAACACTTGCAGCAATCGAGGGGGGCGAGGCAATGGAGTCACTGAAACAAGAGGGCGGCAAGAAGAAACGGCTGCCCAAAATGGCGGCAGATCGTGGCGGACCCACAGGGACATCGGGGGCCAGGGATGCGCGCAGGGATCTCAGAGCTTCCAGGATATCTCTGACCGTAAGCTCACGCTCACCAGACCAGACCCCCGCGCAATTAGGCAACCCAAGCCCGCCGCCACAGGGCGATTCTTGTTTCAGAGGGTCAGCCGCCATTTCGTGAAGTCAGCCCAGTCGCCGCCCTCCACGACCCCCGGAAAAACAGTTCAAAAATGTAGGACTTTACAGAGCTCCGGGGGTCCCAGCAATGGCAGCCCTGGTGCCGAAAGGATGTCCGCCCAATACGGGTCCCCGCCTACACCAGCACCGGCGCCCCCAGCAAGCAGAGTCCGGGCGCAGAGGAACAGGGCCGCCGGACAAAGCAGCGGCGGGGGGAGGACCCCTTCACAGAATCAGTCCCCGGTGCATCTCACCCACATCAGCCGCACGGTCACCAGGGCAGGCCCGGATCAGGATCGCCGGGATTTCGCACAACGGCTCTCATCATTGGTTCACGCTCTCGGCCGGGGCCGAGAGCCGTCGGATCCCACCGGCTAGGTCCCGGTCTAGGTTCCACGGAGGCCCCGATCTTGCGGAGGGCACAACTTCGGAGCCGCTGCACGTTGAAATCTCCGGGCCAAATGGTAAGTACAAACAAGGTGTTCTGTTTCCAATTCCCCGATAATGTGTCGTCTCCGGACAGGATAGTAGACAGGATAGGCAATCAGGCCGGAGGGCTGCGGGAGCCGAGCTAAAAGGCGACCATTACGCTCGCGAGCTTGGCTCCTCCCTCGTCATTATTTCTATTACTCTGCCATCTCGTGCCTCTTGGTTTAAATTACGTTAAGTCTACTTTAATATTTCAATCATTCCTTTCACTCTCTTATTAGTATGATTCAAAGTATGCTACAGATGTGTACTTTCGAGTTGCCCTGCAAGTGCGCAGGCAACTCCAACGTTGGGGGCAAGTGTGTGTGTGTGTGTGGCTCTGTGTGTGTATGTGGCTCTGTGTGTAGCTCTGAGTGTGTGTGTAGCTCTGAGTATGTGTGTAGCTCTGAGTGTGTGTGTGTGTAGCATTGAGTGTGTTTGTAGCTCTGAGTGTGTGTGTAGCTCTGAGTATGTGTGTAGCTCTGAGTGTGTGTGTAGCTCTGAGTGTATGTGTGTAGCTCTGAGTGTGTGTGTGGCTCTGAGTGTGTGTGTGGCTCTGAGGGTGTGTGTGTGGCTCTGAGTGTGTGTGTGTGGCTCTGAGTGTGTGTGTGTGGCTCTGAGTGTGTGTGTGTGGCTCTGAGTGTGTGTGTGGCTCTGTGTGTGTGTGTGTGTGTATGGCACTGTGTGTGTGACTCTGAGTGTGTATGTGTGGCTCTGAGTGTGTGTGTGTGTGGCTTTGAGTGTGTGTGTGTGGCTCTGTGTGTGTGTGTGGGTCTGAGTGTGTGTGTGTGTGGCTCTGAGTGTGTGTGTGTGGGGCTTTGAGTGTGTGTGTGTGGGGCTTTGAGTGTGTGTGTGTGGCTCTGTGTGTGTGTGTGTGGGTCTGAGTGTGTGTGTGTGGGGCTCTGAGTGTGTGTGTTAGGCCCTGTGTGTTGGGCCCTGTGTGTGTGTGCTGGGCTCTGTGTGTGTTGGGCTCTGTGTGGGTGGGTGTGTGTGGCTCTGTATGTGTGTGGGTGGCTCTGTGTGTGGCTCTGTGTATGTGTGTGTGGGTGCAAATGCAATAGGTCTCGCATGTGTGAGAGATTAAGCTATTGGCATTGTAAATGACAATGCCATTTATTTTTATGTTTTAAAAACAAAAATAATGTCATGAGCAATGCCAATAGCTCTAACTTTAACAAAGACGAGACCATTGCATTGTAAATGCTTGTTCTATATTGATAACCTCTTGTAGTGGAGACTCTCCTTTTCCCCACAGATTTGATTGTATGGAGCTATTAGCTGCATGCATGGCACTATGGTCTCAAATTAATTCATCATGTAACATTCCAAAACGACAAGTCAAAGCCAAGTCCTTTAAAACAGCATCAACATATTCTTTGATAGTCTCCTCTTTAGATTGTATTCTGTGGTAAAATTGATATCCGTCTAGGTACAAAAGGGGGTGGTGAGGGACGGAGCATCTGAACCAATCAAACACTCACACCCAGTCAACAGATCTGGGTATACTCCATCACGGTTCTTTAGCCCACTCCTCCACCCCAGTTCAGACATGGCCATATGCAAATCAGTCTGACCCTGTGCCTCATTGGTACAGTCCAGTCCAAACTTCTAAGCCATGCCTTTCCTGGACCGGAAACAAGCTTCCTAGGACCGGTTTCTGGCATTTCAGCCGTCTTCAGCCAGGCTTGCTTGAATCCAGTGGCAAAGTGAGCAAGGGACTCACGTCTGAGCATACTCTGCCAACTTATGGCAAACAAAGCGGTACAAAAAGGGGTGGTGATGGACGGAGCATCTAAACCAATCAAACACTCACACCCAGTCAACAGATCTGGGTTTAATCCATCACGGTTCTTTAGCCCACTCTGCCACCCCAGTTCAGACATGGCCATATGCAAATCAGTCTGATTCTGTGCCTCATGGTAACAGTCCAGTCCGAACTGCCAAGCCATGCCTTCCGTGGACCGGAAACAAGCTTCCTAGGACCGGTTTCTGGCATTTCAGTCATCTTCAGCCAGGCTTGCTTGAATCCAGTGGCAAAGTGAGCAAGGGACTCACGTCTGAGCATACCCTGCCAACTTATGTCGAACAAAGCAGTACAAAAAGGGGTGGTGATGGACGGAGCATCTGAACCAATCAAACACTCACACCCAGTCAACAGATCTGGGTATAATCCATCACGGTTCTTTAGCCCACTCCTCCACCCCAGTTCAGACATAGCCATATGCAAATCAGTCTGACCCTGTGCCTCATGGGAACAGTCCAGCCCGAGCTGCCAAGCCATAACTTCCCTGGACCGGAAACAAGCTTCCGAAGACCGGTTTCTGGCATTTCAGCCGTCTTCAGCCAGGCTTGCTTGAATGAGCATACCCTGCCAACTTATGGCGAACAAAGGGGTACAAAAGGGAGTGGTGATGGACGGTGTATCTGAACCAATCAAACACTCACACCCAGTCAACAGATCTGGGTTTAATCCATCACTGTTCTTTAGCCCACTCTGCCTGCCCAGTTCAGACATGGCCATATGCAAATCAGTCTGACCCTGTGCCTCATGGGAACAGTCCAGCTCGAACTGTCAAGCCATGCCTTCCCTGGACCGGAAACAAGCTTCCTAGGACCGGTGTCTGGCATTTCAGCCATCTTCAGCCAGGCTTGCTTGAATCCAGTGGCAAAGTGAGCAAGGGACTCACGTCTGAGCATACCCTGCCAACTTATGTCGAACAAAGCAGTACAAAAAGGGGTGGTGATGGACGGAGCATCTGAACCAATCAAACACTCACACCCAGTCAACAGATCTGGGTATAATCCATCACGGTTCTTTAGCCCACTCCTCCACCCCAGTTCAGACATAGCCATATGCAAATCAGTCTGACCCTGTGCCTCATGGGAACAGTCCAGCCCGAGCTGCCAAGCCATAACTTCCCTGGACCGGAAACAAACGTCCGAAGACCGGTTTCTGGCATTTCAGCCGTCTTCAGCCAGGCTTGCTTGAATGAGCATACCCTGCCAACTTATGGTGAACAAAGGGGTACAAAAGGGAGTGGTGATGGACGGTGTATCTGAACCAATCAAACACTCACACCCAGTCAACAGATCTGGGTTTAATCCATCACTGTTCTTTAGCCCACTCTGCCTGCCCAGTTCAGACATGGCCATATGCAAATCAGTCTGACCCTGTGCCTCATGGGAACAGTCCAGCTCGAACTGTCAAGCCATGCCTTCCCTGGACCGGAAACAAGCTTCCTAGGACCGGTGTCTGGCATTTCAGCCATCTTCAGCCAGGCTTGCTTGAATCCAGTGGCAAAGTGAGCAAGGGACTCACGTCTGAGCATACCCTGCCAACTTATGTCGAACAAAGCAGTACAAAAAGGGGTGGTGATGGACGGAGCATCTGAACCAATCAAACACTCACACCCAGTCAACAGATCTGGGTATAATCCATCACGGTTCTTTAGCCCACTCCTCCACCCCAGTTCAGACGTAGCCATATGCAAATCAGTCTGACCCTGTGCCTCATGGGAACAGTGCAGCCCGAACTTCTAAGCCATGCCTTTCCTGGACCGGAAACAAGCTTCTTAAAAATAGTGTATATATGAGAAGCATTGCCGTCATCGGTATTTAGATCTGCAATGGTCACAGAAGGTTGTACCTGTGTGCCGCTTTCATCTCGTACCTCACCGCCACCTAATCGTAATGATGAGGTCTCTTCGAATGCCGTCATCAGAATAGGTAGCCGCTGGGGAAAACACGTAGCATGAGCCATTACCGAACCAAGCAAAGTATCGATATCCATAGGTACTGCTGACTTAACATTTCTACGAAATGCACAGGGCAATTTGTCGATAATAATACATGTATCTCTGCTGCTGTCCTTGCAACTTGCAGATCATACATTTCTCTGGACTAGGTTAAAGGCACAGTTGTTTGTAAAAGAATGGATTTCATTCTGCTTAAAGTATCAATTCGAATAGAAGAGATATTCAGAGAAGGCCATATCGTTGCCTCCTTGTCTGGTTTGCTGTTTGGATACAATACTTGCATACAGCAAGTGACCCTGGAAGTTACACTGACCAGATAGGCCGTTCCTGACACCATGCCACAACAGCTGTGGTCACTTATTATAACGTAACTGCCGTTGGAAAGTTGTCTGAAAAAAGGCTCTATTTGTGTAGCAGGGGTACCGTGCAGGTGGCATGAAAGGTTATTTGATGAACCTTCGCAGGCTCCATGCAAGTTAATTCCTTGACACAGAAGTGTATCGCTCAGTGAATTTTTACAGTTGTTACCACTAAGAAATACCTCTTTTTTCCCCCCACTGTAACATCTATGTGTATAAGGTAGATTCCAGGTTGACTTCATGGAACCTTTACCCAACCTTTCATACAGGCCTGCTGGTATGTGCTTTTGGCAATATTGAAACTGAAAAGTTGTTATCGGAATTGTAATTGTGCCATGTATTATCCATTCAATGACAGGTCTTTCGGAGACTGTCAATGGCAATCTTTCTAGTTTTTCAATGCTCAGCACCGTATAGTCTGCTCCTTTTTGTGCCAAAGAGATTTGTTTATCAGTAAGGTTAAAGATAGAAAATAATGACGTTGTGTTGATTAGACACCATGGCACGTAGCCTGAACGGAGGTTTTGTAACGTCCAGCCTAACTGTACAATAGAACGTAATTGGGACTGGCCATGTTGTAACATTAGCATATCCTGTTCTATTATATCAATAGCAGATGATACAATGCTGTCCAGTGAATAAATTCTGGAGGACAGAGTCGTTAACCCATTGTCCACTACAGACAGTGATTTTTCCAAATTAATACGATCAATTTCTCGTATTTTTTCAGCAGTTTCAATTTGAGTTACTTTCCAAGCTTCATTGTAAGCAGCGTATATACCGGCGTATGTGAAACGTTTTTGACGCTGTTTGCGAGGTCCCAATAAGAAATCTCGCAAGTCAGCACCTTCTTTAAGTAAAGTCAAGTGTTTCTTAATTTCAGGTAGTGTAGATTTCTGTAGCCATTCGAGGCATAGTTTTTCTACACTGTATGTTGTTATTATCCCTGGATGTTGTCTCTGGGAATATCTTGGGTCTGGCCTGCTCTGTTTGAACCCCTGTGTTTTATTCAGGAATCTATCTTGACAGTTATTAGTGTCTGTGGGCCAGATCAACCATTTTCTCCAATCAGGATTAGTTCTGTTTTGGTGTAAAATATGGGATACGTCTATTTCCGCATCTGTAGAGCTATTACTATCAGGTATGGGCTTTGGTATAGACGGTTTGTTTAAGTCCTTTATCTTGGCTAGGCCAAGACAGGTTGTTTGTTGAATGGTGTCATTCAGGAACATTTTTTCTTCTGGGATCATGCAGGCTCTGAATAATGATTCTAAACCTTGTACCTGCCAGTCTTTTGTACCCCAGATAGTTTTTGTCTCAATGTTGTTTTTCCAAAATTCAAAACCAAATGTAGACATTTTTTCATAAAATTTTGTGGAATATATCAATTTAGTATTTGTCAACATGTTTTTCATTCCTGTCTTATTTAAAATCTTAAAATAAAACGTTTCTGGATCAGTGTTATTAAATCCTGAGAAGTATGGGAATTTCTCATAAAATGTTTTCGTGCTGCCTTTTGGCGGTGTTGGACAATGTTCCCATTGATTATAAGTAAAAATATTTCTATGATTAGCAGATTTATGCAAATAGTGATGGCCATAATGATTAAAGCAATACATTTCTTCATAATCTGATGAACCTTCTAAATAATCATGTTCTGTAAATTTTGCTGACATTTCTAAATCTGACATCATATTATTAATATTTTCAAAGTCCCAATCATCAGAGAAAGTACTAGGTGATACAAAGTCACTTAATGAAACCTTGAACTGATGTGGATATTTCAATAGTTCAACCGGGCCATAGATGTCGTAATCAGTAGCGTCCCATGCTACACCACCAGGTATAGGAATGGCTGTGATGTTTACTGATGATAGTTCTCTTTTTTTAGTGTGAGAAGATCGGTGAGGCTTTAGAACCAAGTTGATGTTCTGACTTGCTGTGTCCAATGTACTGTATTTTCCATCAATCATTCTTCCCAAGCTTAAAACCAAAATGAGCCAGAGTAGGAGGAAAAGTACACCTAACACAATCCACAATTCAATCCATGGTGAAATCAGATATGTTTCTCCAAGTTGATGAAAGAGTTCAGTTATTTTTTCTTTGAAAGTTTTATTTGCTGGCTTTCCTTCATGTTCACTTGGATCTTCAGAAAAGTCATCGAAATTGATGAAGTAGTCAGATGCAGTTCTGTCAATTGTTGGGATTGCTTCCGGATTTTCATTAATCTTTGGATTTGTATAGTCAGAGGCTACATCATTGTAGACAGGTGTTTCTTGATGAACTGTTGCAATTTGGGTTTCAAGAGGCACACGTTCCATGTCTTTGCTGCATAGTCCTTTTTTATTCACTGCAGGTTTATCAAATGTGATTAGTCTTTCAGTTTGAACCTCTTGAATTGTAGCAAGGTTTGGTCTTCTGCTACTTCTTGGGAAACCACTGGGCCTACTACTTATTATTGGCCACATGATTGTGGTTTTACCAGGTCGATTGATACAACTCTGTTCTCCTTTTTTATCAGCAAGGGCCGGTAGTACTACTGATCTTGTTCCGCTGGTAGCTAAGACAGGTACTGTTTTTCTGTAAGAAGGCCCAAATTCCTTCTTCACCGCGATCTTTTCTCTGACCAGATCCCCAATCTTTGGAATCCAGACAGGTCTTGCTGGGACAGGTGGTTTTTCTTCAGTGGCCGTTGGCTTTAGCTTTGTGTTACTTAGACTTCTTCTTGTTTCATTTAAGTCCTGTAAAACAGCCAAACGATCTTTGATATCAAAGGTTTTTTGTTCCACCACTGAAGTCTGACTATCGAGGTCTTCGATTATCATTCTAGTACCAAACAAAAGTTCATACAGAGTGATTCCACCCAGAGAATGTCTTGGCAGATTATTAAGACTACGTTGGACATTTATTAGATTTTTGACCCACCCATCACCCGAACCTAATACCCTCGCTGCTATAGATTGCTTTATATTTACAACATGGGGTTTGGTTTGCCCTGTTCCCATCATGCACTGGGACAGGAACAGACTAATTTGCATACAGCCAGGTTCTGAAACTGGGATGGTGCAATGAGCTAAAAAACGGTGTTGGATCTAGCCCTGATCTCTTGACTGGGTGAGAGTATTCTGCTTAATTCAGAGACTCTGTCCCTCACCACCCCTTGTTGTAAATAGATTGCTTTATGTCACGGTTTTTTCTTTCCACTACCGCATTTCCCTCGGGATGGAATGGACTAGAGTACCGCAATGCAATGCCCAAGCTGGCCATGGCCTCCTTGTAAGCTCGAGAGCTAAACGCAGGACCTGGTCAGAATGTAGCATGCCAATTGCGTATGTGCCGATAAAGACTCGTAAATTTTTTATAACAGTTCTGGCGTCAGCCGAGCACTGGGGCCACATCCAAGTGAATCTCGTGCAGGAATCCACTGCAACCATGATATATTTATAGTTACCATCCCTTTGTAAGGGACCACAGTGGTCCAGGTAAACACATGCTAATGGTTTATCTGAGATTAGAAGGGGCGTCTGTGCAGGTCGTTTCACTGTTGATACTTTCATTTTTTGGCATATTTCACATTCTAGAACATAGTTTCTAGTCTGTTTTCTCATGCGTGGCCACCAATATCTCTGTTTTAATAATGATACTGTGGCGGAAACACCAGCATGTGCCGAAGCGAGCCCTTCATGTGCCGCTAAAATTAGTCCTAACCTGTGTTCCATGTTTGGAATTGCTCTATCCCCCACTCCAGGGATTACAGCAAAAGGAACATTATTCGCATCAGTTTTGTATGAGTACTTTACTGGAAAGCCTTTCGGGAGTGTCTTACCACTGTCTTTTACTGAAGCACTGACAGCTTGTATTATCTCTCTGTCTTTTTTTGTTTTTGACCGGGTAATGGCAGCTACGGAAGTCGTTTGCACAGCTGCCTTCGCGGCCTCATCAGCCAATAAATTCCCTGCAACGTGAACGCCATCATGTTGATGACTCAGTGTATGTATCACGTGAGTCTTTTGTAGTTCTTTCTGTAAAAGAACTACTTGTTCCCAAAGCATTTTATGCTTGATTGTGCCACCTTTTGCATCTTTGAAACCGTTTTGAACCCAGTTCTGCAAGTATTCATTGTAAGACTGGACGCAATAATACGAATCGCACACTATTAGTGTGGGGAATTCGCAATCGGTATTTTCAAGCGCCATCTTGAAAGCCTGTAGTTCAGCTCGCTGAGCTGTACAATCTCCGAGTGATTGAGTTTTAGTGACCAAGGGTCTACACTTTCCTTCATGCCATCGACCTTTAACGATCGCTCACGCAGCACTATATGCTTGTTTACCCCCAACTGTGGGTTGTGCTGAACCGTCCGTATATATTATACAGCCGTAATGTTATAGAGGCAGGATCTCATTCGGCAGAGGACATTCATATTCGTATTGGAGAAATTCTTGCGTTTTTAGAGTTAGGATCAAATTCGTATACTACGTCTGATGCAGCAAGAGAATTAACCCATTGTATCCATCTCGGATGTAAAGCTTTAGCATTCAGAATGCTGGCTTTTGTTACTGCCTCTAGGGCAGTTACTGGTATAACGATTATTATACGTTTACCTTGTGCGAGGGCTCTTTCTTTTGCTACAGCAGTTTGGACCGCAGTCAGAATTTTTTCAGTAGAACTGAATTTTATTTCAGCGTGTGTGTACAAGTGTGATTTATAAGCTATTGGTACCGTTTCTCCCTCATTAGAGGTCAGGTACGTAAATCCGCATCTTCCTGGGATGACTCGGATTACAAGGTTGCGTTCGTTTGCGAGTGTTTGCAGTTTTGTTTTAGTTAACATGTCTGTTTGTATTGATCGTAGAATTTTTGTGTGTTTCTGTGTCCAATTAATTGGTTTGAAATCAGGTTTTATTAATTCGTAGAGGGGTTTAACCCTCTCTGCATAGTTTAGAATGTAAGTTCTTCCGAAATTCAAGAAACCTAGAATTGATTGTAAGTTTTTCAGCGTTTTTGGAGCTTGGAGTACTGCACACTTCTCTAAGAAGTTGTCTGCTAGGCTTTTGCCTTCACTTGATAATTCATATCCTAAAAATAGGACAGTGAGGTGGGCAATTCGTGACTTTTTAAAGTTGAATTGGTAACCTTCAGATGCGAACCCAAGTATTATGGTGTTCACTCTTTTCAAGTGTGTCTCCAGGTCATCGTCTGTAAGATAGATATCATCGACATAAGATAATGCCTCATCATCATACATTTGTAGTAATTCTGTTACCCTGGCTGAAAATAATCCTGGGCTGTTCTTGAATCCCTGGGGGAGACGACAGAATTGCCTTTGTGCCCCTATACTTGAGAAAGCGGTCAAATACCTGCTTTCTGGTGCAATGTTTTGACAGAAGAAACCATTTGAAATGTCTAATGTCGTTTTATATTTTTTGCGCACAATGTTATTTATTAGTGCTGCACTGTGTGAGTTTTGTACTGCAAATGTTTTGCAACAAGAGTTTAGGTGTCTGTAGTCCAAAACTAGACGATATGAATCGTCTGGTTTGGAGACAGGAAACAAAGGATTGTTCATTTGTGAGGTGCATGTTTCAATCACCCCCTGATATTCAAGTTGACCTAAGATCTCCCTGACTTGTTCTTTTAGCTTCTTGCTTAACAGTATACTGCCTCTGTGCAGTAGGTTGATTTTTTAACTGAATTTTATGGTGAGGAGAATCCTCATCCCATCCTACATGATTTTTATATAATGCAGGTGCTTAGGCCACTGCCCATTTTCTAGCATATGTGTATTTTTTATGAATCGGAATGTGATTTGAGAAGGCAGGCATAATCATTTCTTCGCCATGTGGGCACTCCCTGACAAATTCTGGTGGCCAGTCTTTCTCTGCTAGCAGGATATCATAGCCTTTAGATAGATTCTCCCAAAAGAGACCTCTTATTTTTCTAGTTTTGTCCCCCTCTATACGTAATGTTATTTCATATAATTTATGGGGTACACTAACTCTGGTGTCTGCAGTTTCCACTTGAATGTATTCATTCGTGTCCACTGTCTCCAGAAGATTCATCAGGATCTTGCGACCTATGGTCACTTCTGCTGCGCTGTCTAGCATTGTCTGGGCCCTTTCTCCGTTCTTGAGTTGTGTCCTCAGAATCCTCAGCATGTTTTATTTTAATACTGGCTACCTTCTTTTTGGGAAATTGTAATTTTTTACTTTGATGAGCAGGTTCCTTGTCTTTGGACTTGACGCGCTCTTCTTTATGTTCTGACCGTCCTCTTGCTGATACTTCATTTTCTATAAGTTTTATAGTTATGGTTTTCCTTACAGTTACCGGGATGTCTATAGCATTTGGGTCATTTTGTTGGAGAGCTGTGTCATCTAAGACTGTTTGAGCAGCTATTCTAGCTCTCTCCCTTTCGTCTTCACTTTCCTGCATTTTTTCTGACAGAAGGTTTGCAGAGCAAGTTTTCAAGGAAACAAAGATTAGGTGCACAATATTTTGGAACACTGTATCCTTCAACGTTGACTAAACCAAAAACTAATACATAGGGATCTCTTCCTACTAGGTTTTGGCGGATATTAACCTTTTACCCACTCCAGACGTCTATTGGAGTTTTTACGGGAAAAGGGGTCTGCGTGAAAAGCACGACTGAGTTACTCTAGTATCTAGCGTTAAATTATCGCCTTACCAAACGTTGGGCGCCATGTAGTGTAGTTTCTATATTCCCAATAGGCTCTGCGCATTAGAATAACATAAACGATAGTTTAGACGTAGGACTTAGGTCGACTAGGTCTCTATTGAATATGTCAGACTTAATTATGAATGCCAGCTAGCTCAGAGGTCACTAAAAATTTCTCGAGTACACAAGAAGGGATTAGTTTCTGACAACCGCATAAACATGACAACTTTGCTCCCTCCAGAATAAGGAGTATACCTCCAGAGTCGCGGAAACAATAGATAACTATTTTATTCAGTCAATCGTGCATGCTTAGTTTCACCAGAAGTGCAGAGAAATAGAGAGACACGCTTTTTCAATAAAAGAGGTTATTTATTAAACAACAGTCTTCTTTCTCATGCAAGGGAAGTGAGTTGCCACAATTGCAATACTTGTTATAAAGTAAAGTGCGTACAGTAAAAGGAGTATTATGAAATAATACTGTAAAAGCATGGTATGGTTTCTAAGCCATACGGTGTTTAAAAAAGATAAAATATATATATAGATAAAATCATGACTAAAAGTACTTAACTGGTGCTTCTAAGATACGCATACCCTGGTGCACCTAACCTAAGCCTAGTACGTGGGAGGAGTAAGTGAGCTGCAGGTCAAGTTAAGATAGTTTCTGCCAATAATCTAAATCAAGAATTCTCTAAGGGTCTAATCAGCTCCGTACCTTGTTTATAGAATGAAGGAGGTCTTGTATCTCCCTCTCAGGACTCGATCTCCCAGCAACCCGCAAGGGTGACAGGGAAACACTGGAGCTGGATGTCTCGGCAGGAGAAAAGACAATGTCTCTCTCAGTGTGTCAATGGGAGGGTCAGCTTCCTTCGGCACTCGCTACAGCAGGGCGTCAGGCAAGTAGATAGCCGATCTGCTCCAAACAACTGTGTGTTTTGCTAGGGCAGATGCTGGTATATTTATACCTGGAAGGTGCCGAGTTTGACGTAAGGTTGGACATAAGACGTCACTAAGAACTCGCAGTTCTTTCAGGACTCCAGGAGTTCTAGGACAAATCAATACAGAAGCAGGGGGAATTCCTGGGCTGCTGGAGGCTTGGTTTGTTTAAGAACGCGCTGTGCTTTCTAGGAGGCTATGGGAGTAGCCTTGCCGTATTTGGACTGCATTGGCTATGATTTAATATGGGTATGTTTCTTATGCCTTTATAAGGGTATGATTTGATATAACCACATAAGGGCATACATTGGGAATATTTAAATAGGGTCCTAGATACCTTTACAACAGGTTCAGATGCTCCGTCCATCACCACCCCTTTTTGTACCGCTTTGTTTGCCATAAGTTGGCAGGGTATGCTCAGACGTGAGTCCCTTGCTCACTTTGCCACTGGATTCAAGCAAGCCTGGCTGAAGACGGCTGAAATGCCAGAAACCGGTCCGAGAAAGCTTGTTTCCGGTCCAGGAAAGGCATGGCTTAGAAGTTCGGGCTGGACTGTTCCCATGAGGCACAGGGTCAGACTGATTTACATATGGCCATGTCTGAACTGGGGTGGCAGAGTGGGCTAAAGAACCGTGATGGATTAAACCCAGATCTGTTGACTGGGTGTGAGTGTTTGATTGGTTCAGATGCTCCGTCCATCACCACCCCTTTTTGTACCGCTTTGTTCACCATAAGTTGGCAGGGTATGCTCAGACGTGAGTCCCTTGCTCACTTTGTCACTGGATTCAAGCAAGCCTGGCTGAAGACGGCTGAAATGCCAAAAACCGGTCCTAGTAGCTTGTTTCCGGTCCAGGGAAGGCATGGCTTGGCAGTTCGGGCTGGACTGTTCCCATGAGGCACAGGGTCAGACTGATTTGCATATGGCCGTGTCTGAACTGGGGTGGCAGAGTGGGCTAAAGAACGGTGATGGATTAAACCCAGATCTGTTGACTGGGTGTGAGTATTTGATTGGTTCAGATGCTCCGTCCATCACCACCCCTTTTTGCACCGCTTTGTTTGCCATAAGTTGGCAGGGTATGCTCAGACTTGGGTCCCTTGCTCACATTGCCACTGAATTCAAGCAAGCCTGGCTGAAGACGGCTGAAATGCCAGAAACCGGTCCTAGGAAGCTTGTTTCCGGTCCAGGGAAGGCATGGCTTGGCAGTTCAGGCTGGACTGTTCCCATGAGACACAGGGTCAGACTGATTTGCATATGGCCATATCTGAACTAGGGGGGCAGAGTGGGCTAAAGAACATTGATGGATTATACCCAGATCTGTTGACTGGGTGTGAGTGTTTGTTTGGTTCAGATGCTCCGTCCATCACCACCCCTTTTTGTACAGCTTTGTTCGCCATAAGTTGGCAGGGTATGCTGAGACGTGAGTCCCTTGCTCTCTTTGCCACTGGATTCAAGCAAGCCTGGCTGAAGATGGCTGAAATGCCAGAAACCTGTCCTAGGAAGCTTTTTTCCGGTCCAGGGAAAGCTTGCCTTGGCAGTTCGGGCTGGACTGTTCCCATGAGGCACAGGGTCAGACTGATTTGCATATGGCAATATCTGAACTGGGGTGGCAGAGTGGGCTAAAGAGCATTGATGGATTATACCCAGATCTGTTGACTGGGTGTGAGTGTTTGATTGGTTCAGATGCTCCGTCCATTACCACACCTTTTTGTACCGCTTTGTTTGCCATAAGTTGGCAGGGTATGCTCAGACGTGAGTCCCTTGCTCACTTTGCCACTGGATTCAAGCAAGCCTTGCTGAAGACTGCTGAAATGCCAGAAACCGGTCCTAGGAAGCTTGTTTCCGGTCCAGGGAAGGCATGGCTTGGCAGTTCGGGCTGGACTGTTCCCATGAGGCACAGGGTCAGACTGATTTGCATATGGCCATGTCTGAACTGGGGTGGCAGAGTGGGCTAAAGAACCGTGATGGATTATACCCAGATCTGTTGACTGGGTGTGAGTGTTTGATTGGTTCAGATGCTCCGTCCATCACCACCCATTTTTGTACCGCTTTGTTCGCCATAAGTTGGCAGGGTATGCTCAGACGTGAGTCCCTTGCTCACTTTGCCACGGAATTCAAGCAAGCCTGGCTGAAGATGGCTGAAATGACAGAAACTGGTCCTAGGAAGCTTGTTTCCGGTCCAGGGAAGGCATGGCTTGGCAGTTTGGGCTGGACTGATCCCATGAGGCACAGGGTCAGACTTATTTCCATATGGCCATGTCTGAACTGGGGTGGCAGAGTGGGCTAAAGAACAGTGATGGATTAAAAACAGATCTGTTTACTGGGTGTGAGTGTTTGATTGGTTCAGATGCTCCGTCCCTCACCACCCCTTTTTGTACTACATATACAGTGGGGCAGAATATACATCCAAGTCCTCCATAGCATTAGTTAAAAACATCGCTGTTGTCAGGTCCAGGTGTCCTCAGAATCGTACGATGCTCTATGGGTTCCACCTCTTGACAGCCCCTAGGTCTGAATGAACACAGATCCGAAGGGGTGGTCAAGTGAGGGATAAAGGTAGGGTAGGATGGGGACGGCGGGGAGAGGAAGCTGCAACGAGAACAAGACACTATAAGTCTAGCACATACACCGGAAACACGTTACCCAGATATATTAACTGTGCAACACAATAGATAGATGGACTCATATAACAATACCTGTAGGAATGAAAAAGGTTTGCTTTGCCTGGCAATCGGAATGTAGAACATGTGTAAAAATCTAGGAAGCAAAGAACCACATGTTATCTTTCAGGTCACTGGTACATAAAATATTATCACTACAGTATGTTAAACACGTACCAACTGTAATAACAGATAGGGCTTCAACAGAGGGCAAATGGAAAACAGCCTGCCAGGCGAAGCACATAAACCCCTGTTGTAAGAAAACCCAGAGATAACACAATCATTAGTCACAGATCCCACAATGGATACGAACTCCTGGTTAGCTTCACCTGGAGGATGGTACTGTGTATGATGGGCTTCGAAATCCGATATAGGAATACCTACTGACAGTACATAGGGACTAATACAATGGAATGCTGAATACTTCTTCAGCAAAACGGAAAGATAAACATCAGATAGACAATAAGTCCCAAACTGTGCAGTCCCAATGTACTGAAGGAAACCTCCTTCAAACAAGGAAGAAGTAACTCTCTTACCCCAGAGAGCTATCGCCCAAGTCAAAACAACGTGACCCCCAGGGCTTGGAAACAGTGTCACTAAGTTTCAGGCAAAGAAGAATATAAAATGTCATTCAATCCGAGGCCCCGTTCCGGGCACTTATTACTCCAAGTCAATGTCACACTCGTGTACGGATTGTAGCGTAATATCCGACACAAGAAAGCAGCACGTAAGCTCCTCCTTCAGACCTCGGGAATTGAAGCCTCCAGTACACTGAAACCACCAACACACAATGGTCCCTCCCGCTCGAGCAAAGGCTCTAACGGGAATACTCAAAGAACTGGCCAACTGACGAGCCGAGGCTCACGAAAAGGATACTCGGGAACTTGGTGAAAAACACCCCTACCGTGTCTTCATGGAATCAGGTAGAATCAACGGCGAGGTGCTGTCGTCCATGGCTCCGTCTTGAAGCTTCCGCGTGTGACATCATCGGATAGGGCGTCGCGCTGTTCGCCGAGGAAAATGGGAACTGTAGTTTCCACCTGTAAAAAACGCGTCTCAAGGCAGTGTTCGAGGCTGCACACCTCCATGGGACATAACAGTAC
This sequence comes from Lissotriton helveticus, assembly GCF_964261635.1. Lineage (NCBI taxonomy): Eukaryota > Metazoa > Chordata > Amphibia > Caudata > Salamandridae > Lissotriton > Lissotriton helveticus. The sequence continues at coordinate 739,911,465 of NC_136068.1, read as the reverse complement.
ATCCCTCCCCCGAAGAACACTGACAGAGACAAGGCTTGAATGGAAATCTTTTGTGGAATTGTTTTACGTATTTAGGAGCATGTACACCCGCTGCCGGTTCCCATGAATTTTCCTCATTGCCATACCCCTTCCATGCCACCAAATACCACAATCTAGTGCGGTATATTTTTGAATCCACAATCCCTCTCACCTCATGTTCTTCTTCACCATCTACTGCAACTATTGCAGGGCTGATTTTCCTAACCGACCATGTGGGTTTGACCAGAGATACATGAAAGGCAGGGTGTATCCGTAAAGATGACGGGAGAGCCAACTTGACCACCACAGGATTGATAAGTTTGACTACCTTGTAAGGACCTATGTATTTAGGATTGAAGATACTGTAACGTTTGCAGCGTATGTTCTTAGTTGATAGCCAAACGTAATCCCCCTTTTTATACACCGGACCAGATTGTCTGTGCTTGTCAACATAGGCCTTGTACATCGTTTTGGCTTGTCTCAAATACCCCTTGACTTTCTGCCATGTCTCCTGAATAGCCTGTACTCTTTCCTGTACTTCTGGAACTGGTGTTGCTGATGCAGGATGTAGGAAGGGTGTGAAATTGGGATGAAAACCATATGTACTGTAAAAAGGGGCGTGTTTAGTGGAACCATGAACAGCACTATTGTAAGCTATTTCAGCTAACCATAATCTGTCTACCCAATCTTCCTTTGTGACATCCACATAGCATCGTAAATACTGCTTTAGAGTTTGATTAACCCTTTCGGTCTGCCCGTCAGTTTGGGGATGGAAACTTGTGGAAGTGCTAGATGTTATTCCCAGGGCCTTACACCAGGTCTTCCAGAATCTTGCTGTGAATTGACTGCCCCGGTCTGAAACTATCACTCTGGGTAGTCCATGTAGCCTTGCTATGTGTGAAAGAATTAAACGAGCTAACAAACTAGCAGAAGGAACCTGCTTGCATGCAATGAAATGAGCCATCTTCGTTAAATAGTCCACCACTACCAGGATGGCGACCAACCTTGGTCAACAGGCATGCCCACCACGAAATCCATAGAAATGTTCTCCCAGGGTACTTCAGGAGTAGGAAGAGGCTGTAAAAATCCGGTTTGTTTGGTATGTAGTGCCTTCATTTGACTACAAACAGTACATTCGGCTACCCAAGCAGCAACATCCTTTCTTATATTCGGCCACCAAAACTGTCTTTGTATTCTTTCGAGTGTTTTAACGGTTCCATTGTGTCCGGCACAAGGTGCACTATGACACCACTGGAACGCTTGCTTCCGTAGTGCCAGGATGGGTAACAACAGTTGTTTCTGCCGCATAGGGAGTCCCTGAACCACCTTCCACTCGTTGTTTTCCGTTAACCATTTCTTCCACCCATCCTGCAACACATTTCTAGCGACGCTACGCAGAAACGCCTGAGTACATGTCACGCCGATAACCTTCTCTGGGCTGATAATGGATTCTTCACGTACTTCATTGGAGTCTGTCTTAGTGGACTGCCTAGATAAAGCATCCGCCTTTCTGTTGTCCTTGCCGGGCCTGTATGTAACGATGAAATCAAATTCAGCGAAGAACATCATCCATCGCATCTGCCTTGGTGTTAAATGGCGGGCCGCTGCCATGTATTGCAAGTTACGGTGATCTGTATATACTGTTACTGTGTGCCGAGCTCCCATGAGATGATGTCTCCATTCCAAAAATGCGGTTCTTATAGCCAGCAGTTCTTTTTCTGAAATTACGTAATTCTGTTCAGCCTGATTCAGTTTACGTGAGAGGTAGGCCACTGGATGCAATTGGCCTGTATCAGCGTGGCGTTGATATAAGACTGCTCCTACCGCGGAATCCGAAGCATCGGCTTCCACTATGTAAGGCTTGTCGGAATCTGCATGTACCAAGATGGGTGCTGAAACAAAGGCATTCTTCAGATTTTCAAAGCTTCTTTGAACTTCCTCTGTCCATACGAATGGTACCTTCTTTTTCAAAAGTTTCGTCATTGGGGTGGCCATAGCGGAAAAATTCACGATAAACCTGCGATACAAATTCGCAAACCCAATAAAACACTGGATATCCCTCACTGTTTTGGGTATTGGCCAATTCTTCACTGCCAAGATCTTTCTTTCGGACATTTCTTGTCCTCTCGGAGTGAGCATCACCCCTAGGAATTCCACGGAGGTAGTGTTAAACTCACACTTGCTGAGTTTGCAATAAAGGCTATGTTCCAGTAATGTACGCAGGACGGTTTTCACATGCTCCGCATGTTCTTCCTTGGTAGACGAATAAATCAGGATGTCGTCTATATATACCACGACAAAACGCTCCAAATAGTCCTTGAGCACATCGTCCAGAAAAAACTGGAAAGCGGCAGGCGCATTGCATAACCCGAAGGGCATCACTAGGTACTCGTAGAGCCCGAAACGGGTCTTGAAGGCAGTTTTCCACTCGTCCCCTGGTCGCATTCTGACTAAGTGGTATGCTCCCTTAAGATCCAGCCGTGTAAAATCACTGCCTTCTTTACCTGCTCCAGCAGCACATTGATGAGGGGGAGAGGATATCTATTCTTTATCGTAATGGCATTCAATGCCCTGTAATCCGCACAAGCCCAAAGTTCCCCGTTAGCCTTGGGAATAAAGAACAACGGGGAGGTAGCAGGGGACTTTGATTCTCTGATGAATCCGAGCTCCAACAGTTTATCTAGATAGGACCGAAGATGTACTGTTTCTGGTTCTGTAAGCGCATAAACCCGTCCTGCTGGTATTCTTGCCCCGGGAATCAGGTCGATTTGGCAATCATAAGATCGGTGTGGTGGTAACACCTCAGCCATAGCCTCACTAAAGACTTCCGCCATCTCCTGATACTCGATTGGGAGTTCCACGTCTTGTTCCGCTGCAGTGGCTATATGATGTATACAAGCCAGACCAGAAGCGGGACTATGCCTTAAAGGGAAGCAATTCTGTTGACAATACTCCGATGTGAATTGTATGGTTTAACCTTCCCAATCCACCGTGGGGTTGTGTTTTCGCAACCATGGCAATCCCAGGATTACTCCATACTGCGGCGCCTGGATAATGTTAAAGCTCACCCGTTCGTGATGTTCCATTCCCATGGACATACTGAGATCCCCTGTTTGTAACCTGATAGGTCCCGAATCCAGCTTTCTACCATCCACAGCAAAAACAGCTTTGGGTGTCTCCTTTTCCAGCAGTACAATACCTAAGTCTATGGCCTTGGTTTTGTCCATAAAGCAACCCGTTGCTCCTGAATCCAACATTGCCCGGAGCATCAACCACTCATTGCGTATTTCCAACCTGATCTCACCATAAAAGTGTAGACCCTCCTTAATCACATCACCGTCCAATGAAGGGATGAACAGAATACTTGAAGGGATCCCTTCGTCCACCTTCAAGCTTTCTCGTTTCCCGACCCCTGGTCCGAAGCAACCACAGATACCTTCTTGTATTCGTATTTGGGTCTTGTTCTCGAAGGGCATTCCCTGATAAAATGCCCCTTCCGGCCGCAATATAAACACAATCCTTTCTTTCTTCTATATTCTCTTTCCTCTGTAGTTAAGGGGGACCTCACTGCCCCTATTTCCATGGGTTCCACTTTAGCTGTTGCATTACCCTCTGTGGCTCTGGAATGGTCGTAACGTGGTGGTAGCCTTTCCTTCCGCCGGGTTTCTCCCCTCCTGTCACTGAGGCGATGATCCAATCTCAGAACCAGACTTATCATATCCTCACAAGTGCTGGGTTGAGGATCTATCTGTGCCAATATGTCCTTCATCTCCTCCTTCAGGCCCTTGTAAAAGATGGCATGACGTTTCTCCTCCGGCCAGTCTGTTTCTGCTATGAGCCTTCGGAAATCATTGAGATACGCAATTAAATCTCTGTTTCCCTGTTTTAATTCTAGCAATTCCCTATCTGCTGACAGGGTAGCTGATCTACGATTGATGGTTTTCTCAAAATCTAGTAGAAAAGCCTCCCAATCCCTCAATATGGCGTCATCTCGTTTTACTAAAGGTACTGCCCATTGAGCTGCATCCCCGGCTAAGTAGGAAATAAGAAAAGCCACCCTGGCATGATTCGTGTTAAAGACCTTAGGCTTGCAGGAGAAGTGTAACAACACCTGCGTAAGGAAAACTTGCACCTTGCTGCTATCCCCATAGAATCTTTCTGGGGAGGCTAGGGGTATTGGAGCTGGTACTTCCACCACTAGGGAAGAAGTCGGTGTGGCACCAGCATCAAAGGGATTGCGACTCAACCTGTCCACCTGTGCCTGTAACGTAGCAGTTTCAGCTCTAGAAGCCTGCAACTCAGACTGCACCAGTGCCAGAGCAGCCATAACATTGTCTATGGTGGACATTGTATCGTACGATCGGGAGGACTATAATTCTTGGGCCGTTGATTCTGTCAGGTCCAGGTGTCCTCAGAATTGTACGATGCTCTATGGGTTCCACCTCTTGACAGCCCCTAGGTCTGAATGAACACAGATCCGAAGGGGTGGTCAAGTGAGGGATAAAGGTAGGGTAGGATGGGGCCGGCGGGGAGAGGAAGCTGCAACGAGAACAAGGCGCTATAAGTCAAGCACATACACCGGAATCACGTTACCCAGATATATTAACTGTGCAACACAATAGATAGATGGACTCATATAACAATACCTGTAGGAATGAAAAAGGTTTGCTTTGCCTGGCAATCGGAATGTAGAACATGTGTAAAAATCTAGGAAGCAAAGAACCACACGTTATCTTTCAGGTCACTGGTACATAACATATTATCACTACAGTATGTTAAACACGTACCAACTGTAATAACAGATAAGGCTTCAAACAGAGGGCAAATGGAAAACAGCCTGCCAGGCGAAGCACATAAACCCCTGTTGTAAGAAAACCCAGAGATAACACAATCATTAGTCACAGATCCCACAATGGATAAGAACTCCTGGTTAGCTTCACCTGGAGGATGGTACTGTGTATGATGGGCTTCGAAATCCGATATAGGAATACCTACTGACAGTACATAGGGACTAATACAATGGAATGCTGAATACTTCTTCAGCAAAACGGAAAGATAAACATCAGATAGACAATAAGTCCCAAACTGTGCAGTCCCAATGTACCGAAGGAAACCTCCTTCAAAAAAGGAAGAAGTAACTCTCTTACCCCAGAGAGCTATCGCCCAAGTCAAAACAACGTGACCCCCAGGGCTTGGAAACAGTGTCACTAAGTTTCAGGCAAAGAAGAATATAAAATGTCATTCAATCCGAGGCCCCGTTCCGGGCACTTATTACTCCAAGTCAATGTCACACTCGTGTACGGATTGTAGCGTAATATCCGACACAAGAAAGCAGCACGTAAGCTCCTCCTTCAGACCTCGGGAATTGAAGCCTCCAGTACACTGAAACCACCAACACACAATGGTCCCTCCCGCTCGAGCAAAGGCTCTAACGGGAATACTCAAAGAACTGGCCAACTATCGAGCCGAGGCTCACGAAAAGGATACTCGGGAACTTGGTGAAAAACACCCCTACCGTGTCTTCGTGGAATCAGGTAGAATCAACGGCGAGGTGCTGTCGTCCATGGCTCCGTCTTGAAGCTTCCGCGTGTGACGTCATCGGATAGGGCGTCGCGCTGTTCGCCGAGGAACATGGGAACTGTAGTTTCCACCTGTAAAAAACGCGTTCTCAAGGCAGTGTTCGAGGCTGCACACCTCCATGGGACATAACAGCTGTTATATTTGGAGGTACATAACTCTACAATGCAGCTGCAAACAATAGATCAGCCCTTGAAGCTTACCGGCATAATGAAAGCAGTTTGCTGGTTTAGTTGTTTGAAATTTGTGAATTGTAAGCTGAGGATTGTGTTTGAGGGTGAGACTAATTTCTGTGCTCTGTTGCCAGGATGCAGGTGTTGCAATTATCTAAGAAACAGCCAAGTTTTCAACTGTCTTCGAAAGTATTTATGCTCCTGGGGGCTTTTAATACTGGCTGGTAGTGGGTAACAGACCTTGGTATCTTATACTGGGAAAGCAGTGCCTCCTATGCAATTCCTATGGGCAGGTGGTATGGTGATAAGTGGTACAAGCCTGGAGCTCAGTATCCTGTATTGTTTGAATGTAACTTTTTTGTAGAGCTCCTTGCAGAGGCCATACTCTATTTAGATAAGATTAGGGGCATAAGCACCCAGGTTGAAGTGCCTTAAGGTATGCTTTATCAAGGTGAAATATTGTAATTGTAAATTGTATTTATATAGTGCTTACTACCCTTGACAAGGTGTTGAAGGGCTGTGTGGCGAGTAGCACTCTACCCTGGAACCCAAGTTTAGAGAGTAGTAGTAAGTAGATTAATAATTTTATTTTATTTCCCTTCTGCATGAGTTGTGTTAGGTTTGTGCTCTTGATTTCATGTGTTTTTATTAGAGTTTACAGTAGGGTTAGAATGATGGAAATGGATTTGAGAGGGGAAGTAGTAAGTTGTTTTTGTAAGTAGGATCATGTGTCTCTGTAAATTGAGTGATATGGCTAAAAAAGGAGTGGAAAGGTTGCAAAAGATATTTGGGAGTTCATAGTAGTCAGAAAGGTTTGGGATGAGGCTAAGAGAGGAGGGATGGGACAAAGGTTGAAAAGAGGATTTTTTGTATGAAAAAAACTGAAATTAACTTAAACATATACATATGCACATGGCACTTGATAAGATTGTATTGGCTGGAGAAAGCCTGTCATATGGTCACAGAAGCAGTAATGTGTACTTGGTTTGGAGTACACAGTTATCTTGTGGAAAGGTATGCAAATGGTTTCATGGCATTTCTTAGAATTTTAGTAGCAGGCATGAACTCTTTTATAAATGTACCTATATCTACATAGAAGCTGTAATTACGGCATTGTCTGATATACACATATCTTGTGGTGTAAGATCAGTGCTTAATTTGAGCAGTTGGCTTCCGGTGCTGATCACCAGCACTTAATCATCAACACCAGCACTTGAGCACCAGTTAATGACACATTAATTTTTGGCCGGCACAGGGAGATTAAGTGATTTGCCCAGAATCACAGGATGTTGAGCCTGTCGCCGAGGTTCGAACCTGGTTTCCCAGCTCCAAAGTCGGCTGCTCTGGCAATTAGGCCACACCCTCTAGTTCTTGCTTAGGCAGCGCAAACTGGAGAAATGGGCTGATGGAAGTCTCCATGTTATAACGATCCTCAGTATCGTCGTAATATTTTACAGATTCTGATATAGCAGTAGCTCTTCAATAATAGTGGCCGGGAAGAGAGGCAAAAAACTAATGTTTTTGCAAGTGCCAGAATGACTTATAAATCTCGTTAGCTCAGTGCAGCAATGTGTGTATATACACAGGTACCAAAGGAGCTACCCTAGAATATCTCTAATACAATGACTTCAACACGTAATCGTGTTCAGGGCAAGTGCCCAAGGTGGTGACCTGTCAGTGTAACTGACTATGTCATCCAATATCCACACAAGAGTATAACCTACCACTCTCAAATCGGGTCAAAAATGGCCAGGACAATGCCTATTCCAATTGCAAACAAAATCATATTCGAAAATAAAACAGACAAAGATAATCGAACTAAATTCGGTGTGCTGGACTGAAGTGTATTGACCTCGCCTTGTGCCTCTAGAAAAAAGGTTAGGGGACTCGTGACCTTGTACTACCTCCGTAGTGTCGGCCCCTTCCTTTCTTCCTGCAGTAAAAAAAGGGAAAATGAAATAAAATAGAATAGGTTAAAAAACCACCAGAACCATAATGTATATAACAATATGTTACAGTTACTACATGTGCATGAAATTCCCTAGGAAGGCAGGGCAGGTGTTATAGGGCAGAAAGCCTGTTACTTAGTATACAGGTGTATTCGTAACTCTTCATCAAGGTTAAGCCCCCCTGGGCTCTTGGTCTGGAGATCTATAATGGTACCTGGATTCGGTCTGTCTGAGTCTGAGTGGCCTGTCTCCTCCTCTGGGTGGTCTAGGAATATGTTCTAGAATAAAGAAGGTACGTAGGGAGCTGTTGGGGAAGTGGTGTGCCACTGGATATTGTTGGTCTCGATTAGTGATAGCCCTCATATGTTCAAGTGTTTTTTTTGCTGGATGGATGGTACTTCCAAAGTACTTAAGGTTGCACGGACACTCCAGACAGTATATTACAAATGGAGTTCCACATGTAAGGAATTGGTTTATCTGTTTTTTTCTGGCATCTACAGTGGTAAACTCCTTCCGCATGTGACTATTCTTACCGGCCCTACAATGCCCACATGGAAAGAACCCTCTCAAACCCTGGTCTTTAATGGTGTTATAAGGAGTGATATCACAATGGACCAATTTGTCTCTAAGGCTCATACCCTTTCTATATGTGATGCTCGGCCTGTCATTGATAAGGGGACCAATGTTCGGGTCACTTTTCAGGGGATGTATGACGTTTCAACACATGCTTTTACAACGCATGCCATTACGACGCAGGTTTTACAACGCAAGTCGTTACAACGACTTGCGTTGGGGGCGCTGGATAGTGAATAGTTTAATTTACTATTCCAACTCCAGTCTCCGTGGATAGTAAGGAAGGTGTTGGATAGTAATTAAACTATTCCCTATCCTAGAGCGCCCCCCAGCGCAATGCGTTGTAATAACTTGCGTTGTAAAAGTTGCATCGTAAAGGTAGTGCGTTGTAAAAGTTGCGTTGTAAAGGATGTTCCCCCTTTTCAGGATATCCCAGTGTCTGGTGATGAAATGTCTGATGTTATTGCTATTTCTATTGTATGTGAGGATGATTCTTGTGTTACTCTCCTGATCTTTGGTTATCGTAGTATTGTCCGGTCTAGTGTGTAGTGGGACCTGTTCTACTTTCTTGAAAGCTCTATTGAGTACCCATTGTGGGTATCCTCTTTCCCTGAATCTTGAAATCATGGTTGACCTTTCCTCTTTATATGCCTTGTCTGTGCTATAATTCCGTTTGACCCTAAGTAATTCCCCATAAAGTATGCTCCATTTGAGTGGATCAGGGGGGCTACTAAGGGCATGCAGCAAGGTGTTACCTGTTGTATCCTTACGGAAAAGTTTAGTTTGCAATGTGTTCTCACTGACCTCAACTTTGGTTTTCAAAAAATCCACTGATGTTTTGCTAAGTGTACTTGTAAGGCTGATGTTATATGTATTGGTGTTGAGTTTGTTGATAAATTCTTTGGCTTCGATCTCTTGTGGTGTGGAAGGGAGAAGCGATCGAAGCCAACTTAGCAAAACATCAGTGGAATCTTTGGATACCAAAGTTGAGGTCAGTGGGAACACATTACAAACTAAACTCTTCCGTAAGGATAAAGCAGGTAACACCTTGGGGAAGGGCACATCCGGTGAAAAGCCTTAGACTTTAACTGACTTTTGGGAAAGGTACTGTTTCTTCTCCTAAAGAAATAAATTCCCCGAATGACCAAGGAATTGTATCATTTATATGCTATGATATAAAACTAAAGTTGGAAACCTATAATTACAAGCAGACACAGTCTCAGGCAGTCTCAGACTCTCCCACCCCCCTCCCAATCCCAGGCAAGCAAGGCATATGCTGCACATCTCCTCGAGCATAAGACATATGCACCTCACTAAATCTCCTCTTACTGTAACTATCAACCAATCATCTACTCTAACATTGTGGCTTGGAAGTGTGCCCACAAAAGTTTAAAAATGGATCCTTTTATACATAGAGGAGGACGCTTATGGAGGAATGCCGCTGTCCAGATTAGGGGCAAGGGCATTTACTCAGACATGTGGGAAAGACGTGGTACAATTGAGCACAACTAATCACAGCTTAATCTACTGAGTCCTTTGTCACAGCAGAGAAATGTAGCCTGGAGGTCGATAAGGCATTGAGATACAACCAAATTGCCCACTGTAGCAGGGGCACACAGCTGCCAACCCCCATAGATCTACTTTCTTGTCTGACACATGATACTTAAATATTTGTCGAAATGTGCCATCTTTGAGGGGGGATGATGTCAGTACTATATGGACACTCATATTCTGCACTTTATTCAGACGACTGGAGTAATTGCTACATTAGACATAGTGGTGACACTACAACACGACTACATGACAATTGACTGTCGGGACCAGTGGGAACCCTACAGATCAGGTGCAAGAGAGGCAAGCGCATGAATGTCTTTATTGCCTTCTCCTCGTGATCACAGATGTGCTATTGTCAAGTGTAGATCATGGCAGTTCAGTTGCAATTTCTTTTTGGCCAAATATTTTAATAAAGAAATGCTGCAAAAAAATGTAATGAGTTAGTGTACAGTCAATCAGGACAAACAGCCTCCTAAAGTCAATCAAATTCATTACGTTGATGAGGCAGCCATGTTTGAAAATAATAAGGCACACATCTCAGCAGTGCCTTCTAAGTACTCACTGGAATTTGACTTCGCAAATTACAGAAAACCAGTGTTGTAGCCATGTGCTTGAAATTAAGGGTGGGCAATATTGCGTTTTCCAAGTTAAATTTCGTTAAATCCCATTAAAATTTCAGAGAATTATGCTTTTAGAGTGCAATGTGGTTTGCATGTATCTCGTAATTTCTTTTCACATGAGTGTGCACTTCAGGTAGCAAAGTCTCACAGGACACTGGTCAGGGGAAAAAATGTCTCTTGGCAACATATTTCTTATGCATGTGAGTCTCTTGCTTACTAAAAATACACAAACTGCGTAACTGAATTTCATGTCATTTTGGGAATTTTGTGTAATGTAAAATTCAGTATATACAAATGTTTCCAGCATCATTTAAAGTTCTCCTATGCCTACATGACATGAGAGACTCGCATGAACAAACAACCAGCCATGTTCTGTGCAAGCTAAAGGCTTACTATTGTAATTATACATAAGAATTCTCAGATGTTTTAGCCAGCACAAATGGGAAATATCTGGTTTGACAAAAGCTTCACTGTAGTCTCTCCTCTAAAGATTGCAGTAAAAAAATGGTGCGGTTGCGGACCATTGTGGCAGGAGGTTGGCAAACCCCTTCAATTCCTTGAGGCACACAGTTTGCCGCCATGGGCTAACTCATGATTCAGAGTCCAATATTACAATTAAGGATGCCTGTTTTCCGTTTTTGCAGATTTTTACAGATAAATACAGACAGAAAACAATGTGTTTTCTGTCCACGTTTATTTTTAAAAGTGGGTAAATACAGGAAATCGTGCTTCTTTTAAGTGACTCTCCGTCCGTGCTGTCTTTCATGAATTATGGCCCACGGCTGAGCAGATGGACAGCATGGGAAATTAAAAAACAGGATGAAATGTCTTTACATAACTGCATGTGTCAACATGCATTTGTGGTATAATGCTAATATTTACCAGTGGGTGTACTGTTATTTAATATTTGGCAGCTTAAATAGCTAAAACACGGCAGACCTCAAAGTCTGAGTGCGCGTCGATCGGTTAAATAAATATGGGAATGTACAGTTTTACAACTTCATTTATACGCAAAACACGAAATAAATATGGATAAATGCAGATAAAATGGCCAAAAATAAATATGGATAAATACAGACGGAAATGTTTAAAAAATAAATACCATAAAACCAGGAGCCCTAATTATAATGTCAATCTTGTCTCTATTAAACTTCGCCCAGTTTTTCGGCAATTCAACTTCAGTCAGACTGTAAGATAGGGTACTTTAAGCAGGCACATTTGTGAGACACAGATCAGCGCGCCATAAGTAAATTGACGGAGAAGGCAAAACAAGAATGACAGTGTGGAATTGTGACGAACATCCTTGGTGTTGGAGCATGTTGGCAACATATGGGAAACTATTGACACATTTAAGATATTCCTCTGCAAGAAAATGAAGAATCACTTTAGCAAAACTCAAATTGGTGCAAGGTGCCTGATGCAACACAATACCAAACCACACATCCTTAACCACTTCACTGCGGCGGCTATTCCGCCGCAGTGCTAAGGGGGCGGGGCGGCCGCATGCTGGTGACGGAACCGCTCCGTCACCAGCATCGGTTGAGCTGTGCTCGTGACGGAGCGGTTCCGTCACGGCCCGCCCCGCTCAATAGAACCCTCAGCGCAGGCGCGGAATTCGCGCCGCGCATGAGCGTTCTATCGAGCTGGGCGGGCCATGACGGAACCGCTTCGTCATCAGCACAGCGCGACCGCGGCTGATGACGGAGCGGTTCCGTCATCAGCATGGGAGGGGTTAAAGAATGGAGGACTGTTTTCTGTGTCCTCATGACCCCGTACATAAGAAAGAAACTGATCTTCTCTCTTTTCGTAAACTTTTAAAAACTTGGCTATTTAAAAAACAATAAAATAAGGTCTTTTAACAGGGTATTGCCACCCCCTGAAATTTTCAGACTTCCTTTACATCTTTTCGAAATCTGAAATCTCACACCAAGACACCTTGGGTATTAGTGAGCGTTACAAATTAAAATTTCATTTCTCCTAAACTAACTCATTGACTGGCCCATCACAAAATGCCTCCTTAGAGAGATTTGAGAAGCAGGGTGTGGGTGATGAAAAATGTAAATGGCTCTCTTTTTTCATATTTATTTTCCTATTATTATACTGTTGCTAAGCAGTCGGAGGAACTAAAGCACACAAGAACAATGTGATTCGCAGAGAATCCCATACATTTGGTCAAGTGATGAAGACAGGATTAGAACTTGAAGCTCCCAGTTCTGCACCTACTAATGTACCCACTGAACCACATCTCCACCCAGTAGCTCTTCTTGCTTGACTTCTTCTGAGCACCTTTATTCCTGCCTGGCACCTATTCCGACAGCTCAGTTGACAATGACTTACTGTTGCTGTTACAAATGGCTTCACTGCCTAGCATGGGTTCTTGTTGTGCTGGAGCATATTGCCATAGCGTGTAACCACTTCCTTTTCTTTTGTTTGGGTGCTTTTGTTGCTATGCTAGTGAAGATGAAATCAGGAACAGAAACAAAACCCAACAGGAAGTTTCAAATCCAGTCAAAGCCTTAAACAAACACACAAGATTTCTTGGAAAGGTTCCATTTCACTTCTCTGGGCTGTGAACACAACACCTGAAGGCAATCTTGAGCTGACGGTCATGGCTGGCAGACACGGTGCATTTACCTTAGGTTTCCTTGAGCGTGTGAGAAGTTAATTCTAACACACAAGGGTGGGTGACATGAAAAGTACAAATGTGCTTAAAGTAGGGCTCTGGTATTGGACAGGAGATGTGTGGCGCAGTGGCCAGGGCGGCTGACTCGGGAGCATGGGGCCACGGTTCGATCGCCCGCGGCAGCTCAGCTCAGCATCATGTGACTCTGGGCAATAGCTCACTTAATCACCCGACGGCCCCCAGTGCCTCGATATGGTCATGCTTTACAAATATGAATTATTATTATTATTGTGGAAGCATATCTGAAACATCATTGAAGAACCTCTTTATGGTCATGGACCCGGAACACACAATTGCCAAGCAGAGGCCCAATTGCACCTATGGGCCACCAAAATGTTTGACATACTTTGCACCCATGCGCACTTGTGCCCCTAAACAAGGGCCTAAGAAAGCAAATCACAAATTTGGCTTCAGGCCCTGCAGGTACAGTGTCGGCTTTGCTTAGCAACAGAGATCCGTGTGTATGATTCAGTTTAATGAATAAAATGAAAAAGAAATGTATAAAGCGCGATAAAATTATCCGAGGGTGTCAAGGCGCTAGCTCATCAGGTGAAAAAATGCCGAAAGGTCTTAACACAGAATCAAAGATTGAAGAGCCACGTCTTTAACACTTTCCAGAAGTTTAACCCTCTAACCTATTTCAAGAGAATTGCTCCTTTACCTTAGAGAAAGAAGGCCACAGTAAATCGCAAAGAACTTCCACAAGTAAAATAAACGTTGATGTAGACAGTAGATGTGGGTTTTTGATAATGGAAAATAGTTGTGTGGTTACTACGTTTCAGTTATCGTAAAATTGTGTGGGTGAAGCGAATGAAGGCAGAGTCAGTTGATACGGAAAGGGTTAAGCATCCAGGAGGTTAAAAAATACATTTACCCTCTTGAGCAGGTTTTATGCATATTGGTGGGCTGAGTGAGAAGTGAAGACTTCCTGTACTTTTAATTAGAGAGCAGACTCTCCTATAATGGATGGTCCAGTCACGGCCGGCATGGCTCACAGGTGGAAGGGAGAAAGAAAAAAAATCGCCTACCTTGCCGCTGCCGGGTCCCGCGTCTTCTCTGCTCCTGCTCTCCTGCTTCCGACAGGGGAACAGGAAGCAGGCAGCCTGGCTCCCTGCCCTAAACCAATCAAAATGCTGCAATGCAGTGTTGTGATTGTTCTGAGCGCCATGACACGGCACTCAGCCAGGGGCTGGAGGGGTGAGCATGTTCTCCATGCAGCCTGCATGGAGAAGGGAAAAGTGCGCATGACTGTTTTGGGGGGCCCCAGAGGGGCAACCAAACTGTGATTGTGCATTCAGGGATGGGTAAACCACTCCTCCACTGCCCTGCTCGCAGAGCATAAACCCCCAACCACCCGCCTGCCCACAAAGCAGCCAAAACACATAACACGATAATAACTGAAAATTATTATAATTGTATTATTTAGCTTTTTATACACTACTTGAAAGCAGTGGGGTGACATCCTCCACCATAGCGTAGGAGCCGCCACTGGGATTGTCACGCGTTGTTTTATTATGAACCTTCTGAGAGGTGATCCACATTTTATCTTTCGGTTTGCTCCTCCAGCAGAGAGTTAGTCTGGGCTGAAAAGTAGATGCATGTAAAGTACATCCAAACTCATATTGGTGGGTAGCTACTAATCCCTAAACCCAGACTATGGGGAGATTAGTAATTGGCGGCAGGACAACATAATTACAGAGGTGCAGCTCTTTTACCTGTAAGTGTGGTGTAGGAAGCTGACAGGCTCATTGTGATAAATAGCCATAGTGTCTCAAAACGTGGCCACCCTCACATTGCTTTGAGCATAGGGGGGATTTCGAATGTGCGGAAATGGGGGCAGGGGCAGAATTTCTGTTTATTGCTATGGCAATCCTAAGGATCTGTATTACATCAGCATGGTTAGATGAACTGGCGCCTTCATTTCAACAATGGCTTGCGAGGCTATTGGCCACCTATAGACTTGAAATTGCTATATATAAGGGGAAGGGCAAAAGAAAACCTAAACAAGGGTTTAAAATTTGGATTCCGCTATTAGAATGGTGCCAAGCCCAAAGTAACGACGTATGAAATACAAGAATTAATTCTATGTGACATTAGGTGTTTTTTGTTTTGTTTTGTTAAGTATTAACTGTATAGCGGGTATAGTTTTTGGACAAAATTGACCAATTAGATGACATGTTATGTTTTAGTTTGATTCTGTTTGAAATTTCTAGTACCTGTACCTGCCTGACCAAAGGGGAGGGGGGGGGAATGTTCTTTTATGTATGGTGACAAAACCAAATAAATATATTTAAATAAAAAAAAAGAAATGGGGGATACCATGTCCTTAATAGGGACCCTATTAAGGTGATAAAACATGATGGGTCCCTTTGAGAAGAAGGTCTTGCATGGCAGACCTCCCCCTTCTTTGTGCTCCTCCAGGCAGCTTCCTAATACTTCTCTATTATGAATCCCCTGTGAGGTCATGAGTTACATTTCACTCTTTGAATAAGTGCCGCAGAATGACGCACATGCGCAAAGAGGGAAAATGAGGAGAAATGAAAATATGTCCCTTTGTTACTCCTGCCTCAGGGAGGTGCATGATTTTGGCTCAAGTCTCTTTGCTGGAGCGGGAATCCGTTTAAATTAATGTGGTTTACCATCTCACACTTATCGCCACTGTTCGTCCCGTTCAATAGGTCGACAGACCTTGGCCGTTGTAGTTGAGAAGATTAGGGGCAAGTCATCACATAAGTTATCAATCTTAATTTCTTTTCTAAATTCAGTCAATAATGAGAGTTTAAGTAAATTTTTAAGGGCCTTTATTAATCATTGTTTAGTAAATCATCTTTATTTAAATTATTTAATATTCAGTCATTTAACATAAATTGATAATAAAAAATATGGTTAGATCAAAACATATTAATATACATTTAATATACATTAAGGATTCTCCATAAAGCAAAGAATCCCTTTTCTAAGAATGTGGCGACAGGGTATCAGAAATAAGCCATAAAGAGTTCAAGTTCAAAAGAGAGTGAGATCCAGCATAAAGCTCAAAATATTCAAAAGTCAATTTGATCAAAGCAGAACGTCCCATGAAGAGAGGTTCACGAACCTCAGTAGTGTCTTAATAAATGTGCAGTTGCAGTAGCAACCGCAATCATTAAGAGGGTCTGGGTATTCCGTTCAGTAAGGGTAAAATGGCAGAAAGTCAGCATTAACCTACTCTAGGAACACGTACTATTATAAACAGTCAAAAAGAAATGCTGTCGTCCATGTTGAATCTTCTCCTCCTCTCGTCCAATCGTTTTTCAGTGTTCTCCTGGGCACAGAATCACTCCTTTCCATCTCACGCAAAATACAATAGATCACAGACAATAATCTTCGAATGTGAAACTTTGCTGTATTAGTCTAACTACACATGAGGCCTTTTCAATCCTCCTTTCCCACGAATATGACTACATCTTTAACCTTCTAATAAAGCAAATTGTATGTTAGTTAAGAATGAGCTATATGGGAGAGGTGTGGCGCCGCGGCCAGGGCGACTGACGCTGGAATCTGGGGACCACGGTTGGATCCCCGGCTCCGGCGGCAGGTTAGCCCAGCACCATGTGACTCTGGGCAATAGCTTGCTTAATCTTCCCGACGGCCCTTACGGGTGATTGTGCGCTTTACAAATGTGGACTTTATATAAAAATTGAATCATCTGCTGCAACGAGACAAAACTATTAACACAGCATCTTCCGTTAGAAATAAGACAAATATGTTGAAATAGGTCAATTTTAATTTGTACACTGCATTTCATGTGTGGTTCTTCTTAATAATTGTATTAAATGATAAGTTTTAATCAAACATTTCAAAACGTCATTGTATAAGCAGAAACATGTTGCAGAGCCATGTGAAACATTTTTTTAAAGATATGATCATTGAAAGGTCAGAAATGAAACATTTTATGCGTGTTTCAGGACATCTAGTCAAGCTACTTGTAAAGCAATGCTGTTTAAGCATTTTTTAGGCCTAATATGAAAAAGTATATATGCCTAGTACAATTGCACATTTTAAAGCTTTTTTTCTGGTTCACTATAAATTGCATGTTTTACTGATATGTAATTTAACTATATTATTTTGCGTTATATATTAAAAATACCCCTTCACCTGTCAACAATTCTTTGTAGACAAGTGTTTGCGTGAAAACCCATGTGTGGTTGCATTGGAATGGCGATGCATCACCCATGGAATGCCCCCTTGATGCAAAGTAAAGTGGGGCAGCACACGGAGCTGCCTTGCTGTACTTTGGGTTACAATCCAATGTGAACCTCGATTTACAATGGATTGTAAAACCCACCAGTAGACTTTGCTTTGGGTCTGTGTTAAAAAAGTAAAGCAAGCCTTATGGAGTCTTGGTAAATCTGGGCCTTGGGCCTTGGTTCCCTTTTAAGTGTCTGGAAGCCAGCATAGATGGATGCACACAGGGTCAGCTTTCGTGCGTGTGACTGGTGGTGTGGGGGCCCTGACCTCAGGAGGGGTGCTGTGTTTAGCAATAACTTGCAATTTAAACACACCTGCTGCTGACTTTCTTGTGTGCCCAGCTTTCAGGCTGCAATACAAATGTCACAATAACTCTTGTTATTAATGTTCCTGTTAGAGAGAGGTATTGGAGTTTTGTCTAGTGGCAACTTTGACTCGCCATTAAGTAGCGCACAGGGTTAATATGCCTGCTACAAAGAACAGATTTGTATTTTATGTGGATAGGTGAGTGGATTAGTAAAGCCAGCCTTTACCGGCGTTTTAAAACAAATGATATGTATGTGACAGAGCGTCAATGGAGAGATGAGGGACACTTTTTCCGGGTGGTAATGAGGGAATCCAAGGAGGAGGTCATGGGGGGGTTGCAAAAAAAGATTGTTGCTCCGGGGGTCACCAACGCTAAAGCCATACGCACACTTCTCTTCATTCTTTCGGTAACCTTTCCTGTGAAAAGCAGCTCTGCACGCTCCTAGGTTAAGGACTTAACAGGACATAATGCTGCTGTTTCACGCAAAGGCAGGCCCAAGCTGTCTAGAGTGGCGCCGTGGGTAAAACGTTATGGGTTGCCGTGCTACTCAGAGTCATTTCCAGGTTTAGATTATTTGAAACTTTTCTTCCACCACCTTTTGTATGTTTCTGTAACAATTTGAATGGTCAGGATATCCCCAGGCTTGGGTCCCTTACTCGATGTGCCATCGAATCCAAGCTATACCTCAATGAAATGGCCTAATAAGCAGTGCTTAACATGGAAAAGAGTAAGTGCTGGAGCCCACACGTTTACTCAGAAGACTACAGCGGCGCAATTGAATGTAGGGATACCAAATACCAAGGCTGCCCAGCCTTTAAACCACTACATGCCTCCTTAATCCACCACCAGACACTCCCTGGCTCTTTATCTCAACTTGCATGTTCTTTTTCATCCTTACTTTTTCTCTTTTTGTCACTGTTTTTCCATCTTTCTCTTTGGCCTTCTTTCCCCTTATATGTTTTTCTCCCTCTTGCTCTGGGTTAAAATCTGATGAGAAAAATAAGGGCAAGTCCCAAAATATGAGAGCCAGAGGACTGTGGGGGCAAACTTTACCCCAAAATGTTGACACCCCAAAAATTTACCTCATTCGGTTCTCCTACAGTTTACTGGATTGGAGACAGTGCCAAAACTCAATGTCATGATGCAATGTGTCTCTGCATTAAGGCAACTCCCTGAACATTAAATTAGAAGAGTAAACACAATTCAGTAAGTAATGGGGTCCACTCAATAACTGAGGGGCATATTATCAAGGAGGGCGATAAGAGATTATCGTCGCTTTAGCGGCCGCTAAGCGGCGATAATTCTATCGCCCTATTAGCAAGCTGTCGCTAACAGAAGTTAGCGACAGCTTGTAGGCAATAGCGAGCGGTTTGGGGTCCGCTTTACATGTCAGCGATATTTATCGCTAATGACATGCAAACTCGGCGTACCCAACATGTAAGCGACTGAAAGCAGTCGCTAACATCGCTATCGCCTATTATCAACGCAGGCGCAGCGATTGAAATATTTGCGCTAAGCGCGAATATCTCCAAAAGCTAACGCCTGCTCAGACCAGTTCTTAGCCATTATATCCAATGGGAGGTGGATATTATGGCTAAGACCCTATTGGAGTTAATGCGTGAATATCGCTGTATTCTCAGCGATATTCACGCATTTCGCCGCTATCGCCGGATATTTTATCACTTTAGAGATAAACGTTGCAATAGCACGTTATCTCTGCAATAATAGCAGGCGATGCTTGGCAATAAAAATAAACTCGCTAAGCCCATTTAGTGATAAATATCGCTAGTTGTTGGTAATATGCCCCCGAGTTCTAGATCAATGTAAAGTTAAAGGGTTTTTGTTAGATCTGGGGGTCTCTAGTTGGCAGGGGTAGGTACCACTGTCCAAATAGGGACCCTTGCTTCTAGTCAGGACAAGGAGATAACTCTCTGAGATAACCCCTGTTTGCCCTCTAGGTAGCTTGGCCTGAGCAGTCTAGGCTAATCAGAGGCAATGCGTAAAGTATTTGTACCAACACTCACAGTAACACAGGGAAAACACCACAAACTGATTCCACAACAGTTTAGAAAAATAAAGGTATTTAATCTAAAACTACACAAGACCAAAACGATAAAAAGCCAACATACACAGTTCAAATATGGTTTCAAAAGAGTTCTTAAGGTTGCGTTAAAATTCTTCAAGTTGCGGTAAAATAAACCACAGATGCGTGAAAAGTTCACAGTTGCGTCACGTTTACTCACAGTACCTTTAGTTGCAACAAAGTTCCAAAAGCAGAAGCTGGTGCGGTGGAAAACAAGCGATGCGTTGCTCCTGAGACCCTGGGGAGGCGTTTGCGACAGCCCCGCTGCAGCAGCGGGCGTGTTGCGACGAATCCGGTCTGTATGGGGAGGAAGGCCACTTGTATGGATTCCGGTGCGTAGGTTCCGTAGGAAGTCTGTTCTCGCAAAGGCACGATGCGACGATCTCGTAGGTGCTGCGACGATCTCCGGGGCGACGATGCGCGGTCCAGCGGGGATCCTTTCTCTCGCAGCTCCTCGATGCGATGATTCTGCGACGACACTCGCAGCGACGTGATGCGGTCCGCAAGCAAGCGGTGCGTCGTTCTCACCCAGCGACGACAGGCTCTGCGACGATACTCGCAGCGATGTTCGATTCTCCCGCACCGGTCTGGTGCGTCCCGCAAACGAAGGATGCAACGTCTCTGGCAGCGGCGTCAGGCGCTGCGACGATCTCGACCTCCGTAGCGGCGGGAAGCTTCTCGCACTGTCGGGGATGCGCTCCGCAAGCGAGCGATGCGACACTTTTCAGATTCAAAAGTCACTCAAGCTTAGTTTCAAGCTTCCCAGCACAGGTCCAACCTCCAGAGGCCCCACAACTGGATCAAGCACTCTAGGAGGGACAGAACTCTCTCAGCAGAGTTCAGGGAAGCTGGGGGTGAAGTCCTTTTGTTCCTGGGACTTCAAAACAGGGAGCCAGCTCTTCTCAGGCCCTTGGAGATTCCTTCAAGACAGGGGACACAGCACACAGCAAAGTCCTTCCCCTCTCCTTGGCAGCAAAGCAACAGGTCAGTCCAGCAGAGCAACAGCAGGACAATCTTCCTTCTTCAGTTTCAGCTTTCTCCTTGGCAGAGGTTCCTTCTTGATTTCCAGGATGATCTAATTTTCTGTTGTCAGGGGTCCTGTACTTATACCCCTAAAGTCTTTGTTCTCTTGGTGCATGTGGGCCCTGTGCCCGGTCTGAACCAGTTCTGGGTGGATCCTGAGTACTTTGTTTTGCTGGCTGCATCTTTCCTTTCAGAGTGAGGGGCAGGATCCTCAGCCGCCCAGCAGGGGGGTGGAGCCAGCATTGTGGAAGGCAGGCACAGCCCTATTCAGCCCAGGTGCTAACTCCTACCACCACTCCAGTTGCAACTGCAGTCATTCAGCCTAGTGCTGACTCATCCATCCTGCTGGGGAATTCCCCAGCCCCTGTCACTCACAAACCAGACAGTCAATACACAAACAGGCCCAGGCACACAGAAGGGTCAGACAAGAGAACAGCAACTTTCTAAAAGTGCTGTTCTCAAACACAGGATTTAAAAACAACCTTTCCTAAAAGATGTGTTATTAAATTCTGAGTTCAGGGATACTAGATACTTATGTCCTATCTTGCTCCTATGGGAAGAAATGCTGTTAACCACTGTAGCCAGCATCCCCCATGTTAACCTATGGAGCAAGATAGCCTTACAATAGTGAAAAACGAAAATGGCTGTAATTCACTACCAGAACATGTTACCTGCACCAGTACATGCTCTACCTTTCACATACACTGCACCCTGCCCAGGGGGGTACCTTGGGCCTTCCATAGGGGTGGCTGATGTGGACGAAAAGGGAAGGGTTAGGCCTGGTCAGTGGGGACACTGACCAGGAGGACATGGCAGTTCTAAACTGCCCATAGGCACTGCAGTGGCAGGCCTGAGACACCATTTTAGAGCTACTCCTGTGGGTGGCACAATCAGTGCTGCAGGCCCACTAGTAGCATTTGTCATCACCAGCCCTGGCACACCCAGTGCACTTTACTAGGGACTTCATGGTGATACAAATATGCCAAACATGTATATTCAATCAGAATAACAATTTACACAGGGAGCACTTACACTCTGGCACTGATCAGCAGTGGCAGAGTGTCCAAAGCATCTAAACCAGCAAAAACGAAATCCAGCACAGCATCAAAAATGCAGGAGGTAGAGGCAAAAAGATAGGGGGAAACCACGCCAAAGATGCCAGGTCTGGAGGAGGAGCCAAGACGACATCCAAAATGGCGGCGTAGAATCCCGGCTCTGCCGTTCGCCCTCTCCCTCCCTGGCATCCTGCAGCTGATCCTGTGTCCATTCCATACCCTCACGCGTCTAAGGTGGCGCGGAGCCTGATCGTGCAACTCCGGGCTTGCTATCTCCTCGGATGGCCGAGAAATACCGTCGCTCAGATCCGGGCCTGTGAGGGATGTGAGCCGGGACCTCGGGCTGTGACGTGGCCGGGGTCGAGCTGAACAACAGCGGCCGCGGTCGAGTGGTGAGGACCGGTGGCCCCTCCCCCCTCCGGGGATCGCGACTCGAGTAATTTCGCTGGCTGACGATAACGGAGTGCGGTGCAAGTGCTCGACACCTTGCTGCACACATCTGGCCGCTTTTCTCCTCGCCTACGAGTCCGGGCGTTAATCATACTGCCCGCATTAATCTTTGCAGTGGGATCCCCGGAGTAACCTGACATTCGGTGAGAAAGTCCACCGGCAGAGACTGATGTCGAGTTGTGGGTTACCCTGGTATTGCGGGGTTGAGGTTGGTGCTGCTGCATTTTTGGTCGAGTCTCGATAACTTCACCCCGACCCCTACACAGACTACCTGGTGATACTATACTCCGGATGCCTGATACAATGTTTGTTGACTCGCCTGGGGAGTCCCCGGGGGTGAGACACATAGTGGCCGACGAAGTTGCAGACGAGGCGTACACACTGGGAGATGTCCTCTTGGCTCTCCAGGATTTTCATTCCTCCCTGGGTCGTATGCTGTTGCCCCTCCGCGACTCGTCAGTTTCAATTGCTCCCGATATTGGGCTTGGGGGCACGGGCGAGACTGTGGCAGATCGGACGCTTGTCGCGGCTCGGGTGTTTGTTACCACGGACTCCCCTGGGCATACAGGGTTGCTATTCGAGGAAGATGTGCCCGGCAACCGGATTTGCGTTACTGACACTCACTTTGGGTCTCTAATAGATGTGCTCGTAACCGAGGGACGTGGCCGCACCCTTTCACTATTGGACTTTGTCGTGGATCGTCTGCCATCGCTGGACTCCTGGGTTGATCCTGAGAAGAGGTTTTGGTCGCTGAAATCGCCTGCCTGTGGACTCGATGGACTAGATTGTTTGCCTCTTTTTACTCGGACTGGCCAGGGATGAATACCATATGATTGTTCTCTTGGCCTGTTGACTCTGGTGATGACGCAAGACTTTGCTTATTATTATGGTGGTGGGGGTATGTGATGGACATATGATGATAGTTATCTCCTTTTTCGAGGAGCCTCCATTTTCTCCTGGGATGCGGAGGGGTGGGGGGAGGGGCGACTGGGGCCGGGTGCGGGGGTCCTCCTCCTTCCTTCTTTTCGTAACTGGGGTTTCTTGGGTGGGACGACAGGCATGCCTATAGGGGGGGGTTGGCCGTAGCCTTCTGCTGGTATGCGGGGTGGGGGTTGGGGGATGGGTTCTGTTTTCTTTCTCCTTTGTTCTATGGCCCTTATTCTTTCTCGATTTTCGCTTTTTCTTCTTCTTTTTCTCACTTCTACTTGCATGGGGGGATCTGGCCTTGTTCTTCTCTGGGACTGGGATTTTCCTAGCTATGTTCCATTCCTTTTACAATGTTTCTTTACCACGTGAATGGTTATCGAGCTGTCGTGTAGTGATTGTAAGCTGACATCTTCTGAGTAACACGTTTTGGTTTCCTGTTAGTATTGACAGCGACTGTCCCAATCCGCGAATGGCATTAACTGTATTCTGCCTAATCGTATGCTCAGATCCTTCTTCCCTATCATAAAATGGAACCTCTTCTATCCTGATATTGAATGAACGCGCTTCTGGGCTATTTCGAATTTATTGCTTTATTGTGGCTCTAGACCGGGAGGTGCGGAATTGTGATATTTTGCTATGTAATGGTTTTGATCTATTTTGGCCGGCCTGAAGGGTTGTAGGCCCACACCTGTATTGTCTGAAACGATATGTCTGAGGTTTCCAAATAAAAATTATATAAAAAAAAAAAAAGATGCCAGGTCTAACACGTGTCCCCTCCAGCTGAAAGTGGGGAGAACTACCCACCCTCTTGGGAGTTCTCTTCACTAAGGCGGAAAAACCTGGACAGACCATCAGCGTTGGCGTGTTCTGTACCAGGGCGGTGTTCCACCGTAAAGTCCATTCCCTGTAGGGAGATGGACCACCTCAACAGCTTTGGATTCTCACCCCTCATCTGCATTAACCATCTGAGGGGCCTGTGGTCGGTCTGAACACGGAAGTGAGTCCCAAACAGGTAGGGCCTCAACTTTTTCAGAGCCCAGACCACAGCAAATGCTTCTCTCTCAATCGCACTCCACCTCTGTTCCCTGGGGAGTAGTCTCCTGCTAATGAAGGCTACCGGCTGGTCTCCTCCCTCCTCAGTGATTTGTGAGAGTACTGCTCCCACACCATGCTCTGAAGCGTCTGTCTGTACTATGAACTCACTGGAAAAGTCAGGTGCCTTGAGCACCGGTGCTGTGCACATAGCAGTTTTCAGGGTTTCAAAAGCAGTTTGGCAGGCGTCAGTCCAGTCAACTCTTTTGGGCAACTTCTTGGAAGTGAGTTCTGTCAAGGGGGCGACAATGGTGCCATATCCCTTGACAAACCGTCTGTAATACCAGGTGAGTCCTAAAAAGGCCCTCACCTCCGTCTGGGTCTTGGGGGGCTCCCAAGCCAGAATGGTATCAATCTTTGCCTGTAGGGGCGCCACCTGGCCGCTCCCCACCTGGTGTCCCAAATACACCACAGATCCCTGCCCTATCTGGCACTTGCTGGCCTTGATAGTGAGGCCTGCCCTTTGCAGAGCCTTCAACACTTCGCAGAGGTGTTGCAGGTGTTCCTCCCACGTGGAGCTGAACACAGCAATGTCATCCAGGTATGCGGCGCTGAATTCCTCCAGCCCGGTCAGTATCTGGTTAACCAGCCTCTGGAATGTGGCAGGGGCATTCTTCAACCCAAAGGGCATGACACGGAACTGGAAGTGCCCCTCTGGCGTTGAAAATGCAGACCTCTCTTTGGCCCCATCAGTTAAGGCAATCTGCCAGTACCCCGAAGTCAAATCAAATGTACTGAGGTACCGGGCAGCTCCCAACCGATCCACGAGCTCATCAGCTCTGGGGATGGGGTGTGCGTCAGTCTTCGTGACCGCATTGAGCCCACGGTAGTCCACGCAAAACCGGAGTTCTGGAGGGCCACCGGGGGTAGCAGCTTTCTTGGGGACCAAGACCACTGGGCTAGCCCAGGGGCTGCTGGAGGGCTCAATCACCCCTAGCGCCAACATCTTGGAAACCTCTTCCTTGATGCTGGCCCTGACCTTGTCAGCTACCCTGTAAAATTTCTGTTTCACAGGCAGACTGTCTCCAGTGTCCACATCATGGACGCACCAGTTGGTGACTCCTGGGGTCAGGGAGAACAGGGAGGAGAACTGACCCAACACTTGGCGACAGTCACTCTGCTGTTCTGGGGTCAGGGTGGGCGAGAAGACCACACCATCCACTGACCCATCTTGCTCCTTAACTGCCAGGAGGTCAGGGAGAGGATCACTATCCTCTTCCATTCCTGCATCTGTAGCCATGAGCATGGTTACTTCAGACCTCTCAAAGTGTGGTTTGAGGCGATTCACATGCAAGACTCTCAGGGGCTGCCTGGGAGTCCTCAGGTTAACCAGGTAGGTTACCTCACTCTTCCTTTCCACCACCTCATATGGCCCAGTCCACTTGTCTTGGAGTGCACAAGGCTCCACTGGCGCCATCACCCACACTTTCTGCCCAGGTTGAAATTCGACCAGAGTGGTATTCTGGTCATACCATCTCTTCATTTCTTCCTGGCTTGCTTCCAGGTTCGCCTGAGCGAGCTTCCTGAAGCGTTGTGTCTGGTTGCGGATGGCCAGCACATAGCTGAACACATCCTGGGGGGTTTTCCCACAGGACTTTTCCCAACCCTCCTTCACCAGTGAGAGAGGTCCTCTAACAGGGTGGCCATACAGGAGTTCAAAGGGGCTGAACCCTAAGGACTTCTGAGGCACCTCCCTGTAGGCAAACAACAGGCATGGTAACAAGACGTCCCACTTACGTCTCATGGACTCCGCTAGGCCCATAATCACACCTTTCAGGGTCCGGTTGAACCTTTCAACTAACCCGTTTCCTTGAGGGTGGTAAGGAGTGGTGAACTTATAAGTTACCCCACACTCCTCCCACAGAGACTTCATGTACTTAGAGATGAAGTTGGTACCCCGGTCGGAGACCACCTCTCTGGGGAATCCCACACGGGAAAAGATCCCCATTAATGCACGGCCCACCACGGGTGCTGTGATTGTCCTGAGAGGGACTGCTTCCGGGTACCGAGTGGCGTGGTCCACCAAGACCAGGATGAACCTGTTTCCTAAGGCTGTCTTGGGATCCAGGGGCCCTACGATGTCTATGCCCACCCGCTCGAAAGGGGTGCTCACCACTGGGAAGGGCTGAAGGGGGCCTTCAGCTTCATTCCAGTCTTGCCACTGGCTTGACAGGTTTGGCAAGATCTGCAAAAGGAACCAACGTGCTTTCTCATCTGGGGCCAGTGAAAATGGGTGACAAGCCGGTTTAGGGTCTTGTCTTGCCCCAGATGTCCTGCAAGAGGCACGTCATGAGCCAGACCCATTAGGAAGTTTCTGAAGCGCTCGGGTACCACCAGCACACGGGCTGCACCGGGCTCAGCAAACTTAGGCTCACTATACAACAAGTCATCTTCCCAGTAGATAAAGTGATCTCTGGCTGCTCCACCTGCTGCCTGGTCTACAGCCTGTTGCCGCAGACCCTCGAGGGAAGGGCACTCCTTCTGCGCCTTGCAGAATTCCTCCCTGGAGGGACCACCTTCCTGCTGCCAATGGGTCAGCTCAGGTAAGTCTCCCAGTTCGGCTACCTGTTCCCCTGTAGGTTCCAGGGCATCCCCCTCAGGTTCTGCTCCTTCCTGGACCGTGGGAACGGCTGGGGCTGGTTTCCCGCGCCCTCTGCCTCTTCCTCTCCTGGCAGGTCTCTGGGCCACTGTTTCAGGCTCCAGTTCTGCTGAATCACCCTTACTGGCTGCCATAGCACGCGTGGTCACACAGATCCACGCAGGCAGACCCAACATCTCCAAGTGAGTTCTGTGTTCTACATCCTTCCATGGAGAACTCTCCAGGTCGTTGCCTAACAGACAGTCTACAGGCGAGGCATCACTGACAACTACCTCCAAAAGACCAGAGACTCCCCCCCATTCAAAGGGAACCTTCGCCAGCTTGCAGAGGCGCACTGAGCTGTCAGCTGCCACTACAGGGCGGAGGACACCAGGGATGATTTGCTCTTCAGACACCCACTGACACCTCACGGATGTCACGCTGGCTCCTGTGTCTCTCAAAGCCTCAATCTCCCTCCCATTGATGGTCACCTTCTGCCCATATTTCTTAGTGTTAGAGGGCAGTAAGGTTTCCTGGACCATCTCTTGGTCTCCTAGAGAGACAAGGGTCATAACTGCTAACTCCCCCCAATCACTAGAAACCAAATCCCCTCCCAAAGCTACACTAGCTAACGCTGGGGTGGGGGCACCAGTGGGTGCTTGCTTCTTCTTGGGACATTTTGGAGCTATGTGGCCCACCTCATTGCAGTGATAGCAGGTAGGCGGGCCCCTGTTGTCTTTATTGTCCCGCCTGCCCTTAGAGGGCCATGGCTGCTTAGGTTTGGGGGTTTGGGATTCCTTTCCCTGGGAACTATTTTGGGGCCCTTCTGAGAACTCCTTTTGGTTACCCTTGTCCCCCCCACTCTTCTGCTGGGGACCCTGCCCACCTTTGGCTGTGGTACCCACAATTCCTCTGTGGACCCTGGTACTGGTCCAGCGGTCCGCCTCCTTAGCAAGCTCAATGGGGTCTGTCAGCTTGCTGTCTAAAAGATGCTGGCGCAGCTCTGGAACACAAAGACTACTCAAGTGCTCCCAACTGATTAAATGCAACAACCCCTTAAAATCAGTTACTTTACTGCCCTTCATCCAACCTTCCAGTGCACGCGAGTACAAATTCACACACTCCATCCAAGTCTCAGACTCTTTCTTCTTGGAGTTCCTAAACTGCAGTCTGTACTGCTCTGGGGTAAGGCCATACCTGAGACATAAGGCCTCCTTCATATTGGGGTAGGTCATGGCACCTGCTAATTCTAAGGGCTCTAGAGCACTCCTCCCAGAAGCCTCAAAATGTTTCCACAGGCCCGCCCCCCAATGCTGATCAGGCACACCATTCATCTTCAATGCAATTTCATACGAAGTGAACCAGGCATAAATATCCTCACTCCTATGGTAATTCTGTACCAGGTCTTTGGGAATATATACTTTACCCCATGCACTGGCTGCGCGCTGCCACCATTAGAACTGGCTTCCACCTTCTTGGCTTTAAGATCCAGTTCTTTCATGCTCAACTCATGAGCCAAAAGCAATTTCCTTTCCTCTAGGGCACGAGCCTCTCTCTTGTCTTCCGCTGCCCTTTTCATTCTCATGACTTCCAAGTCATATTCTCTCATTCTCTGATTTTCTTGTAACTCTTCTTGGGTGAGGCCCCTACCGGAGTGGTTGCTGCCAGCTCCTGAGCCTACTCTGCCCACTGGCAGATCCTTGCTGTGAAAACTGTTTTCCACATCCACCACATCATCTCCCTCTTGAGCCTCCCAATGGGCCCTCAAGATTTTCTGCAGCTCCTCCTTTCTGTAGGCGCTTTTTATGGGGCACTCAAACTCAAGGCAGAATTTCCTAAGTTGCTCAACTTTGTATGAACACAAATCTTCAATGCAAAACTCTAATTCTTCTTCTGCCTCCTGACTGGGTGCCTTTCCTTTCACAGACATGATGCTTGGAAGAGTTACTCAAAAATAGAAAAAAAAAACAAAAAAAACAGTAGTATGCGGTGGCGTAGTGGTCTGCACTCACTAGTGATGTACACCAATTACTGTGGGTCAAGTACAAATACAAGTTCAAATCCCACCGCCTGACCACCAATGTTAGATCTGGGGGTCTCTAGTTGGCAGGGGTAGGTACCACTGTCCAAATAGGGACCCTTGCTTCTAGTCAGGACAAGGAGATAACTCTCTGAGATAACCCCTGCTCGCCCTCTAGGTAGCTTGGCCTGAGCAGTCTAGGCTAATCAGAGGCAATGCGTAAAGTATTTGTACCAACACTCACAGTAAAACAGGGAAAACACCACAAACTGATTCCACAACAGTTTAGAAAAATAAAGGTATTTAATCTAAAACTACACAAGACCAAAACGATAAAAAGCCAACATACACAGTTCAAATATGTTTTCAAAAGAGTTCTTAAGGTTGCGTTAAAATTCTTCAAGTTGCGGTAAAATAAACCACAGATGCGTGAAAAGTTCACAGTTGCGTCACGTTTACTCACAGTACCTTTAGTTGCAACAAAGTTCCAAAAGCAGAAGCTGGTGCGGTGGAAAACAAGCGATGCGTTGCTCCTGAGACCCTGGGGAGGCGTTTGCGACAGCCCCGCTGCAGCAGCGGGCGTGTTGCGACGAATCCGGTCTGTATGGGGAGGAAGGCCACTTGTATGGATTCCGGTGCGTAGGTTCCGTAGGAAGTCTGTTCTCGCAAAGGCACGATGCGACGATCTCATAGGTGCTGCGACGATCTCCGGGGCAACGATGCGCGGTCCAGCGGGGATCCTTTCTCTCGCAGCTCCTCGATGCGATGATTCTGCGACGACACTCGCAGCGACGTGATGCGGTCCGCAAGCAAGCGGTGCGGCGTTCTCACCCAGCGACGACAGGCTCTGCGACGATACTCGCAGCGATGTTCGATTCTCCCGCACCGGTCTGGTGCGTCCCGCAAACGAAGGATGCGACGTCTCTGGCAGCGGCGTCAGGCGCTGCGACGATCTCGACCTCCGTAGCGGCGGGAAACTTCTCGCACTGTCGGGGAAGCGCTCCGCAAGCGAGCGATGCGACACTTTTCAGATTCAAAAGTCACTCAAGCTTAGTTTCAAGCTTCCCAGCACAGGTCCAACCTCCAGAGGCCCCACAACTGGATCAAGCACTCTAGGAGGGACAGAACTCTCTCAGCAGAGTTCAGGGAAGCTGGGGGTGAAGTCCTTTTGTTCCTGGGACTTCAAAACAGGGAGCCAGCTCTTCTCAGGCCCTTGGAGATTCCTTCAAGACAGGGGACACAGCACACAGCAAAGTCCTTCCCCTCTCCTTGGCAGCAAAGCAACAGGTCAGTCCAGCAGAGCAACAGCAGGACAATCTTCCTTCTTCAGTTTCAGCTTTCTCCTTGGCAGAGGTTCCTTCTTGATTTCCAGGATGATCTAATTTTCTGTTGTCAGGGGTCCTGTACTTATACCCCTAAAGTCTTTGTTCTCTTGGTGCATGTGGGCCCTGTGCCCGGTCTGAACCAGTTCTGGGTGGATCCTGAGTACTTTGTTTTGCTGGCTGCATCTTTCCTTTCAGAGTGAGGGGAAGGGTCCTCAGCCGCCCAGCAGGGGGGTGGAGCCAGCATTGTGGAAGGCAGGCACAACCCTATTCAGCCCAGGTGCTAACTCCTCCCACCACTCCAGTTGCAACTGCAGTCATTCAGCCTAGTGCTGACTCATCCATCCTGCTGGGGAATTCCCCAGCCCCTGTCACTCACAAACCAGACAGTCAATACACAAACAGGCCCAGGCACACAGAAGGGTCAGACAAGAGAACAGCAACTTTCTAAAAGTGCTGTTCTCAAACACAGGATTTAAAAACAACCTTTCCTAAAAGATGTGTTATTAAATTCTGAGTTCAGGGATACTAGATACTTATGTCCTATCTTGTTCCTATGGGAAGAAATGCTGTTAACCACTGTAGCCAGCATCCCCCATGTTAACCTATGGAGCAAGATAGCCTTACAATAGTGAAAAACGAAAATGGCTGTAATTCACTACCAGAACATGTTACCTGCACCAGTACATGCTCTACCTTTCACATACACTGCACCCTGCCCAGGGGGGTACCTTGGGCCTTCCATAGGGGTGGCTGATGTGCACGAAAAGGGAAGGGTTAGGCCTGGTCAGTGGGGACACTGACCAGGAGGACATGGCAGTTCTAAACTGCCCATAGGCACTGCCGTGGCAGGCCTGAGACACCATTTTAGAGCTACTCCTGTGGGTGGCACAATCAGTGCTGCAGGCCCACTAGTAGCATTTGTCATCACCAGCCCTGGCACACCCAGTGCACTTTACTAGGGACTTCATGGTGATACAAATATGCCAAACATGTATATTCAATCAGAATAACAATTTACACAGGGAGCACTTACACTCTGGCACTGATCAGCAGTGGCAGAGTGTCCAAAGCATCTAAACCAGCAAAAACGAAATCCAGCACAGCATCAAAAATACAGGAGGTAGAGGCAAAAAGATAGGGGGAAACCACGCCAAAGATGCCAGGTCTAACAGTTTTATTACAAAAATTAAAAATAAACGGTACAGAGTCAATGCCATGAAGACTCTCACATACAAAGTTATACAGTGTATGTAAAATCAGACAAGTCTCATATGAGCAGGAAAATTACAAGAAAATCGGGCAGCCTAAGAAAGGTCAGGAAATATCTGTCTCATCCCCAAAATCAAGGGATTGTTATACACAATTCTTGCATAGTAAATTCGAAAAACTGCAAAATCATGGTGGTGTGAACAAAAGTATCAATTCTTTAGCAAATCAGAACATATGAATAATACACGCCATTACCTCAACACATAAGCACCATCCTAATACTAAAATATAAATATTCAACACCTTGTGGGACTACAGCATGGAAAAAAGTACTGACTTGAGATCCTAACAGCTTCGCTCACAATACGACCTGGAAGACAAAAAGAGAACAGATAGACAGAGAAAGGATAAAAACAGAAAGAGAAAGGACAGAAATAAACAAAAATAGGACTTGTTTTCGTTCCCCAGGACATAACACCGGAAGGAGAAATATACGAGGATCAAGAAGAAAAGGCATGGCCAGAAACAGAGGAGTTGAAGACAGGAACAAACACAGAAGGGTGTAGGCCGGACGATGGGGGATGGGACGACTAGGTTGGATGAGGAGATCTGGAGGCCCGAGGAGAAGAGTGGAAGCCCGCTTCCAGCGGCAAAGCCCCCCTCCAAGAAACCAGATTGGAGAGGTGCCCCCCATGCCACGCTCCAGGAAGGGTGTGGCTCACACAGGTGGGTATCGGCCTATGCGACTGGAGGTGGCAGAGTTGGAAAAGTTCTGGGAATGAGATATATGGCGAACTCCGGGGTGGACAGGACCACTGAATTGTTAGTCATTTGTCTTTGGATTTGAAAGAGGATTTGAGGCAGAAACCTGTAAAACACAGAGAGAGAAGTCCATAATGTTCCTTCCTTTCTTTTGCATTTTCCCCTTTTATTGTTTATTACAAGTTTAGTTTCAACCCGTGAACGGATAGCCGCATAGAAGTTCCTCAAAGGTAGAGGAAAGTACTAGAGAAAAAATAGTCAAAGTAATAACATTTGAACCAGAATGGTGGAAATTAGGAAACTCGTGACAAGAATTTGGAAGGTAGTAAGAAACACAGTATAGAAGAGTAAAGAATGAGAAGATAGTAAAGATAAACAAATTATAAAACGGAGTATGACCAGAAAGGATTGACATAAAAGAAGAAGCTTAAAACTTAAGAATTAAGAATATATAATTGTTCACTTACCTGTGTGTCAATCTGCTTTTTCAGAGGGGCTCCGGTCTTGCAATGTTCATACCTGAAAAGAGAAAGAGAAAAATAAAAGTCAGCCAGTCACTCATAAGTCATCGGAAACCTATTGACCAAGCAGACTACCTGACATAATAGGACCGGTTTTTCTAAGTTGTTTGTTTCCGTTTCTACAATATACCCAGCGCCTACACACCCTCTATGCTAATATCATCCAGAGATGTTCAAACACATATGAAACATTAAGCAAAACATCTTTCTCCCGATGAATAGACCCAGTGAAAAAACAAATGAGTTAGATACTTGCAATCTTACATCCGCACCATTGCAAGTTTAACACTAGCAAGGCAACTACTGCAGTGGAAATAAACCATTATGTCATCAGCTTAACTGTGTGCTCTGTGAACTGTGGGGAGTGGATGTGTGCGGGGGAGGAGTCAGGAGAGAGTAACAGGGATGTCATCCATCTTGTTCGAAACAGAGTTTTATAGAGATATGTGGACTCACAAAAACACATTGATAACTTCACTTCTATACATCATAAGAAATGTGTTTCAATTGCAATTATTTTAATTCAGTCTATCTATATAGGATTATGTGTAAAGTTGCATATTATAAGTTATTATCGGCGAACAAAAATATAAACTTGAAAAAAAAATTCCACGGGTCCCAGCTGCAGCAACTGCTAATAAGGCCAATACCAGTCTGGCGATGATAACCTTGCTTTCTATGGGTGGTATCATCTGGCAGTTCAGCATGGGCTGTGCTTTAAGGAGAAGAGTCAGTACTGATTTGCATAAGGTAGGCCTTTGCATAAAGCGTCATGGTCAGGAGGGGCTCCTCCGTGATAGCAGAGGAGCTACGCCACACTGAAATGCCCCCCCGAGTAAAACAAAAATGGTCATTCATTACCATTTTATTTTCCATCACCCTGTCCAAAAGGGAGTGTCAGAACGGGACGGGGCCTCGCCCCACTGAAATGCCCCACGAGTAAAAAAAAATAAAATGGTCATTCATTACCATTTTATTTTCCATCACCCTGTCCAAAAGGGAGTGTCAGAACGGGACGGGGCCTCGCCCCACTGAAATGCCCCCCGAGTAAAAAAAATAAAATGGTCATTCATTACCTTTTTATTTTCCATCACCCTGTCCAAAAGGGAGTGTCAGAACGGGACGGGGCCTGCTGACTGGCGGCAGGGACGCGGGTAGGCTGCCTTTGCACTTGTTTAAACTGTGCGGGTCTCTTTGGCTGGGTGTCTTGCAATGGATGGCTAGCCAGACATGCGCACTTTAAACCTCTTTAATCCAGCTGTCTTAATACAGCTGGGTTAGAGAAAGCAAAATCCTCCAGTGCTCTTGTGAGCGCTGATAGAGGCCGCTCCCTCCAATCTTGGTGTTGCTCTGATGCTGGTTAACAGCAGGAGAGCAGTTCCAGGATTGGTTAAGAGAGTTAGCTGGGGCCCTGGAGTCACGAGGGAAGAAGACGGGAGCAAGGAGAGGCAGCAGCAACCACTTAAGTAAATTTTTATTTTATTTATTGAATTGTTTTTATTTTATGAAAGCACCCACTCAGCACCCATTTGCCCGCATCTCCACTCGGCGAAGTTGGCAGCCTCCACTAGTCATGGTAGGTAAAAAACCATGGGTTGGAATGCCACCCGGACCGGTTACCATAGGTTTAGGCTATTTGCAAGCATTTCTCCAATCAATTTTTGCGTGTTTTCTCATTTCTGGGGACTTATTTTTCACCAGACCTTTACCAAGAACAAGAGCAGGAAAGGCAGAAAGGGGAGAAAAAAGAAGAAAGAGCAATATAGGAAAACAAAGACAAGGGGAAAAAGCAGGGATGAAAAGAACCTGCAGGAGACAGGAAGTGTAGCATTGGAAGAAAGAGACAAAAGGTGGAATAAAGTCTGTGCTGCCCACAACATTTGGCAGGGCCAATGGTGACCACTGGAAAAATCTTTAGCCCCGTGCACTTACATTTGCTACAAATTAAGCACTGGGAGCAGCACAAAGGGGTTTCAGGTGAGGGGGACTCGTCGGCTCATGGGAACTGGTTAAGTCCGATGTTCGCACTGCCTGTCATAGCCTTGCTGTGCGAGAAACGCGCGTGTATTTTTACATTGACCCCCAGATGGACGAAGGGCAGCGAGCGGAAGAGACGGCCTGCCGGCCCGGCTTCACTTGGCCTTGAACGGCTGGCTCTCTCTTATCAAGGCGATTTCCTCACAGGCTGTTTATGTTTTGCTTCGATTTCTAAATGCATTTTTTTCCTCTCTCGCTCTCGGGTCTGTTTACTGCACGGTTTCAGTTAAACATTGGTTTCCCTTCCTGTGTGCATAATGATTGTTGGATAAAGCGCCGCGCAGCTATACGTGTAATTTCATTGCCAATCTCTGTATCTGAAGAGCCCGGCCCCCAAAGCCTCATGTGAAACTCGAGCTGGGCGCGCGACTTAGAGGTTATGCAAGCACCAGTACCAAAACACCTCAGAGGGCGGCTGGCAGGGCTCAGTCAGAAAAGTGTGGATTCATTTTGCATTGAAAACTTCCATATTCACCTTTAACAGCTGGCTCGATCTGTTGTGAATTCTGCTGATAGGATGTTTAGCTGGGAAACTCATTTGCCTGGGGTGCCCAGAGGCTCCTTCCTTGTGCACCGCATAACCAGACCTAGTGAGTTGATGACTTTTAGCACATTACCACCATGCAAACTAGCCGGGATAGCGACTTACAAGTCCCTATTTCATGGAGGGAAAATTGCCCATTCTGTTCCCTATGCGGTTAGTAGGCCATAACTGGGGTGCCTTTGCCCCTCCCACAGCTGGGCTCGGGCCACTGCATCTGCTGCACTTCTTTGGCCATCATTGTACATGGTCACACTGCTGTAGGAGGGTTTTGCATGGCTGACCGTGCAGACTCCTGGGGTCATATTACGTAAGCGGCCCCAGGGCACCACAGGTGTGCTCGCCTACTTTCCGAGCGAGCCCCTGGAGCACTCTGGTATTACAGAGGTGACCGCACAAGTTTCTGCTCCCCCTCCTGAAATAGAGATAGCGCCAGAGTACACATAGCGCAGGTGCCATCCTAGAAGAGTGTTCCCTCATTTGCATGGGGGCTTGGTGCTATCCGAACGGGGCAAAATGTTGCCACTCCATCCATGCTGCAGTATGGACAGTTGCACAGAGGAAAATAGGCTATCAGGAGGTGCACTGACAAAGATCCACAAAGAGGTAGCGTACATTCAGTGCACACCTCAAAGGCTTTCCTCTCCCCTTGCAAGTAGGTAGTCACTCACTTCTCTCACGTGCAGGGGATCTCTATCCCCCTTGAAAGTGCAAGTTGGATACCATCGCCATTGTGAAAGGGGATCTGCTGTTTGAAGCAGCCTGTCTTTCTCCAATGTGCTGCACCAGTGCAGTGCAGATTGACAGCAGCCCAGCGGAACTATGCATAACTATCTACAAGAACGGTATTGTGCTTATACAAGCAGCCAACAACGAGTTAGAAAAGTTTGACTACTTGTTTTCAACCTTAAAAGAGTGTGTAGAGAACGCAAGGTCTCAACAACACCTGACCACACAAGCAGTCACCCTACCTACCACCAACACAATCACCATAGAAGTCATAATACCTAGAGACCCTCTACAAACACAACCTACAATACTGTCAAGAGAGTCAACCCCGAAAAGAGACTCACTGGACGGGAATTGCACAGAGAGAGGAGAAATATCTGTACTATACGCCAATATCGCCCAGACGCCAGTACAAGGGAAAAAAACAACCAATCTACACCAGGATATGATCACTCCCACACAT
Organism: Lissotriton helveticus; assembly: GCF_964261635.1. Classification (NCBI taxonomy): domain Eukaryota; kingdom Metazoa; phylum Chordata; class Amphibia; order Caudata; family Salamandridae; genus Lissotriton; species Lissotriton helveticus. The sequence goes on along the minus strand of NC_136068.1, from coordinate 739,874,966 downwards.
AGGCCAGTTATTTGGAACCCTAATCCAGCACTAGAGGATAAGAAAGCCAACACACATTCCTTACCCCCCTCCACAACTATACAAATAGCACCTGCATCCATAAGAAATTCACATCCAATACTATCGACAAAAAAAGAACAATGAAAAAGTCATTGGTCCAAGACACCGGGGAACAAACAAAACTTGAAATAGACAGATGCGCACCTCTAATATATCACCTCAAACGCAGAGAGAAATCGAAACTCTTCAAATACAAGCGGACAATATGTCACAGGACATTCTAAGAGAATTGCACGCTATGGAAAAAATACTAGATATTACTGAAAACACTCACTCCAAAGTTGAACTCATTCAAAAATCAATGCTTGATCTTCAGGAAAAGACTAAAAGGACAGCCATGCCACTTTCAAATAGACATAATCGACCACACAAAAATCTTAAATATTTATCAGCGGATGAAACCCAAACCCTACTCGGGTCTTATGAGTCTACAGACATCAGCAGAGGCGAGGAAATTAGATCAGTCCTGATAAATGCAAATAGAACATCTGGGCCTAAAAACAGAAAACCCAATCTTAACAACCTAAAACAAGTCAAGCTAATCACCAATACTCAAGAGATGAACTCTAGTACCTTAGGGAAACCTCTGTTATGCCTACTGCTCAACTGTCGGTCAGAAGCAAAACATGCCTCAGACATTGTGGCCCTCATCATTAATCAGGAAATCGACGTGACAATCTTAACTGAAACATGGCTCACTGAATCCTCATCCACGGTCATGGATCTACTGGTGCCTCCTCACTACAATATTGTGAGATTAGACAGACAAAAAAAGACAGGAGGTGGTATAGCCTGCATACACCGAACTGATATCGAGGCCAGCCAAATACAATCCAACCCTCTTGAATCCTGTGAATACCTAGGTCTTGGTATAAGAACTGCAGAAAATCAAAGGGGCTATTTACATGCGCTATATCACCCACCAGGCGATAATGCCCCTTTCATAGACCAGCTAATGGAAATCATCACAGCTAACTCTAACAGTCACACTAATGACATATTCCTAGGCGACTTTAATTTACACTGGGACGACAATAATGACAAACAGGTCAACGCACTTAAAGACTTTCTAACAGACCTAAACCTAACTCAAGCCTGCACACTGCCAACACACTCAAAAGGAGCAACCTTAGACTGGGTAATCTCAAGAGTTAAGAATATTACGATCCACTCAAGTGTTCCGTGCGATTAGTCGGATCACCCTGCCATAACCTTCAATATATCCACCAAAAAAGGACAAGACCACGCAACCTGTCAAAATTAAGAAATGGACATGAGACACCAAAGACCCTAATATTGAGCAACTTGTAGCAAGATGTGAGAAAGATCTAAATCCACCTGACAACGTGATGAACGTCAATGAACTCACTGATCACTACACCACATCAATGACGAATATAGTCGACTCCACCATGCCATTAAAACTGAAAAGAATCTCAGAGAAAGATAAAAATCCATGGTTTAATGGGACATTGAATGAAGACAGACGGAAGCTGAGACTGGCGGAAAGAAAATGGAGACAGCACCCTCATCCCCCCAGCTAAAAACTCTCAGAAAAATCTGAAATGAATACAACAAAAGTTTTCTCAACTCCAAAAAGGAATTCTTTAGATCCGAATTAGATAACGCCAAAAACAGACCACAGAAACTTTTCGAAATGTTAAAACATCAATCCAATAAATTGGCCAAATCTGCCCAAGAAGCAACCATAACTAAACTGAGCTGCGAGGAATTCTCAACATTCTTCACAGACAAAGCCAACACACTTGAAAAAGATCTCACGATAGCAGCTAACAACCACACTATCCAACTAACTCCACAGAACGATGCTACCATGAAAGACGAGCATGATAGGCCGAAAAACAAAGCAAAATGGTCAACCTTCAAGCTTTATGACCAGAATACCATTGCCAAAACTCTCTCGGATATGAAACCAAACAACCACTACAACCCCCTCCCCTCTAAATGCCTAAAATGAATCAACCATATTGGGATATGGACAAAAATAATCAATGCCTCACTATCTCAAGGGGTCCTACCACAGTGCCTAAAAACAGGTCAAGTCCTACCCATCATCAAAAAACCAGCAGTGGACCCGGCAGACCCATATAACTTTTGCCCAGTAACAAATATTCCTCTACTTGCCAAACTAATTGAAAAATGTGTGCAAAATCAGCTGAGCAACCACATCAATAATTTTAGCCTGCTGGACGAATGCCAATCTGGATTCAGAGCAGGCCACAGTTCGGAAACAACAATCTTACATATAGTGGATGATGCGCTACAGGCTTTAAATCATAATCAAACTTGCCTACTAGTTCTTCTTGACCTTTTGTCTGCATTCGACATAGTAAATCATGAAAAATTGCTAGCCCGGCTTGAAGACAGGATGGGACTTTCTGGAAATGTTCTGAAATGGTTTAAGTCATTCCTTCAGGACAGAACACAAAGATTCCTGGTCAACCAGACGCTTTCCCCATCATGCCTAAACTTGATTGGAGTCCCACAAGGATCAACATTATCTCCATCACTATTCAATCTTTATGTTGAACCCCTTAAAGTAATCCGAGACACAAACATATCCTATCACATGTACGCCGATGACACCCAGATCTATATCAATATATAATCACTGGAAGATATCAAGACAATGAATGAGGCCTTAATAATGATATTAAAATGGTTAACCAGCAATCATCTGAAATTAAATGCACAAAAAACAGAATTCCTACTAGTACCATCGCCGAAGAACCCGACAAATGTGAAGGAATGACCAAGCTGATCACAGCTCTAAACTGCACACCTACCCTAGTTGACTCGACCAAATCATTGGGAATCATGCTTGATAAAAACCTAGACATGAAAGCCCACATCAAATCAATGGCTAATAGTGCCCGCTTTCACCTGAACTATATCAGAAAAGTGGAACCATTCATTACTACGGAGGACCATAAAGTGGCAGTTCAGTCCCTGGTTATCTCAAGGATTGAATATGGATGTTCAACACTAACCGGTCTATCAAAAATCTCCACAGCACCACTAAAAGCTTGTCTCAATGCGGCCCAAGACTCATTACAGGCTCTAGAAAATTCAACCATATCTCCCCACATCTAAAAGCACTAAACTGGCTACCATACGAAGCCAGAATTCAACTTAAATTGGCTTGTATTACCCACAAAGCGCTCCACTACAAAACACCAATATACTTAGCCCAGAAAATTGAACTATCAGGGGGAAGCAGGTCGGCCATGAGTGCCAAAGAGCTACGGCTGCAACCGCCCATCTTTAGTAAAAAGAAAACATATGACAGAGCATTCTCCGGAGCGGCACCCTGAATCTGGAATTCACACCCTCCAAACATTAGAAAAGTTCAAAATTTGGCTACATTCAAGAGGGAAGCGAAGATCTTCCTAATGAACAAGTTCCTTCCGTAGACAGGACTGCTCTTCGTCTGCTCCATGATTAAAAAACAGAATTCGAATAGCCCTGCACAAAATGACCACAAAGACATTTACGATTGTAAAAGATAAAATTTCCAAAACTCTGTAACTGTTCAGTACCACAATTAATGGATCGTTGTAGTACTGGAGCAAAACACTCAAAAGTCACACATCTGTACTATGTTGTTTGATAGCAATGCATACACCTTGTACTCTAAACAGTTCTTAAATATATTTTGTGTAACTGGTGGGAAAGACCTGTACCTTAATCATATATATATGACCTGGGAAAAGACCAATTTCACTGTACAGCCACACAAATATGTTGCTAGAAATGACTGAATGGTGTTTAACAAATAATACATTCATATTTGACATGTATGAAAATCCTCTTTCCAGAAAGAAAAATTACTTTTTAAAGTCCCCTCACCCACCAGAGTTTCTCCTAGGTGGCATGCTTCATCGCTGGGGTCTTCTCAATCCGCTGCGGGTTGAGGCATCCTGCGACTTGCAGAACTACGTAGGAGCACTAAGTGGTTGAAAAATGTGTAGTGCAGTGAAAGTGGAGTGGAAAAACAAAAAATGTAAAAAGACCTAATTAGTGGGCTAATATTTTATTCTTGCCCCTAGTTGATATGACTAAAATCAGGGGTTAATGATAGGAAAAGTCTAACTATAATGAGTATAGAGTACCTAGTATTGGGTCGACATGTTTCGAGCTGTCCTCTCAAAACTCTTCTTCAGGACCACTCGAGGACCAGCCCCATGCGTGCCACTCCCAAGCAAACCTAGAATTAGGAAATTAATGAGGTGCATACCTCCTGTGTTTACACCTAACACTTAATACATACGGTTAATCACTGACACATAGTATCTGAGGAAATAAAGCAAAGAAAGAATTGAAAACGCGCCAGCCTCCCAGCCAGGCTGGTGGGTCCTTGACACATGCAGCGTCTTAACATAATAAATGTACTCCTCTATAGTGGTTTTGGGTCTAATTAAAAGTAATAATTAGTTTGAACATCCAGCGTGGTAAGAAACTCACACTCGTGACGCCTGGTAATAAATAAATGGTTAAATGCATAACGAAAAGCACTCGTGTAGAGACACCATGTGACATACAACATATAACACTCAGCATATTAGTGACACATACTTTAGTTTAGGCAGAATTTTGCCTCATGAACTGCAGGGGTAGAGGGGCTTGTAGTCATACCCTAAGGATATAATGGGGACACAGAGTGGTAATTAGCATTTTGACCCTACAACCAGTATCCTCATTGGATTGGACATGGAGAGCCTTTATACCAGCCTACCCCACAAATATACCCTTGAAATCATTGAAGAGGTCCTATTCAAAGAAAAGTGGACCTATCATACACCAAGGCACTTAGTCCTGGAGTGCTGCAAGTGGGCCCTGACAGAGAATTTCTTCTGTTTTGAAGACATACTGTTCTGGCAACAGCACAGGACCAGTATGGGCAACACCTTTGCCCCGAATGTGGCAGGACTATATGTATGTGTCAGCATATTAGTGACACATACTTAGTGCTCCTACGTAGTTCCGCAAGTCGCAGCACGCCTCAATCTGCAGCAGATTGAGAGGACCCCAATGATGAAGCATGCCACCTAGGGGAAACCCTGGTTGGTGAGGGGACTCTAGAAAATAATTTTTCTTTCTGGATGAGGATTTTCATACATGTTCAGTGAGAACCCTGTTCTTCCCCACGGTTAGGTTTTTATTCTGGTATTCCAGATTTTGTAAAACTTCATTCAGTTAGGAGGGTGAACCTAACCTCAACTACTTCTATCTTCCCCCATCTTTTGATTGATGAGTTTAGAGTGCCACCCTCCAAATTAGGGTAAGTTGAGGCATTCACTTACAATGCTTTGGCACCAGTTCCCACAGTCCAGTCTTTTGGAGCTCTTTTCAGAAACACTTCTCTGGCACCATCTGCTAGGCCAGCATGATGTCTAGGAACCCCTAATTGACAAAATAACAACAAAAGCCGCCCAAACACCCAACAATGATCAGTGATCTCCCATCCAGTATCAGACAACACATGTCTTCATCGTTTTCTGCTCCGAAAAAGCTTCCATTCAGTGGTAGCATATATACCCATGGACGTCTGGTAGAACCTAACTCTCAACTTCAAAATGGTGGTTGAGTTTTCCTCCAGATTGAAGACTGCAAATGCTAAACTTAAAATCTCTACCCTTTCCTCCATCTGACTGGGTGCACGTGCTAGTCACCCATACCTGAGCCCTTTATCTTTATGAGAGTCCCACAAGAACTTTTGGTATTACCTTTACTCTGTCGCTACTGACTCCAATGGGAAACACTTCAATTTATTTTTTATTTTTTGATCCACACATTACATTTTTCTAAATTTAGTATTTTATTGTTAATGCATGCTTCTTTTTTTATTGAGAAACGTTTAGACCATTGGGGTCTCTATATATTGACAGTATCGGTGTCTCACAAACCTGTTGTCTCTGATACTGGGTAGCAAATCCAATCCTAACTTTTCCCCTTATAGGTTAAACCACCTCCTCTACAGCCACTCGAGAACAGTGAAGGAATTCTTGGACTACGAGAAAAGGGGTGGGAATGAGAGAGACAGAGAGGCCCCATCATCAGCAGGGTAAATGGTAAAAGATCCGGACTGGACTCTTAGATATACAGGGGGCACTGAAACACACTTACGAGACCCAATTATCTGTGAAAACACAGAGCACAAGGCAGTAAGTATTTAATCAGATCAAAAGTGAACAGATATAACTAAACAGAAACAGATACTGTAACTAGCCCCAAGGCAAAATGGGAAACTTGTCTGAGAATCGAAGATGGACAAACCACACAGCAACAAGTTAGCAGAGTAATGCAGGATTTCCAAAAAAGGACCATAGAACCATGTACAAAAGTACAACAAATACAGAAGATAACTAGGAAGGAAACACAAGAGCACATCCAATGAGGACCAGGTAACAGGAAGGTAGAAAGGGAACCGAGGAGGGAAAAGCAATAAACGTGTGGAATCGAAAATGGGTGCGATTTATGTGAAAGAGTTGTAACAATGGCTGTTGCTAGACACCGGCTCTCAGGTCAAACAGAGTCTTCATAGGCCACTACCTATTCTGACCTGAAAGTGCCCTTGTTTTCTATAGGCTCTCGAGCGGCTGTAGCATGTGGCAGTGTACATTTTGTAATGACCTGGAAGTGTCTGTCCTGCGTGGCTGCAGCCTCCATGGCCAAGTCCTACACCCCCTCCATGTGTGACACTTCCTGGGTGTTTTCTTCATAGTTTCTTTTGGAGATCTGACCTGTTGTTTGATGTCTTGTATTTTTGCCCCCTCCCCAGCCCCCCAGCATATCTTTGCAAGTAGGTTTTGTCGTGGCCCAAGAATTTCCTTTCCTGTCTTGCCGTCCCCTTGCAGACCTGGAAAGTACCACGCATCAGACATTAGACTAATGCATTTCATTGTGGTGGCCTCCATCACCGCACTGAAATGCAAAGTCACGCATAATAGGCATAGTGCATGCCTCGTCTGTCAAGCCATAGTGCTGCTATGCTGACTGAAACGATTAAACTGGAGTAGCAGCGCACCGTGGCAAGCGTGCTGCTCCCTGCAGGCTTGGGGGCTGGCTGAGCTACTAAATGGGGTTACAATGTATCAATAGAAACGTTGGTATTCGGCGCGGCTCTCCTGAGTCAGGTTGTGAGTGACATTGTGGTAGGCGCAGGACCATGGACGAGGAGTCCTGCTGCCATCTGCGGCTGCGGCAGCACCAGTGGGTGGCGGGAGTTTCAAAAATAAGTTTGTGGGACAGTTTCAAAATTAAGTTTGTGGGACGGCAGCAGCAATGGCACTGCTTGCACTGCCGCATAGTAGTTTTAATTCAAGATCCCTGGCGCGACTGCTGGACCCAACGCCACGGACTGCGGTGGCCGCTGGAGGCTAGAGCACAGCTGCTGATGAGCCTGAATGCGCTGGGTGGCGCATTTTCTGAGGGATTCATTTGTTACTGCCAGGAGGACTCTGGAGGTGGGCGGCCCAGCCGTTAACTGAATTGACGCAGCTCGCTATTTTAAGTAAGTTAGTCTCACTATCTCAAAAATGTGCTTCATATTATAAATAGTGCTTAGTGCGCGGTCAATCAGGTGCCTGATGACCTGCAGCTGAAGTTCTGCAGTGAGCCACACACACATCACAGTCTCCTAATTGGTGTAGTGCCAATTTGCGTTTTGTCAAACACTAACAATGCCTCCATTGTGCCAATATGCATGCCTGCGCACTGTTTTTGATCATTGCTGTCACTTTGTGCTCCACTGTTCTCAGCCTCTCTGAAACCAGAGTGCTTTGCAATGATTTTTCAGATGGGCCCTAGGGAAAAAATATCGGTGCTGACATAGCTTGAATGAAATGTTTGGTAATATCCTTAAATGATGGATTGCAGCATATCAATGCATGAAAAAATGTGGCACTATACTCAATGGGCCAGATGTATGACCAATGGGAATTGCGACTCTCAATTTGCGCCAAATTGCGAGTCGCAATTTCCCAATGTACAACAGTGTCTGAGACACTGTTTGCGATTCCAAATTGGAAATGGCTGGCCCTCCCAGGGATGGTGGCCTGCTGAGCTCCGCAGACCTCCATGTCTGGGACTGCTTTTAAATAAAGCAGTTATTTTTTCAAATGCAGTCCGTTTTCCTTAAAAGAAAACGGGATGCATTTGAAAAAAAACAAAAAACGGTTTGTTTCATTTTTTAAGGGTAGGTCCCTGCCTGCCCCTAATAATATCCCTTTTGCGAGTGCTTTACCACCGTGAGTGTTTTGCGACCGCAATTGCGGTCGCAAAACATTCTTATGTGGCTTGTGGGGTCGCTATTAGGAAGGTAACGCCCCTTCCTAATAGCGAGTCGCAAAATACTATTTTGCGAGTCGCAAACTATTTTGCGAGTCGCAAATTATTTGCGAGTCGCAAAATAGTGTTTGTACATGGCCCACAGAAATTTTGCATGCACAAACAGGTCGCAAACCCGTTTGCGCATGCTAAATTCCGTCGTACATCTGGCCCAATGTTTCTTTACTGCCACTGTGCCACCCTTCCACTTCATTTCATTGCCAATGGTCTGCCTAATCCACCAGCTTAGAATGCTGGCTAGTGTACAAACCCTCTTCTTGCTCCTAGGCCACTTAAATATTTCTGCTGATTCCTAGCCGTCCACCCTTTATGTTGTTCTTTACAGTCAGTGCCACACTGTTTTCACGAGCCACAAGGTACACCTAGGGATTAAAGCCGAGGAGTTGAGGGGCCGGAGGTGAGGCCTGATGATCTCATCACACCAAAGAAGGTGCGTTTCATAGCCTGCCTGTGTCACTATCAACGCTGTACTTCTGTGGTGCATTAACCTCCCTGAAGGGGCATGGTCAGCTACGCTATCTTCTATCTCAACCTCACTCTCCTAATTGCCAATTTATGGAGAAATGTGACTTTTAGCACCAATTTGGGGTGTGTTGTTGTTTCGCGCAGAGCAGATGGGTTTAGTAAATACGGGTGCATAGGTGAGATGCTTGTCCAATATGCTTTTGTTTATTGTCAGCAAGCCACTTCTTGTCTGTATTGAATTTTATATTTAGAAACACCCACTTTTTGTCATGAAAGTGGGCTGGGAGGCCTCCAGCAGGGCATATTGCCATGCAAATGGGTACACTTTTGCTTTATGCACTGGCAAAGTAAGATTAGGCCATCGAGGGATATGCATGCATACCGGTGCATGGTCCTGATTAGATTGTGCCGAGTCAGAGTGCGCTTGGAACAAACCAGGACTATGTGCCTTGCATAATTACTGGTGTGGTGTCTCCACTGTTGATGAAGATCATGCACCTAATGCACCTGAGGAATCTCACAAAAGAGGTTGTTCCAGGCGTTTCATCTTGGCAGCAAAGGAAGTCCTTAGCTGTGTTTCTGCATCCAGCGTAATGAAAAGTTGTCTGTTATCCACCATGGGCCTCTCACATCCTGTTTGGTACAGCCGGGTCCCAAACTGTCCTTCCATTTCTGGTGCTTTGCAGCGGTTTTAAGATCTTCTTAGAGTTTCTCGATCAAATGGGTGCAATTTGTGATATTCATGCTTGATTTTACTCACAAGAAAGCGTCCCTCAAAATCGTTGAATGTCACTCATTATTGAACCTAACATGTATGAACCGAAATATATGTTGTATAGTTTTGTACATGGTTTTCTATAATAGACTTCAGGACAGCGCAATGCATGTATTGACAGGCTCAGACTTTTTTGTGACTTGTGCAACTATTTTGTCTTCACAGCACATTCAATCACTTATTAGGACAGAAAAAGAAGACAAATGTATATTGAACTCCAAAGGAATGTGTTTCTTTTATAAGATTTTGAAGATTATACTAACACATATGGTATTATTAGCTCATATGACTGGTGACAATACTTTCTGTTCCAGAATTTGAATTCAAAAGAACGTTTTTTTTCCCTTCTTCACTTCCAGTGGAGAAGCGTGGCTCAGTGGTTAGAGGCGGCAGACCCGGAAGCTGAGATCGACTGTGGACCAAGGTTTGATTCCCCGCCTCGGCGGGTCTCGGGCTCAAAAATTCCACGGACTTGACAATTCTCGCTCTGGTGCCTACTCAACTCACGGGGTGTGACTCTGGGCAATAGCTTGCTTAATCTCCACTGCGGCAAGATGCCTGGCTTTCACCTTGTGGACACCCTGCCGGGGTTTCTCACAGGGGAATACCAGGACGGGTTCCCTAAGCAAGCGCCGGGACGCTCACGGGCAGCCGTGCGCTTTACAAATCCAGCACATTTACATTTACATTTACTTCCCCTGCCTTCTCCACTGGAAGAAGTGACTCCAAGAAAGTGGATTACACAAGTTATTTGTTGGTAGAAAATTGGTTGTTCTTACTGAATCTTGTTTTACTTTCATTTCTCTAAATTTCATCCAGTGGTGTTTATGTAGCTATCCAGCAGCTCTGGATAGCTGCATAAACTCCACTGCTTTTAAACTTCACCAGCCACTACAGGTAGGATATTTTGGTGATGTCAGGGGCATCAGCTGACAGCAGGAAACTAACAGAGCCATGTCCCATTTCCTTCTTTACGTTCATTTGTGTGCAGCCGACCCTGCATCTAGGACTTTGCCAGGATAGGGCCTCAAGTCAAAATTTTACCCAATGAAGGAACTTGCATGGGCTGCAATGGGGTCCTTTCGTCCTGGATGAAGTTGGAACAGCATCGGAGTGCTGGCTCTAACCTGTGGTATGTGGGCTGGTCACAGGCCTCTCTGACTTTGACCTTACGAAGGAGGAATGTTGTCTGACTCCCTGTTGAGAGGGTGGATGGCATCACAAGCATGGTATTGCTGCCTCCCCAACCTCCCCAATATCAAGGGGTTAAACTGAATGATACTGGCGGTATATAGGAGTCTCTAAGTCTGGGCGAGAATCCTGAGAGCTGTGGTTAGAGAGGAGCTCGAAACTCCCAACAGATGGTAAGGTACTCCATAGGCATTCTAGTGGCAAATCCATGAAGAGTACACCCATTCATATACCCTCTCAGAGTCTCCCCTCAGTTAGGTATTCATATTTATATTTAAGCTTATCAATGTTTTGAGAATATAGCATGTTACAACGCATGCTATTACATCGCGTTCTGTTAGTACGCGATACCTTTACATCTCAAGTCATTAGAACGACTTGCTGTAGGGGACGCGTTCGACTTAGAAATAGTATTATTTACTATTCCTACTCTAGTTTGCGCAACAGCAGGAAAGTTGTTGGATTTCATATCCAATACCTTAGCGCCTCCTACAGCAAGTCATTCTAATGACTTGCGATGTAAAGTTATTGCGTACTAACAACGCAATCGTTGTAACAGCCTCGTTGTAAAAGCACTGCAATGTTATGAGAGCGTCGGAAACTCCGTTTCCCTGTTTTTATGTCCAATTTCTGGGCAATATTTAATTAACCATTACAGCCCAAAGTTGAGGGCAACAATGATTATTAAATGCATTAAACCCAATTTATACCATAACAAGGTCATAGGCCAATAACAACCATTATAGTCCTAGGAATACAGGCTATATGATGAATAGAATATTCCCACCCACTGGTGGTATAATGCTCTAAAATAAACAGGGAGAATCAGATGGTGATGTTCTAATTTGCATTAGTCATCTACCAGGAAGTTCACAAGATGAATTTTTGCACTTGCAAAAAGTAGTCTTTACCACAAATGGGAAACTTTGGTTTTCTGTCACTAACAATGAAGACGATGAAAAGAATGAAAGTCGGACATAACTGACTACTCATATAATATCAATGCATACAATATCAAAACAAACACATATTTACATTAAATATAAATATATTACATCAACAAAATCTTTACCATCAATAAATTAATACATTATATATCTAAATTCATAACAATACAACCCAAAAAATATTACCATTGACTACAAACTTTTGAACAACAACCTAAATAATAATAAATACATATAAAAATAAATGTATACTTGAAACTATTAAACTATATCATACATTAAAAATAAAACTTAATTTAGCATTTACCATAGAAGGACATAAGTGATATAAAAACGTCAAACTAAAACTAAACCAACTAATCAAATAAAAGTATAAACAACTTCAACCAATAAAATCAGACAAACAATTAGACTAACACTATAAAAGGCACACTAATTTAAAGAATTAAATACTTCAAAAACAACAAATGCTGCATGACAAGGAAACTCTGCCAGATTCACTCACCAGACCATTAAAGAAGAAATACATACATCTCAACAACTGCCTGACAAGGACGTAAAACTTACATTTAAACTAAAACATACTTGTTAAAAAACTTAAAAATGTAAATATAAATAATAAATAAAACATTCTCAACTTCTATCTCTTTACATAAACTTCCTAAAAGTGAAAACTACTACTTGAAAAAGCGATAAACTGACAGACAAAAACTACTGCAACAAACCTTCAAAAAGATATCAGGAAGTGTACATAAATTATTTAAAAACTATAAGCTAAAGCAAATAGCAAGTAAAAATAAACCTAACGACCTCAACCTCTACAGACTACCATCAAATAACATTTAAAATAAAACTCAATTTTGTTTTCATCCAACAGAAAAGAATGCACCTGCTCCACATTAGAACACTCCCAATGGAAAAGCTACAAAACCATGTAAAACATATAAACAGAACATGCATGCAAATAATACATACAAATTTTAAAATGTTATATATATTTATACTGTTATAGTACTTTCAGATGCAATGACCGAGGCAGTAAAGATCATAACTTCATAGAAAGGAAAACAGTTAACACATGGGCTACACCTACAGCCAAAAAAGTGCATCAACAGAAAATATAAATTGGAAATGTACTAAATAGTATTCTAATGCATGCTATGGGAGGGCAACTACAAAAGATGTTGTAATTCACGCATGAGAGACCAACTGCCCCCACCCAAACGTGACAGAAATAGAAGTAGGGGAGATATTGCAGGATATAAGAGGGGCAAGTACTAGTTCCCAGGAGCCTGCTACCAAAATACTTAAAGATATACTGCCTATAGTTCCTGCAAACATCACAAGCCAGCTACCACCTATACCCACTTTAAAATGTTTAATTGTACAAACTAAAAAATGCCATCAGCGATACTCCTCTTGCCCCTGGAAGATACCAAGGCAGAGAAACCTTTTCTTTTACATGACAACCTAAATAATGAGAAATTAATCCTAATATTCTCAACAGCAAATAACGTACTAAAACATGGCCAATGTCAAACGTATTATTATTATTATTATTATTATTATTAAACGTGGATGATAGATAGGACTTTCAAAATGTGTCCCAAACCATTCACTCAGATATACACCATAGATGGTGAATATCAAAATTAAAATATCCCCTTTTACACATGCCGTACTACCAAATAAACAAAGCAGCAATTACAATGCCCTCTTAAACCACATACAAATAAATAAAAAAACTAATCATAGACATTGAGCAAGCCATGATTCAACCCATTCTAAAAATGTACCCCCACACAGACATACAAGGCTATTACTATTATTTAAATCAAAGCAAATGGAGACACCTTCAATAATAATAATAATAATAATAATAATAATGATCTTTATTTAGATATAAAACATATCTTTAAAAGAATTTACAGATTCACAGCCTGACCGAATATTAGAATAAAAACTTCTAGGAATAAGAACACGAGTGTAGATATAAAGGCACAATCCATTAACAAACATTATAAAAACAGGGATTTTATCTCGTAGTGTGTTTTTAAAATCACAAAAATTGAAACAGGCGCCAGCTTGCATTGGATATAACCAAATTATGTCTAACATTGCTAAGAATAATGCCAGTTAATATTGTTTTCGATGAGAAAGAAAAGATTGGGCACTTTAGCATGGTCTCCTTAGGTTAAAGATGTGATATGCTCGCAGGATAAATTTAGTAAATTTTATGTTTAGCACTGTGTTTTCCGGGTCCAAAGCTGCCATGATGGCTTGCCTGCAGGATCGAACACCCAGCCTATTCCATTCTGATTTTAGTCCAGACCTGCGTTCTGTGTTAAGGGCTGGGCAAAGGCAGCTTACATGCAACATGGTTTCCGCTGTTTCCCCACACCCTCTACAAGAGAGATCTTCCGATGTACGTCGCCATGATGGTAAATCCTGCAAGAAACGCCAGTCACCCAGTCTGATGGCAATAAAGCCGCGTTTCAGGTATAATGGATATGTGCTGGCCAGGTAGCAGGCTGGGACCAGGTGTCTGTAGGAATTTATCGTGACCCAGGCGTTGCTACGTTTCAGAAATAGTGTTTTGTCAGTGAGACAAGAAGTCATTCTCACACATTTTTTTATAGCCTTCAACAATATCCACTAAGTGCAGAATATTCTACAAGCAGCCAATTTGTATTTGAAATCAAAAAAATTATAGCACTAGTCTTCGTCCCTGTCACAGAGGTAGCCAACCGCTACAATTGACTAATAGAAAGCCCTTTCAACCAACATAATGAACACAAACTGAGCCCCCTAATGCATTATTTCGAAGATACTTGTGTTGGCAGACTGCATTGCTCTGGACAGACACCAACCCAAATAGCATGTTGGAATGTCTATGACAGCACCTTGGCATAGGAAGCCAAAACAAACAACACAGTGGATGGATGGCACTATGCCTTCCAAGCCAGACTAGGGAGAACATAACCTACACAATATAAATTTATAGAAACATCACAAAAAGGTGAACAACCGGTACAAAGAGACGTTTACCACGCAAGGCCTTTAGCATGCATATGCCTTTACCATGCATGCCTTTACAGCAAAATGTTGAGTATATATCAGGTAAGTGTATATATATATATATATATATATATATATATATATATATATATATATATATATATATATATATATATATATATATATATCGAATCACTTTCTTCTTCCTTGCGGTCAAAGAACAAAGGACACAGCAGGGCGTTCTGAGGCTGCAATTTATTGGGGTTTGTATGCACAACCGGTTTCGGCGTGAGCCTTCATCAAGTGCTAACGTCCCAAATGCGTGCTTGCCAACGGGCTCCCCCTCCTAGTGGCTTCGGAGCCTCACCTGCATTCAATTATCCTTCTTGCGCCGATACTGGGGACTACCAGTCCCACAATGCTGCATTCAGGCAATCAAATGTTTTTGGCAAGGCGCAATAGTTTTAATACAATGTTCGTCTCTAATTCCCTTCTTTCAGCCGCAGTTTTCTCAGGGGCATGAGTCGGCAACACAAGTGTGGTAACCACGTTGTACTAAGCAGTCTTAGTCCACTGCACTGCAGCAGCTCCCCAGTACCTGGTACACGCTTGTGGCGGTTCACGGATATTCCAACACCTTGGCTTAACTTCAATTTTTTCCCATATCTCCGT
The DNA here is from genome assembly GCF_964261635.1 of Lissotriton helveticus. Taxonomy (NCBI): domain Eukaryota; kingdom Metazoa; phylum Chordata; class Amphibia; order Caudata; family Salamandridae; genus Lissotriton; species Lissotriton helveticus. The sequence goes on along the minus strand of NC_136068.1, from coordinate 739,859,468 downwards.
GAACGCTTCTTTGAAAGGGTCCTTTGCACGCCCCTTGGGTAGACTAGGGAGAACATAACCTACACAATATAAATTTATAGAAACATTACAAAAAGGTGAACAACCTGTACAAAGAGACGTTTACCACGCAATGCCTTAAGCATGCATATGCCTTTACCATGCATGCCTTTACAGCAAAATGTTAAGTATATATCAGGTAAGTGTAAAAGTATAAATATATATATATATATATATAAACGTGATCAAGCTGCAAAGTGAAACGCGTTGTTTTCCTGTTGATTAAAATTACGTGCACAGCAATTTTTGAGTGTCGGAGACGTCTATTCGGATGAATGGAGTGCTTTTGTGGATATATATATATATATATATATATAACATTTATTTTTATTTGCAAAGTTTTATATAGCGCTGGCTAGACCCGAAGGTATCCGAGTGCTTTACATCAGGATGAACGAGTTACAGGTTACATAGATACATGAATTGAATCAAAGAATCACGTTAGGACCAGCAAGTTACAAGTAACATAGTTGCATCAGTTTAATCAAAGAAACACAGGGGAGGAGGAGGGGGAGGAAACATAGACAGGGAGATGAGAAAAACAATGTCAGATGACAGGCTGGGTAGTTGAGGCCAAGGGGGTAAGCAAGAGCCAGGCTCCTCTTAAGCTGCATAGGACAGCTCCACCGGGCATCAGCCAAGGTTGCTCAGGCTCCGCGGTAGTAGCAAACAGTTTAGGTATCCGCCCAGGGGACATCGTCATAGGTCTAGAGAGCTAGTAACAAAGCAGTGTTTAGTAGTTTGGTCCCTTGCGAGTCAGGGTAGGAGTGCCTCTGCTAGGTAACAAGGAGATACTGACTGTCCCTCCAGATGCATTGATATATTTAATGGCTCTCTGATTTCAGAGCAGCCCAGGCTGAGGCACCATCTTAGGTCAGTCTCTGCCTCGAGTCCTCAGCCCTGACTAGGGTCAGAAATGCCTCAAAGTCCCAAGGTAAACACATGTTGGGACGGGTCCTCAGGGAAGCCAAGCAAGTGCATTGGTCCACGCCACCATTCACCCTTTGGACAGTTGCTCCTTTCTTGCCTGCTCCACCTATGCGCGCAGTATCTCCAGCTCGACAGCCCCTCACCGGGCTGCCATCTTAGGGTCAGGCGCCCGCTTAAACAAACTCACTGGGATCCCCCCAGGTTCAAGGGGGCGACAGAGGGTGGGGGGAGGACCCCCACTTAAATTCCTTCGGTGCTCCTGCTATTGAGGGGCCTGATCCCCGCTCGGGGTGACAGCGTTTAGGATGTAGAGTGAAGTGGTGGTGTGCCACATCTCGCAGGCGCAGGCGGAGCTCTCACCTTTGCTTCTGCTGGCCGTGCTCTATCGGCGCCTTGTCCCTCCAGAAGGCTGTCAACGCAGTGAGTGGCCCACAAATCGAGATGCGGGCCGAGGGCGTTGTTGACTGGTTAAACACGGAGGCCGGCAGCCTCCCAGTGCACTTCTTGCGGCACCAGACACATCCTCTCAGCTCTCCAGCCGCCATCTTCATGTTGCCATAGGCGGGGACGTCATGGATCATTTCTCCGCAATATTAAATCAGCCTGCAGAAAACAGCCTCATCCACACTTGTGTGCCTGGTGCGAGTATACGGGTGCAGGGCCCATAATATACAACTAAAAATCCTAGAACTTGAGTGTGTAACAAGGAAAATATTTAAATCCACAGCGTAATCCATAATAATTTATTTGTGGCGACGTGTTTCACCTGAAACGGGGCTTCTTCAAAAGTTTTGGCCGTGACAAAGCCCGGTTTCGAGTGAAACACATTGCCACAAATAAATCATTATGGATTAAGCTGTGGAGTGCAAGATTTTCCTTGATACACACTCAAGTTCTTTGGTTTCATATGAATATATATATATATATATAAAAAAAAAAAATATATATATATATATATATATATATATATATATATATATATATATATATATACACATTACCTAATGGTGGTCGCCAGTAGGTAGTTATAGTTAGGACCTAGTTTCCATTGGAAAAACGTTTTTTGTTTTGCCAATAACTTTGGGGGCGTTTTGCAAATTTTCATGAATGTTTCACAATTAGTACGCCACTCACTTCAGATGCTGTGTTGAAATTTTCAGGGTGATTCGTCAAGTGGGGGCTGAGAAAAAGGGATGGTCCCAAAACAGATTTTTCCCAAGCCATTTCCCAATCGGATTTTGAACACGATTACAGCCCGAACCGCTGGGCGGAATTACACAACATTTGGCAGAAAGATAGCTTTTAGTCCAGAAAGCCACATTTGAATTTCTAGGGACATGGACCCTGAGTGAATCTTGTTGATCTTGTGCACATATCTGTTTGGCTGCCAACACTTCAACCAGGAAGTGTTGGCAGTCATATTGGGGCTCAAACTCATCTGACACCCCAAACAAAAAGGTAAAAAAAAAGAGAAGGGGCAGGGTAAGAATACCTGGATCCTCTAGGCCTAGTGCTGGGGTCCCCCAGGGACCCTGTCTGGGCCAAAAAGCTTTTTTTTCTCCAGAATTTTCAAAGCAAAAATTGCTACAGATTTGTGAATTCCCTGCAAAAACTTTTTAAAAAACAAGCGCTGTCTCCTGTGCTTGTTTCTCTTTCTGCCTCCAGGTGGGGCAGGTCCTGGGGGCACATATTTTATTAAGAAATAGGAAGGGGGCACATATGCCACCCCTACCCAAGACCAGTTTTGGTCCTGGGGACTGTCACCTCTCTGGGGCTTAATACAGTAATTGGAGGGAGGTTGCCCTCCCCTCCTTAGGCATTAAAAGGCCAAAGGACCACCACCTCCTTGGGGCTTGTGAGGGAAATAAGATTTAAAATTGCCCTGGAGACCACCAATCTCCGGGTCATGGAATAACAAAAAAGGGGGAGGTGGTCCATTTGGCCCCCATACCAGGCCATATTCAGCCCTGGGGACCACCATCTCCCCAGCGCATGACTACATTAAAAGTGGTAGGGGGTCACGCTGCCCCCTCCTGCTCTGTGTTTGTCCCCGGGTACCACCACCTCCCTGGGACTTGCCTGTGCAAACTGAAAAGAGGGGAGCGATACGGCCCCCATCCTGGAGCCATTAATGGCCCTGGGGACCACCAGCCCCCGGAGCCAGCTCCCTATCTCCCGAGGTGGCCACCCTCGGATGTAGCAGTTTGTTGTCACCTGGCATGGGCTTTGACAGCTCCCGCCAAGGGAGAGCAAACTGTAAGTCTGCTCCCAGCAGGCAGGAGGACGAAAACTGCTTCCGCTCGCTGAAAGTGAACTTTTCATCTATTTTCTACAGATGAAAAAATACATCCTACATGTAGGGAGTAGCATTTTTTGCAGCTCCCTACTCGAGGGAGCAGTGCCGGCTCCCGCAGGAGGCGGGGAGCTGGTAGGGACCGCAGGGACATTAAGCTCTCCCTGTGGTGCCCTGGGTGGTCTTCAGGGCACCGAGCATGAAAAGGCAGGATGCTGGGGGACGGGGTACCCAAGGTAAAAATCGGCCCAGACAGGGGGGCTGGGTGCCCTCCCTCCCTCATTGTTTTTTGGCCTGGCTTTGCTGGAACTGGGGGTGCAGAAAGACAGGGGAGCACAACATGTGCCCCCGCATGCCCTCCTTGCACTGAGGCACCGGGGGCCCTGTAGGGCCCCCTAAGTTTCCTCACCACCACCCTTTTTAAGGCAGCCTCACCAGCATGAAAAGGCAGGTAGTGAGGAAGCAAATAATGTGCTTGGCTGTGCAGTGGCACCACCAAGCATATTATGGCCTCAGACTGCCGTGTGAACGGTTGCGGTGGTCAAATGGCAGTCCGACCGCCAAACTCAGAATACGGCAGTCGGAATGCTAGGGTGCGCCACCACCACTGTGCCACCCTGGGTTTGAGTTGCAATCTGCCCCTAAGTGTTTTGCAGACTGCTGTCTGTGGGCTATACTTCGACTACATATGGGTGATATTTATGCTACATGTGGCTCTTTTTTCTCTGGTGCCATCTTGGGAGACTTATTTGTTATGAAGCTCCCTAATTTCCTCATTTACTGCAGTATCCTCAGTAGAAAATGCTTTCAGTTATCTACTTCGATTCCATCAAGAGAGCGTTCAGATGTGCCACACTTTTGGCACAAATTCAGAACGTTAGCAATCTAGTTGCTCATTAGAACACTTTCACCGGGGAGGTAACTGGCAGTCAGATCAGATCAAAAAAGCTTTATTTCGCTATAATCCTATAGCATGTAAAGTATATAAAATGTTTTATTTCCATTGAATAAAATGTAAAATTTTAAAGTTACAGCAAAGCTAAAACCTATATACAAATTGTTTTTTAAAATGTTAAGACAAGCATTCACCTTGAAAATTCATCTAAAGTGCATAACAATATCATATAAACAAAAGGGAAGTAAAAAAAAGAAAAAAGAATATATCACATTCCTGGGCCCACGTCATTTATCATGGCAAAATTGCTCTCCTAACTAAAGACCATAAAAAATAGGCCAAAGAGTAACATACAAAGGGATCTCTTAACTGTTGGATGAAATACAAGACTACCCAACATTGTCTAAAACCAAATTTACGTAAAACTGGTAAAATATATATTTTCCTCTGAGCAGTATAAAAACTACAAAAGACAAAATATGTAAATTTGATTGAGGCTTGGATCTATCACAAGGACAAAGCAGCAAATCTTCTAATGCAGCTACTTTTCTCATATATCCCAACATCAATGGAATGTAGTTTGATCTAAATCTCACTAAAATAAAATGATGTTGGGCTTTAGATGCTGTAGCTAGATAGGAATGCAGATCTTGTGTTATAGGAGGAATCGCAAGATATGTCAACACTGTCTGCTTTGAGATGTTGGCTACCCTTTTTTCACCTTTAACCTTTTCTTGGAAGATTTCCTGAAGTCTAGATTTCGAAATGAGGGTACAAATGTGTGGATTCTCGTATAAATTATTAAATCCAGTGATCTCAGCGTGTTTTTAACCTATTGTAACCACCTTATATTGTATGTGCAATCCAATTTCTGACAATCCCTTATAATACTCTGATTCAAATTTACCAACTCTCTTCTCCAGATTGAGTGCCACAATAGGATGGGTGCTAAATGAACATTATCTGCAATGAATGGCACACTGAGGGGCATATTAGCAAGGGCGATATCGCCGCTTTAGCTGGACTTTTTCCAGCTAAAACGGCGATAATGTTATCGCCCTATTAGCAAGCTGTCTCTAACAGCAGTTAGCGACAGCTTTTAGGCGATAGCTACAGTTTGGGGCCCGCTTTGCATGTCAGTGATTTATCGCTAATGACATGCAAAGTGGGCGTACCCAAACTGTTAGCGACTGAAAACAGTCGCCAACACAGCTATCGCCCATTAGCAAGGCAGGCAAAGCGATAAAAAAAATCGTGCTAAGTGCGCTTATCGCTAGAATCTAACGCCTGCTAAAAAGTTGACTTACCTGCATAGTCAATGGGGGGGTGGATTATCAGATTAAGCCCCATTGGCGTTAATGCAAGAATATCGCTGGATTTCCAGCGATATTCTTGATTTGAGCCGCTATCGCCGGATATTTTATCGCATTGGAGATAAACGTTGCTAATAGCATGTTATCGCTGCGATAATATCCGGCGATAGGCAGCGATGAAAAAAAAATGCGCGAAGCGCATTTAGCGGTAATTATCGCTATATGTTGCTAATATGCCCCAGAGTTCTATATGACAATTATAATTCGAACAGCTACGTGGGTGAGGTAACAACCTTTTATTAAATCCATCCTCAATGCACTGTAGAGAGCAGGCCCAAAACCCCAGCCCCATAGGTGGCTGTAGAGATTACTTTGGCATAATATATTTTCTTAATTTCAGGTATGTGGCTGGACCCCAATTTCTTAATGAATGTGAAGATCGCCATTATATTTTTTTCCATTAACAGGGCCCTATTAGATATCATGTTGTTCCACGTTTGTTTGGAATCGAAGAGTATCTCCAAATAAAAGAAGGTGTCCACCACTTCTAGTCTTCGATTATTTAAGAGGAAGGGGGGCAATTTTTTCGGGAGACCTCCAGAAACTAAAACATGAGTTTTATGTTCATTGATTCGGAGGTCCACATTTCCCATAAATGTCCTATAGGCCCCAATCAGAATCTGCAACGTTTTCCTTGATCTGGCAAATAGTACGGCATTGTCAGCATATAAAAGTATGGGAAGGGAGGGTTGAATTAATGTACAGTACACCAGGGGTGGAACCAATTAGGGTGGCCTCCACCCCATTAGTATAGATTGAGAAGGAAAATGGGACAAGGACACACCCTTGTCTGACGCCCCTCATAAACTCAAATGCCCTAGTTCATTCCCTGTTCCTTCCATACCAAACACACGCAGACGCCTAAGCATACATTTGGTGAATAAAGGATATAATGGCATCATCTATCCTCATCGATTTGATGATGGACCATAGTTTAGTATGAACAAATCAGTCAAAGGCGGCTGAGAAGTCCATTAAGGCCATGTATATTTCCCTCTTCTTAGCCGCTGTATATTTTTCGCTGACCAGGTTCAAATTTAAACATTGATCTATGTATGGTCCCTTTCCTCTTCTTGAAAACATATTGTGATGCTATTAAAATTCCCCATTCTTTCACCCACTCCTCTAGCTTATTTAACAACAACATTCCCATTAATTTGGCTGTGTCATCTATCAGGGATATGGGTCTATAATTAATGGGCAGGGTCTTGTCCCCCTTTTTGTAAATAGGGATTAGGATGTTTTTTCCAATAATCTGGTGGGCCCACCTTCACAATAACATTCAAAATATTTGTTAATAACGGTGCCCTTAGCTCTTGATGTACTAAAAAGAATTATATAGGTAACCCATCTGGCCTAGCTGCCTTATCCAAGCTACACTGTGCAAAGCCACACCTTATCTAGATCAAATGTCAGGTTACCCTTTGAGACTGCTATCTGTGTAATATTGCGGGCCTCATTCTCTGTGGCCCCAAAAAAAATTCTTGAAGTGCGCCACCCAAACTTCTTCCGCTACGCTTAGATCTAAAGATGGGTCACTCTCATTTTTAAAGAGAGGGGCATTTATCACTTTCCAAAAGTCCCAACTATTTTTCCTGACAGCTGTTGGTCTCAAGCTATCCCATGCTTCCATCTTCAGGGTCCTCAATCTGGCATTCCAGGCCTTTTTATATTGGATTAGGAAATCCTTCACTAAAGATTTATTTCTGGGGCGCAGCCTAAGAGCTGCGTGGAGGCATTTTAAAGACATCGAACAATCAGAGTCAAACCATCGCACACTTGGCGGCTGGGTTGTTGAGTACAGTCTCACTAGGCTTAATTTTATATGGCCAAGCATTTCCTCAAAGGCTCTTATTGATTCTGATGGATCAGGATTAAGTTCCAGGCATGTCAAGATCTCTTTCTGCTTTTGAGCCAATATCAAAGGGAATAACGTTTCCTTATTAACCTTCTCCCATTTCAGAATAAAACCCTTACTCCTGGTGATCAATGGCTTTGGTACCTCGGTTTCCGGTCGCTTAGATGTAACATCCCAGGTCATCAGACAGCAAAGGGCAGCATGATCACTAAACCTAAGCTAGATAACTTGTACTTGAAGGATTTGTTTAGATAGAGCTACAAACACCAATATATAATCAATTGTAGAGCCATATTCTGGGGCCCCAAACCTCTTTATCAGATGACCTGTAAATTGATCTATCGTGTTGATTATGTTTAAATTCCTAATGGTGAAAAACGTGTTAAGCACATTGGCATATTCGTTATGAGCAAAATGAGGAATGTTCTACCCCTCGCCATAAACTAGCTCACACATTGGGCTAGCCAGTTTGTACAATTGTAAGCATTAAAATCACCTGCACATACGATTTGTAAACATTTAGGGTATAAAGCATAGAGAAGGTCTAGCTCTTTTTCTAGAAGGCCAACCCCCTCTGCCATGTTGCCATCAAATGTATTATTATAGTAAAATAATGAGTATCCAATCCCAATCAATAAATAAAACGAATTTCGTTGCGTGCACTGCATTTGGGGATGCAGTGCACGCAACGAAATTCGTTTTTATTTATTTATATGTTTACTTACCTGTAAAGCTCCGTAATCCATAATTTACTACCCGCCACCCTGCCCCTCCCCTTCCCCACGTCACCGCCCTGCAGGTACTCCCACTACCGACCGCGGCTGGGCTCTAATGGCCCAGGGTGGGGTGTCAAGGAAGAGTATATCGACCTGCCCTCAGAACTTGGGCTATCTTATTCACAGGTCTATAAAAGAAGCCCAAGGATAATACAACATTTTGAGAATCAAATAGGGGGTGTTCGGTTATGTTCCAAATAAATCTCCCACTAGTCTGTGGAGAAGTGTGGCTCAATGGTTAGAGCGGCAGACCCTGATGCAGATGTCTGGCACGGGACCAGGGTTCAATTCCCGCCTCGGTGGGTCTTGGGCTCAATTTCCCCGGACCTGATAATTCTCGCCTCGGTGCCTATTCCCACTCTGCAACTCTGGGCAATAGCTTGCTTAATCTCCACAACGGCCCCAACAGCACTGGGATGCCTGGATTCACCTTGGAGGTGCCCAGGAGTGGACATTTCACAGGGAAAAGCCAGGAAGGGTTTCACAGTGGTATGAGTACAGCACCAGGACGCCCCTTTGCTGGGCCAGCAGTGCGCTTTACAAGTACAAATTCATTTCATTAAAATTAATTATGATACAATCACCTCCCAAAAATGTTGGCATGGGGCCCACCCATCCCCCTCTCCGTGCCTTTATCATTAAGTTTCTGAGTATACAGTCTTTCTTGACATAGCTGGTCAGCCAATATAGTGCTTTTGCCATTAGCTGCTCTGTAGGCTCGACCTGGCCCCCTCTCAACTCAGGAACGTTTGCCAGAATTAAAACATAAGGGCAGGCAGCTGGGGGTAAATCTAGTGTTTGCTTCCTCATACTCTCCTCAGTCCTCTGTCTTCGACCCTCCCTCTTCCCGCTTCTTCCACCCCTTGCCTTTTATCAACCAAGCGTGTCGGTTTTCTTCCTCCTAGTGTGTCCCCTTCCCTTAGATGGACCCTCTCCTGTTCAGGATGGTCATTACTAGTTCCCCATGTCTAATGTTAGATGGATTTTTGGGTAGTGAGACCCCCTTCACGATCCTTCCTCCTCTATCGATCTACCAACTCTTGGCGCATGCTCAGTCGGGGTCAAGAATGCTCCATTATCTGCTCTGCTATCAGATTGCACTGGCACTGGCACTGGTACTGGCATTAATGTCCCTGTAGTATAATGTATTTCCTTCTCGCCCTGAGCCATGTTTAATATTTTTGTCTGGAAGCCCCCCTAGGGTAGATCTGGCCTTTTGGCGTTAAAAAAAAGAATTTAAACTTTCTTCAATTTTTATTAATCTGGTAAACTAACGGTGGTAACATTAATGAGAATTCATTTTCCAGTCTTGGGCATAAATCATTAGTCATACGTGTCATATTAGTGTCCTTTGAAGCCGTTTCCGTATTTACCACTGTGAGTGCCTTGAATGTCCTTGGTGCTGATTTGGCCCTTTTTAGGTTTCGCCTGGCGTCAGCTGCGCAGCAGCGTTCGCGCAGGCGAAATCTCATGTTAGAAAATACTGGCTTTGGTCCCGCCTTCTCTTCCATTGGCTAGCTCCGTAAATGGAGGCTAGCCATTGGAAGAGCGATCTGTCCGTCATTGCCGGAGCAGATTCATGGGCGTTCCCGCTATTTTTACTCATCCCGCCCCCTTCCGATCCTTGTGCGGCTGTGGGCGTGTGTGGGCGTGTTGTTTTTTTTTTTTTCTCTTCGGTCATGTTTTTCTCTTTTTACGAGTGTCTTCTGTTGGAGTGGACTGCTAATTTTAAGTTCCCAGGTAAGCATCATGCTTTTGTCGGCATGTTTAAATTATTTGGCATATTTCGGCATGTTAACGTTTTTTTGTGCTAATGCTAAGTCTCCGTGCTGTTGTCTGTCTCCGTGGCGTTGTCTCCGTTCCCCCGTTTAATGTCTTCTCGACATGCCCCGTGTTGTTAGTGTACTGTCTTTGCGTGTCTCTGTGCCAATTCAAGTATTTGCGTGTCTTGGTGCTGTTGTCTGTCTCCGTGGCATTGTCTCCGTTCCCCCGTTTAATGTCTTCTCGACATGCCCCGTGTTGTTACTGTACTGTCTTTGCGTGTCTCTGTGTCAAGTCAAGTATTTGCGTGTCTTGGTGCTGTTGTCTGTCTCCGTGGTGTTCCCCCGTCTTATGTCTTCTCGACTTGCCCCGTGTTGTTACTGTCTAGCGCCTAGTAGGGTGAGTCTTTGCGTGTCTCTGTGTCAAGTCAAGTCTTTGCGTGTCTTGGTGCTGTTGTCTGTCTCCGTGGTGTTGTGTCTGTTCCCCCGTCTTATGTCTTCTCGACTTGCCCCGTGTTGTTACTGTCTAGTGCCTAGTAGGGTGAGTCTTTGCGTGTCTCTGTGTCAAGTCAAGTCTTTGCGTGTCTTGGTGCTGTTGTCTGTCTCCGTGGTGTTGTGTCTGTTCCCTCGTCTTATGTCTTCTCGACTTGCCCCGTGTTCTTACTGTCTCGCGCCTAGTAGGGTAAGTCTTTGCGTGTCTCTGTGTCAAGTCAAGTATTTGCGTGTCTTGGTGCTGTTGTCTGTCTCCGTGGTGTTCCTCCGTCTTATGTCTTCTCGACTTGCCCCGTGTTGTTACTGTCTAGCGCCTAGTAGGGTGAGTCTTTGCGTGTCTCTGTGTCAAGTCAAGTTTTTGCGTGTCTTTGTGCTGTTGTCTGTCTCCGTGGTGTTGTGTCTGTTCCCCCGTCTTATGTCTTCTCGACTTGCCCCGTGTTGTTACTGTCTAGCGCCTAGTAGGGTAAGTCTTTGCGTGTCTCTGTGTCAAGTCAAGTCTTTCCATGTCTTGGTGCTGTTGTCTGTCTCCGTGGTGTTGTGTCTGTTCCCCCGTCTTATGTCTTCTCGACTTGCCCCGTGTTGTTACTGTCTAGCGCCTAGTAGGGTGAGTCTTTGCGTGTCTCTGTGTCAAGTCAAGTCTTTGCGTGTCTTTGTGCTGTTGTCTGTCTCTGTGGTGTTGTGTCTGTTCCCCCGTCTTATGTCTTCTCGACTTGCCTCGTGTTGTTACTGTCTAGCACCTAGTAGGGTGAGTCTTTGCGTGTCTCTGTGTCAAGTCAAGTCTTTGCGTGTCTTGGTGCTGCTGTCTGTCTCCGTGGTGTTGTGTCTGTTCCCCCGTCTTATGTCTTCTCGACTTGCCCCGTGTTGTTACTGTCTAGTGCCTAGTAGGGTGAGTCTTTGCGTGTCTCTGTGTCAAGTCAAGTCTTTGCGTGTCTTGGTGCTGTTGTCTGTCTCCGTGGTGTTGTGTCTGTTCCCTCGTCTTATGTCTTCTCGACTTGCCCCGTGTTCTTACTGTCTCGCGCCTAGTAGGGTAAGTCTTTGCGTGTCTCTGTGTCAAGTCAAGTATTTGCGTGTCTTGGTGCTGTTGTCTGTCTCCGTGGTGTTCCTCCGTCTTATGTCTTCTCGACTTGCCCCGTGTTGTTACTGTCTAGCGCCTAGTAGGGTGAGTCTTTGCGTGTCTCTGTGTCAAGTCAAGTTTTTGCGTGTCTTTGTGCTGTTGTCTGTCTCCGTGGTGTTGTGTCTGTTCCCCCGTCTTATGTCTTCTCGACTTGCCCCGTGTTGTTACTGTCTAGCGCCTAGTAGGGTAAGTCTTTGCGTGTCTCTGTGTCAAGTCAAGTCTTTCCATGTCTTGGTGCTGTTGTCTGTCTCCGTGGTGTTGTGTCTGTTCCCCCGTCTTATGTCTTCTCGACTTGCCCCGTGTTGTTACTGTCTAGCGCCTAGTAGGGTGAGTCTTTGCGTGTCTCTGTGTCAAGTCAAGTCTTTGCGTGTCTTTGTGCTGTTGTCTGTCTCTGTGGTGTTGTGTCTGTTCCCCCGTCTTATGTCTTCTCGACTTGCCTCGTGTTGTTACTGTCTAGCACCTAGTAGGGTGAGTCTTTGCGTGTCTCTGTGTCAAGTCAAGTCTTTGCGTGTCTTGGTGCTGCTGTCTGTCTCCGTGGTGTTGTGTCTGTTCCCTCGTCTTATGTCTTCTCGACTTGCCCCGTGTTCTTACTGTCTCGCGCCTAGTAGGGTAAGTCTTTGCGTGTCTCTGTGTCAAGTCAAGTATTTGCGCGTCTTGGTGCTGTTGTCTGTCTCCGTGGTGTTCCCCCGTCTTATGTCTTCTCGACTTGCCCCATGTTGTTACTGTCTAGCACCTAGTAGGGTGAGTCTTTGCGTGTCTCTGTGTCAAGTCAAGTCTTTGCGTGTCTTGGTGCTGTTGTGTGTCTCCGTGGTGTTGTGTCTGTTCCCCCGTCTTATGTCTTCTCGACTTGCCCCGTGTTGTTACTGTCTAGCGCCTAGTAGGGTAAGTCTTTGCGTGTCTCTGTGTCAAGTCAAGTATTTGCGTGTCTTGGTGCTGTTGTCCGTCTCCGTGGTGTTGTGTCTGTTCCCCCGTCTTATGTCTTCTCGACTTGCCCCGTGTTCTTACTGTCTAGCGCCTGGTAGGGTGAGTCTTTGCGTGTCTCTGTGTCAAGTCAAGTCTTTGCGTGTCTTGGTGCTGTTGTCTGTCTCCGTGGTGTTGTGTCTATTCCCCCGTCTTATGTCTTCTCGACTTGCCCCGTGTTGTTACTGTCTAGCGCCTAGTAGGGTGAGTCTTTGCGTGGTGTTCCCCCGTCTTATGTCTTCTCGACTTGCCCCGTGTTCTTACTGTCTCGCGCCTAGTAGGGTAAGTCTTTGCGTGTCTCTGTGCCAAGTCAAGTCTTTGCGTGTCTTGGTGCTGTTGTCTGTCTCCGTGGTGTTTTCTCTGTGTCCCCGTCTCATGTCCTTTCCAATGGAATGCTTTTGTAGGCAAGTTGAGTGTTTAAGGTGAGCCTTTCTTCAGTTGGCATTTATGTAATGTTTTTTCTTTTTTTTTTGTTAGGTCATATGCTCTGTGTTGTTACTGTTCAGTGCCTAGCACGGTAAGTGTTTGCTTGTGTATGTGCTGCCTTTTTTTTTGACATTGCTTTAATGTATTTTGTTTTCGGTTTTTAGGTCTAATATGCCTCTTGTTGTTACTGTCCAGCGCGTAGCACGGTAAGTTTTTAGCTGTCTTTGTGCTTGTTTATATTTTTTGATTATGTAATTTGTTTTCTATTTGTATGTGTACTTTTATGCTCTTTTTTAAATTATAATATGGGTTTGAAGTATTTTGGGGAAAGTGCTGTTTGGGGCGGTGGGCCACCTTTTTTATTATTTAATCTGCCGTTGGGGAGATGTTCTCCAGAGTTTGTGAAGCAACGGTACCAGACGCAGCAAGTTCAAGATAAGCGTTTTTATTAATTGTACGGAATTATTTAGCTGGTATTTGTGCTCATAATATTGTTTTTTATGTAAGCTTTTTTTTTGATGTCACTAATCTAAGTTTTTTGAATTTCTTTTAGGTCTAATATCCTTGGTGCAGTGGATGTTGCAAACACAGTTAGGTAAGTCACATCTATTTAACTATCTATTTGATATTGTAATGTTAATGTGTTATTTGGAAATTTATTACTTGGGATATTTTTCTACTTGGGGTCATGATATTTATTTTGCTTAATATGCCGTTGAAACTTTTGGTGGAACAGATGTTTGGGGAAATATGTTATTTATTGGATGATGCACAAACAGTAAGGTAAGTCTCATGTTTTTAATTCTATTTTTAATTTGTTTATTATGTAGTTGTGTTTTTAATTTTTGTAATACTGATATGTTTTGACTTGCATTATGCTATATTTTTTTTCCTTATAATATGCGTTTGAAGTATTTTGGGGAAAGTGCTGTTTGGGGACATTTATTTTTCAGTGACGTCACGGTGTGCCACGTTTTTTTTCTGGAATCTGCTGTTGGGGAGATGTTCTCCAGAGTTCCAAAAGCAACGATACAAGACGCAGCAAGTTGAAGGTATGCGTTTTTACTGCTTGTACGGAATTCTTTAGATTGTATGACATTATTTTATTCTAGGTATTTTTTTAATTGGGGTCATGCTATTTATTTTGCTTAGCATTTTTTTTACATTTTGGGGGGAAATTACCTTTGGGGAACGTTACTGTGTGCCACATTCTTTCTCTTGAAACAGCGCTCGTCGGCCACATGTTATATATATTTTTCACAGCAACGATATACTTGGAATATTTTTTTACTTGGGGTCATGATATTTATTTTGCTTAATATGGCGTTGAAACTTTTGGGGGAACAGATGTTTCGGGAAATATGTTATTTATTGGATGATGCACAAACAGTAAGGTAAGTCTCATGTTTTTAATTCTATTTTTAATTTGTTTATTATGTAGTTATGTTTTTAATTTTTGTAATACTGATATGTTTTGACTTGCATTATGCTATATTTTTTTTCCTTATAATATGCGTTTGAAGTATTTTGGGGAAAGTGCTGTTTGGGGACATTTATTTTTCAGTGACGTCACGGTGTGCCACGTTTTTTTTCTGGAATCTGCTGTTGGGGAGATGTTCTCCAGAGTTCCACAAGCAACGATACAAGACGCAGAAAGTTGAAGGTATGCGTTTTTACTGCTTGTACGGAATTCTTTAGATTGTATGACATTATTTTATTCTAGGTATTTTTTTAATTGGGGTCATGCTATTTATTTTGCTTAGCATTTTTTTTACATTTTGGGGGGAAATTACCTTTGGGGAACGTTACTGTGTGCCACATTCTTTCTCTTGAAACAGCGCTCGTCGGCCACATGTTATATATATTTTTCACAGCAACGATATACTTGGAATATTTTTTTACTTGGGGTCATGATATTTATTTTGCTTAATATGGCGTTGAAACTTTTGGGGGAACAGATGTTTGGGGAAATATGTTATTTATTGGATGATGCACAAACAGTAAGGTAAGTCTCATGTTTTTAATTCTATTTTTAATATGTTTATTATGTAGTTGTGTTTTTAATTTTTGTAATACTGATATGTTTTGACTTGCATTATGCTATATTTTTTTTCCTTATAATATGCGTTTGAAGTATTCTGGGGAACGTGCTGTTTGGGCACATTTATTTTTCAGTGACGTCACGGTGTGCCACGTTTTTTTTTTGGAATCTGCTGTTGGGGAGATGTTCTCCAGAGTTCCACAAGCAACGATACAAGACGCAGCAAGTTGAAGGTATGCGTTTTTACTGCTTGTACGGAATTCTTTAGATTGTATGACATTATTTTATTCTAGGTATTTTCTTAATTGGGGTCATGCTATTTATTTTGCTTAGCATTTTTTTTACATTTTGGGGGGAAATTACCTTTGGGGAACGTTACTGTGTGCCACATTCTTTCTCTTGAAACAGCACTCGTCGGCCACATGTTATATATATTTTTCACAGCAACGATATACTTGGTATATTTTTTTACTTGGGGTCATGATATTTATTTTGCTTAATATGGCGTTGAAACTTTTGGGGGAACAGATGTTTGGGGAAATATGTTATTTATTGGATGATGCACAAACAGTAAGGTAAGTCCCATGTTTTTAATTCTATTTGTAATTTGTTTATTATGTAGTTGTGTTTTTAATTTTTGTAATACTGATATGTTTTGACTTGCATTATGCTATATTTATTTTCCTTATAATATGCGTTTGAAGTATTTTGGGGAAAGTGCTGTTTGGGGACATTTATTTTTCAGTGACGTCACGGTGTGCCACGTTTTTTTTCTGGAATCTGCTGTTGGGGAGATGTTCTACAGAGTTCCACAAGCAACGATACAAGACGCAGCAAGTTGAAGGTATGCGTTTTTACTGCTTGTACAGAATTCTTTAGATTGTATGACATTATTTTATTCTAGGTATTTTTTTAATTGGGGTCATGCTATTTATTTTGCTTAGCACTTTTTTTAGGTTTTGGGGGGACATTACCTTTGGGGATCGTTACTGTGTGCCACATTCTTTCTCTTGAAACAGCGCTCGTCGGCCACATGTTATATATATTTTTCACAGCAACGATATCAGATGCCGCAAGTTGTATGTCAGTGCAACTTATATTTATTTATATTTTGTATTGTTGTTTCCCCTACATAATATTGCTTGCTCGTATTTAGTTGAAACTGCTTTTTGGGAAAAAAAAAATTTGCGTTACGTTAGGGTGGGGCACGTTATTCTTATTTAATGTGCGTTCGGTGACATCTTCTCGAGAGTTCTACCAGCAAACATACCGAAGGCACCGCGGTGAAGGTAAGTGCCAAATTTACGAACATTTTATTCTTATTTGCTTTTGTGATGTCATTGCATTCTGTC
Source organism: Lissotriton helveticus (assembly GCF_964261635.1). Taxonomy (NCBI): domain Eukaryota; kingdom Metazoa; phylum Chordata; class Amphibia; order Caudata; family Salamandridae; genus Lissotriton; species Lissotriton helveticus. The sequence goes on along the minus strand of NC_136068.1, from coordinate 739,843,141 downwards.
TTATGTTTTCTTATTCATACTTTTTTCAGTGTCGTAATGTAGTACGTATGTATCTTATGGCTTCTACCTCTTTTGTCGAAATTGTTTAATGTTATTTTGTTGTCTAATATGCGTTTGTGTTTATAATAATTTTTATTTGGTAAGCTTGTTTTCCATATATAATATTACTTTCTCTTTCTGCAAAAAGAGTAAGGTAAGTCACATCTATTTAACTATATATTTGATATTGTAATGTTATTTGAATTTTTTTTATTTGTGATATTTTTTAACTTGGGGTTATGATATGTGTTTTGCTTAGCATCTTTTTTAAAATTTGGGGGGAAATATCCTATTTTGTAATGTAACTGTGTGCCACAATCTTTCTCTTGAAACAGCTCTCGTCGTCCACATGTTATATATATTTTGGCCAGCAACGATATCAGACGCCGCAAGTTGTATGTCAGTGCAACTTATATTTATTTATATTTTGCATTGTTGTTTCCCCTACATAATATTGCTTGCTCGTATTTAGTTGAAACTGCTTTTTGGGGAAAAAAAAATGTTGCGTTACGTTAGTGTGGGGCACGTTATTCTTATTTAATGTGCGTTCGGTGACATCTTCTAGAGAGTTCTACCAGCAAACATACCGAAGGCACCGCGGTGAAGGTAAGTGCCAAATTTACGAACATTTTATTCTTATTTGCTTTTGTGATGTCATTGCATTCTGTCTTATGTTTTCTTATTCATACTTTTTTCAGTTTCGTTATGTAGTACGTATGTATCTTATGGCTTCTACCTCTTTTGTCAAAATTGTTTTAATGTTATTTTGTTGTCTTATTGTATATTACTTTCTCCTTTTTGATGAAAGTGCTGTTTGTGGAAAATTTTTAAGGAGTTACATTATTATTTAATGTGCGTTCACTGACATCTTCTAGAGAGTTCTACCAGCAAGGATACCGAAGGCACCGCGGGAAAAGTAAGTGCAATTTTTTCGCCCATTTTATATTTATTTGCTTTTGTTATGTAATTGCATTGTGTCATATGTTTGCTTATGGATATGTATTTAATTTTCTTACTGTACTTTTTATTATGTATCCTATAGCTTGTACCACTTTTGTTGAAACTGGTGCTAATGTAATTTTGATGGCTATAATATTTTTGGGTTGATATTTATTTACATTTTGTAACATTTTTTTCCGTGTATAATCTTACTTGCTCGTTTTTGGGTGAAAATGCTGTTAGGAGAAATATTTAAATGAGTTACGTTAGGGTGGGGCACGTCAGTATTATTTTACGTGTTTTCGGTGACATCTTTTAGAGAGTTCTACAAGCAAGGATACCGAAGGCACCGCGGTAAAGGTAAGTTAAATTTTTTGAAATTTTTATATTTATTTGCTTTTTGGACATTATTTTACGTTATTTTGGAGCATGTTATTGTAATACAATGTGCTGTAGGTCAAATGTTCTACAGAGTTCTACAAACAATGATACCATACGCAGAAAGACTAAGGTAAGCGCAAGCATTGTGACTATTTAGTGTTTTTAATTTAGATTTATGTTTTCTTGGACTTGTGTTTGGCCCGGCTCGTGTATTTAGGGCTTCTCTGAATTGTTTTTTTGCTTATATCTTCTTTGTCACACTTGTTTATATTTGGGACTTACTTACTTGTTCTTTGACTTTCAGTTTTTACGTTTCTTCTGCCTCCTGTACATATTTCTTCTGTACGGCTACTTTATTTACATTTGCAGGTATCTGCTCTTTTGGACTCTTATAATTTTTCATATTTATTTTTATGTGTGATCTGGCTGTGTGCCTCTGGTCCTGCATTCCTGTTTGACTCGTTCTTGGCTTGTCTATTCGTATCTGTGCCTCTCTTACCTCATTTGTAGCTGGTATACTGTTCATCTCTTATTTTGTAAATGTTTTTTCAGTTTTGGCCTCTGATAATGTATTTACCCTTTTTTTATTCCACGCTGTTTTTTACTTGTGCAGGTGGTGTGGACTAGGGTCTGTGCATCGCCTTTTGTGTTCGTATTTGCCTCGTGTCCTCGTAGCTGTGCATATCTTTAGTTACCTGTAACTTGTGTACGCCTTGTCTTTTACTTTTATTATATTGTATATATTTTTTTATTAACTCCTAGGCTCTGGGCATCTGCTCCTTTATTCTTCATAACCTCGTGTCTGTGTTGTTTTCTGGTATCGGTGCCTTATTTAATTTTAACCACATTAAGGTATGGATGCTTATGTAGGCGGCCTGTGACTTTTATCCAGCTTGTGTGTTACTTCTTAAACGTATCTTAAATGTTGTAATATTATAAATGCCTTTTTGGTTTCTTTAAATGTTGCCATTTGCTGATGTAGGGCTGTCGTTCGGCTCGTGTAATTAAGATTTCTAGGGCTTCTTTGTAACACTTTCTTTATGGATTTAGACTCAGTTACATTAGCTCGTGCATGGCTCGTGGCCTATGTTGTAGGTAAGGATAGATCTTATATAGAGTTCGACAGACAAACATACTTTACGCCAAAAAGATTAAGGTAAGTGAAAATTTTGCTGCTAATTTTTCTGAGCGCTATATTGCTTTATGGCCTTTGCGGATGTTTTGATTTTTTTGTTTGTCACTGTGGCTCGTGTACGGCTTGCTCGCATCTTACTTATTAAAAGTATGTTATGTTTTGTGCTTAGATCATGCATTTTTGGTATAATGTTTTATTAGTTTCCACTTCACGCATGTCCTGGCGGTCTTTTGTGTTGTGTTTTTGCGTAAAATACATATATTTTGTTTTGTGCTCATCACATGTATTGTATTTTTCTTGAATGTATACCATTGCTCACCTTTACATTGTGCCCACACGAAGCTGTTTGTGCTGTTAACGTAAGTCAAGTAAGTTAATAACTGTTGCTCCTTTCTATATTACATTCTCAATTTTCTATTCCTGGAACTTGAATTTGTTTTTATGGGGTAATACATATATGTCGGATCCTGTCGTCTCTTCATCTCATTTGGACATTAAAGAGGTAATGTTATATCGTTTTTTTAAGCCAGACTACTTGGAGCCACTTCGCTGTTAATCTAACACCATGCTTTGTTACATCGTTTCAACTGAAGTCGCACACACCCACTAACAACCTGAAGAATTCACACCTACAGGCCTTTCATGTTCACAGACAGGCTCCGCTCTTACAATTTGCATGCGGGTGGAAAGCTATAGCTCACTTGCCGAGTGCCACTTTACAAAGTTACTAAAATCACAGCTTTTATGATCAACTTTTTTGTTGCTATTAGTTTTGAGAGAAATAACATAAGCTTACATGTTTGTACTATGTACCTTCCGTTCCTTTCTTTTGATATTATTTATAGTATTAATATACGTCAGTAATCAGTATAAAGACAACATTAAGGTAACACTGCTTATTTATTCAATTTTATTGGAAAGGATTTTGGTAATTTTTCCAATACTATTTGTCTTTTGATTGTTACTTTAGCACTGTTCTTTTGATATAAGTTATTAAGCATTAAGATGAAGGTAAGCGCAAGTTTTGCGACTACGTTTTGATTTTAGATACCATATTTTTTTATTTTAGGGAGCTTGTGTCTGGCTGGTGTATTTATGCATCTTTAGTTTGTGTTCGGTGGAGTGTTCTTTGTAAAAGTTTACTGTACTTTTGTCAATTTGTCTGTTTTTTTATACATTTTCCCAGCATTTATTTTTGGAGGCTCGTTTTCGGATCGTGCCTTCAGGTGTCCTTTCGTTTCAGATTAAGGTAAATTAGACGCTTTAGACATTTCGTGGGTAGTAAATTTTGACCTTTGCACTGTATTCTTCTTACAGTATATATGCTCTTAGTGTCCATATGTTTAATGTTACTAATGTAATCTCCTTTTTTTTTAAGGTCTAACTAAGCCCGTGTACTGTATAATGCAAAGACATTAAGGTAACTCCAATGCTTTTTAGTAATTTATTTCAAATAATGTAATTCTGTTGTCTCCTATATTTTACATTCATGTTATTGACTTTTGGAAATGCTGTTTCTGGAAATATCTTCATTCGTTACGTTCGAGTGGCGCGCGTTCTTATTATTTAATGTGCGTTCTGTGACATCTTCTAGAGAGTTCTACCGGCAAAGATACCGAAGGCAGCGCAGCGAAGGTAAGACTAAGGTAAGCGCAAGCATTGTGAATATTGTGACTACTTGGACAGGTGTTTGGCCCGGGTCGTGTATTTAGGGCTTCTCGGAATTGTTTTTTGCTTATCTCATATTTGGCACACTTGTTTATGTTTGGGGCTTAGTTACGTGTTCTTTGACTTTAATTTTTTACGTTTCTTCTGCCTCCTGTACATATTGCTTCTGTACGGCCAGTTTCTTTACATTTGCAGCTATGTGTTTTTTTGGCCTCGTATAATTTTTCTGATTTATTTTTATGTGTGATCTAGGCTGTGTGCACACATAAAAATGATGCTTGGCTTGTCTCTTCGTATCTGTGCGTCTCTTACCTCATTTGTAGCTGGTATACTGTTCATCTCTTATTTTGTAAATGTTTTTTCAGTTTTGGCCTCTGATAATGTATTTACCCTTTTTTTATTCCACGCTGTTTTTTACTTGTGCAGGTGGTGTGGACTAGGGTCTGTGCATCGCCTTTTGTGTTCGTATTTGCCTCGTGTCCTCGTAGCTGTGCATATCTTTAGTTACCTGTAACTTGTGTACGCCTTGTCTTTTACTTTTATTATATTGTATATATTTTTTTATTAACTCCTAGGCTCTGGGCATCTGCTCCTTTATTCTTCATAACCTCGTGTCTGTGTTGTTTTCTGGTATCGGTGCCTTATTTAATTTTAACCACATTAAGGTATGGATGCTTATGTAGGCGGCCTGTGACTTTTATCCAGCTTGTGTGTTACTTCTTAAACGTATCTTAAATGTTGTAATATTATAAATGCCTTTTTGGTTTCTTTAAATGTTGCCATTTGCTGATGTAGGGCTGTCGTTCGGCTCGTGTAATTAAGATTTCTAGGGCTTCTTTGTAACACTTTCTTTATGGATTTAGACTCAGTTACATTAGCTCGTGCATGGCTCGTGTCCTATGTTGTAGGTAAGGATAGTTCTTATATAGAGTTCGACAGACGAACATACTTTACGCCAAAAAGATTAAGGTAAGTGAAAATGTTGCTGCTAATTTTTCTGAGCGCTATATTGCTTTATGGCCTCTGCGGATGTTTTGATTTTTTTGTTTGTCACTGTGGCTCGTGTACGGCTTGCTCGCATCTTACTTATTAAAAGTATGTTATGTTTTGTGCTTAGATCATGCATTTTTGGTATAATGTTTTATTAGTTTCCACTTCACGCCTGTCCTGGCGGTCTTTTGTGTTGTTTTTTTGCGTAAAATACATATATTTTGTTTTGTGCTCATCACATGTATTGTATTTTTCTTGAATGTATACCATTGCTCACATTTACATTGTGCCCACACGAAGCTGTTTGTGCTGTTAACGTAAGTCAAGTAAGTTAATAACTGCAAGGGGGGAAAGCCCCGGGGCTAGATGGAATTCCCTCAGACATGTTTAAACATGATAAGGTTCGGTGGGCAAAGTATGTGTCCGTGCTTGGAAATGCACTCGCCAAAGGTGCCAAAATCCCAGATATATGGAAGGGGGCAATAATAATACCGATCTTTAAGAAAGGCGATCGGTCACTACCGGCAAATTATAGACCGATAAGTTTGTTGGCCACTATACAAAAGGTGGTGGGGAAGATGGTGGTCAACAAACTTATGGCCTGGGTGGATGAGAACAACGCTTTGTCCCCCTACCAGGCAGGATTTAGGCGGGCGACGAGCACGGTAGATCAAATCTTCCGATTCACCATGCTGCGGTGGGGGACTGTACTCCTTGGCGAGGGCAGCCTTTATGTAGCTTTTGTGGATCTGAGGGCTGCCTTCGACCTGGTGCCTAGGAGTAAGCTATGGGAAGTTCTGAGAAAGATAGGGGTTCCACTTGAGTTGCTTACGTTAATTATGCGTCTCCACGAAAGTAACTTTGCCAAAGTTCAGTGGGGGAAGAACGGGGAATCTACCACTAATTTCCCAGTTGACCGGGGGGTGCGGCAGGGATGTGCCATGGCACCCCTGCTGTTCTCTTTGTTCATTAATGGTATAGTGGATAGGATGTTGGATGCAGTAGTAGACGCTCCTTCGCTAGCGGGCATCAGGATCCCGATCCTGATGTTCGCCGACGACACCCTGATTGTGTCCAAAACCCCGGCAGGACTGCAGCGAGCCTTGAACATATTTGATATGTTTTGCAAAGAACAAGGTCTCGAAGTCAATGTAAGCAAAACAAAGTTGATGGTCTTTGGACAAAGGCGCCAATCCCACCCAAGGGTATCTCTGAACAATATAAAATTAGAGGTAGTAAATGTTTTTACATACCTAGGGGTGGAGATATCGAGCAAATTTGGTTGGTCGAGGCACATTGAGAAGGCGGTACTGAAACACCAGCAGATTTCAGGAGCACTCCGTGTCGAACAAGTAAAATCTAAAACCAGGCCCATAAGACCGGTCCTAATGGTCTATGACGCAAAAGCATTGGGTGCAGCCCTGTATGGGGCGGAAGTCTGGGGTTTTGAGAGGCTTAACACCCTCCAAAGATCTGAGAACAGGTTCCTGAGAGGTATAACAAGTCTCCCTCAGAGCACTCCATTGATACCACTTGGTCTGGATCTAGGAAGGAGGTTGGTCAGTGATCGTGCCCGATTAAGGCCTATCCTCTACTGGAGACGGCTATGGACGACCCCAGAAATTAGACATTATGCAGAGGGGTTTCTTGCCTTAGTAAAATCAGATGTCTTCCACAAAATTACATGGTTGAAGATGCTTAGGAATGTTCTTGCTGAGCTTGGACTCTCCAAGCTCTGGGAAAATCCACTAGAAGAAGTATTTCCTAGTAAAAATGTAATAAAGGCCATATACTGGGATAACATTGAACAGAAGCTCTGGAGGAGCGCAATCACTGGATCTATGGGGGGTAGATTTTTGGAAATCAAAACAAGGCCTGCCCTAGAACAGTATTGGGATACTATAACTGTTCCACTAGATAGGAAATTATTTTTCCAGTTAAGGGCAGGTTCCCTACCCCTAAGGTCACTGACGTCTAGTTGGAGAACTGGTAATAGTTCATGTTGTCCGACATGTGGTGCCACTAACGAAAGTATCGCACATTTTCTATTCTTGTGTGAGGCCTATGTAAGCCCGAGAAAATCTTGGTTGGCGCCTGTTTGTAGAAATCTAGGTGTATTAAGTGGTGTTGAGGGGTTGAGAATTATCTGTACCTCCACCGATATGTCAATTGTAGTAGGAACTGCAAAATACCTGGGGTGGGCATGGTCCATAAGGCGGAGGGCCATATCTCCCGACACGCATTGAGTCCAACCACGCTATTAGAAAGCTTGTATTAATTATTATTGTTTTGTATTTTATGCGCATGAGTTGCAAATTTTTATTGTAATATGCTGCCAAATGCATGTAAAGAGTACTGTTTGTATAAATTTGGGCATGGATCATAAGGCGGAGGGTCCCATCTGTCAACATGCTTTGAATTTTAGTTTTTTTGGGGGAAAGCTTGTTTTAATTAACATTGTTAAAATATTTTATATTTTTGCATTATGAATTTTTAATTGCAATATGTTGCTTTGTGCATGCAAAGTATTTGGAATGTATAAAATAACATGTTTGTGCTTTTATGAGTGTATAACTCGAATAAAGCTTTCAATCATCATCATCAGTAAGTTAATAACTGTTGCTCCTTTGTATATTACATTCTCAATTTTCTATTCCTGGAACTTGAATTTGTTTTTATGGGGTAATACATATATGTCGGATCCTGTCGTCTCTTCATCATCTCATTTGGACATTAAAGAGGTAATGTTATATCGTTTTTTTAAAGCCAGACTACTTGGAGCCACTTCGCTGTTAATCTAACACCATGCTTTGTTACATCGTTTCAACTGAAGTCGCACACACCCACTAACAACCTGAAGAATTCACACCTACAGGCCTTTCATGTTCACAGACAGGCTCCGACTTACAATTTGCATGCGGGTGGAAAGCTATAGCTCACTTGCCGAGTGCCACTTTACAAAGGTACTAAAATCACAGCTTTTATGATCAACTTTTTTGTTGCTATTAGTTTTGAGAGAAATAACATAAGCTTACATGTTTGTACTATGTACCTTCCGTTGCTTTCTTTTGATATTATTTATAGTATTAATATACGTCAGTAATCAGTATAAAGACAGCATTAAGGTAACACTGCTTATTTATTCAATTTTATTGGAATTTATTTGGGTAATTTTTCAAATACTATTTGTTTTTTGTTCCTTACTTTAACACTGTTCTTGGAGCTTGTGTCTGGCTCGTGTATTTATGTATCTTTAGTTCGTCTTCAGTGGAGTGTTCTTTGTAAAAGTTTATTTTACTTTTGTAATTTTGACGTTTTTTTGACATTATCCCAGACTTCGTTTTTGGGGGCTCGTTTTCGGCTCGTGGCTTCAGGTGTTCTTTTGTTTAAGATTATGGGAAATGCGACGCTTGAAACATTTCCTGTGTAGTACATTTTTAACTGTGCACTGTATTATTCTTACAGTATATATGCTCTTAGTATCCATATGTTTAATGTTACTAATGTAATCTTTTTTTTTTTTTTTTAAGGTCTAACTAATCCCGTGTACTGTATAATGCAAAGACATTAAGGTAACTCTGATGCTTTTAGCTAATTATTTGCAAATAATGTAATTCTGTTGTCTCTTATGTTTTATATTTATGTTATTGACTTTTGGAAATCATATTTATTTCAGGTAATTTCGCTTGTACATGTTTTGTCGAAACTGCAGTTGGGGGAAATATCTTATTTTGGGACGTGAGGGGGGGGGGCGGACCTTATATTAATGAAATGTGCGGGCCGCAAAATTTGGAGAGAGTTCTAATAGCACAATAGCCTACGCCTAAACATTAAGGTAAGCTCAAGTTTTGCGAATATTTTTTGCGAATATTGTATTTATTTACATTTGATTTACAAATTAATTTTGATCTCTGTGCATTGGCTCCTGTGTGTGTGTTTGACTTGTGTCTGGTTCGTCGCCTCTTATTTGTGCGTCTCTTATGTCACCTATGGCTCGTGTACAGCTCGTCTATTAAGTTTAGAATGTAGCTTTCCTTTTGGACTCTTATTATGTATTTATGATTTGTTATTTTTGTTGTTTTTACCTCATGCAGGAATTAAGTTCTAGGCTCTGTGCATTCTCTACTGTGTTTGGGTTTCATTCGTGTCGGGCTCGTGCAGGTATTGTAACTTAGCCTCTCTGCATTGGCTCCTGTGTTCCTGTTTAAATAGTGGTCGGCTCGTCTTCTACTATCTGTAAATGTCTTACGTGTCCTGTTGGCTTCTGTGCTCGTTGTATATTTGGGATTAATGGCTTTCGCACAATTATTTGGCTTGTGGCCGACTTGTGTCTTTAGGTCACCTATGGCTCGTGTACGGCTTTTTTTGACAGTTTAGCATGTGTCTTCTCTTTTCGCCTCTTACAATATTTTTAGGATTGTTTTATATGTTTTTCACTCGTGCAAGAATTGTGGCCTCGTCTCTGTGCATCGGCTCAAGTGTGTGTTTGACTCGTGTCTGGCTCTTGTCCCGTATCTGTGCAGCTCTTGGGTCAGCTGTGGCTCGTGTACGGCTCGTCTTTTAAGTTTTGCATGTATTTTCTCTTTTGCCTTCTTATATTGTTTTTGGGGTGTTTTGATAAGTTTCTTTTTGCTTGTGCAGGCATCGTGCCCTCGTCTCTGTGCATTGGCTCCTGTGTGTATTGAACTTGTGTCTGCCTCTTCTTCTGTTGGCTTCTGTGGCTCGTGTAGGGCTCGTCTTTACAGTTTAGCATGTATGTTCTCTGTAGGACTCTTATAAGGTTTTTATAATTGTTTTATATATTTTTAGCTCGTGCAAAGATTGTGGCCTCGTCTCTGTGCATCGGCTCAACTGTGTGTGTGTGTTTGATTCGTGTTTGGCTCTTGTCCCGTATCTGTGCAGCTCTTGTGTCAGCTGTGGCTCGTGTACGGCTCGTCTTATTAGTTTGGCATGGATCCTTTCTTGTGGCCTCTTATAATGTCTTTAGGATGTTTTTACTCGTTGTTTTGAGCTGATGCACGGATCTTGGCCTAGTCTTTCTGCATCTGCTCCTGTGTGTATTTGACTTGTGTCTGCCTCTTCTCCTGTTGGCTTCTGTGCTTCTGTGGCTCGTGTACGGCTCGTCTTTACAGTTTAGCATGTATGTTCTCTGTAGGACTCTTATAATGTTTTAATAATTGTTTTATACATTTTTAGGTCGTGCAAAGATTGTGGCCTCGTCTCTGTGCATCGGCTCAAGTGTGTGTTTGACTCGTGTCTGGCTCTTGTCCCGTATCTGTGCAGCTCTTGGGTCAGCTGTGGCTCGTGTACGGCTCGTCTTTTAAGTTTTGCATGTATTTTCTCTTTTGCCTTCATATATTGTTTTTGGGGTGTTTTGATATGTTTATTTTTGCTTGTGCAGGCATCGTGCCCTCGTCTCTGTGCATTGGCTCCTGCGTGTGTTTGACTCGTGCTTGGCTACTCGCCTTGTATATGTCCATCTCTTGCGTCATCTGTGGCTTGTGTACGGGTTGCCTTTTATTTTGTAAACGTATCTTATTTTTTGGGCTCATGTTATTCATTTTCAGTATCTTTCTAATCTCTTATTATTTGCCACTTACAGGACTCCTTTCGCTGACTTTTGTATTGAAAATTCCCTATTTTGAAAATTATATTAATTAGCTTGTGTTACTTATTTTTACTCTATACTTCAATTAGAGGTTAGTACACCGTGCAAAGAAAACATTATTTGTAAAATAGTATAGTTCTTACAAAATTGGATTTTATTAGAAGTGCATGCTTAACTTATTTATAAAAAAGTTATATTCCATGGTTGCATGTCTTTCTATCAAATGCTAGACATTTTGGAGCCGCATTTGGGGAGTTTTAACTATGTCGCCTTCAGATTTACTTTGCGCGTAATTCACACATCCTCACTAACAACAACTTAATACACTTCTCTCCAGACGGTCCTTTCATTCCCACAAGGAAGAACCGCACCCAAAGATTTGCACCTGACTAGACAACTACTTCTCATCTACATACTGTTCATCGACACTACATGCTGCTTTCTTTTGTTAGTTAATTTAAGCAACTGCCCTTTTTTTTGGTACAGGATTTAAAGGTCAACAGCAATCGTTCCGATTATTTCGTGAAGGACTCCATCCGGTGCACTTCGAGAGCTGCCGTTTCTCTGCATTTCTTGAAGGACTCCATCCGGTGCACTTCCAGAGCTGCCGTTTCTCTGCTACAGAACAGTAAGTTACTATGTCGATTGCAAAGGAAATATGCTTTTGGGTACGAGTTTTTCCATTTGATACGTTACTTTTATTATTACTCTTTCGTAATTGAAAGAATGTTCTAGCTTTTAACTAGTATTCGTACACTTTTAGAATTGCACCACTGGTAAACGTTTGCATTAAATAGCTACTAGCTAGGATACTCTACGCAAAAAGATTCTATTAAACGCTAGTTTAATGAATATTTTGTAATTTGGAATTTCATTTTCACATTGCTTTTACATTGTGTCCGTACCAACTCCTGTATTTATTGCTTTTACATTGTGTCCGTACCAACTCCTGTATTTAGGGCTCTTCCAGATTGCTTTTTAAGTTAGGCCTTATTTTTAAAATTGACTTTAAGTTTGGCACTCACTTACCAGTTCATTTACTTTTTTTTCATGTTTATTATGCCTTTTCTACGACTCGTGTCTTTAGGTCATCTGTTGCTTGTGTACACCTTGTATTTTTAGTTAAAAATGTATCTTCTCTTTGGGCCTCTGACAATTTTTGGAGGCTCGTTTTATATTTTTTTACCTTGTGCAGGGATCGTGGCCTCGTCTTTGCATTGGGTCCTGTGAATGTTCGCCTCGTATCTGTGCAGCTCTTGGGTCAGCTGCGGCTCGTGTACGGCTCGTCTTTACAGTTTTGCATGTATCCTCTCTTTTGCCTTCTTATTATTTTCTTAAAGTCTTTTTTTATATGTTGATTTTAGTTAGTGCAGGGATCGTGGCCTAGTCTCTGTCCCATGGTGCTGTGTGCGGGTCTGACTCGTGGCTGGATCGTCGCCTTGTATCTGTGCATCTCTTATATTACATGTGGCTCGTCTACAGCTCGTCTTTTAAGTTTAGCATGTAGCTTTTCTTTTGGACTTTTATTATGTTTTTAGGATGTTTTTATATGTTGCTTTTACCTCGTGCAGGAATTATGGTCTAGGCTCTGTGCGTTAGCTCCTGTGTTTCTGTTTCATTCGTGTCGGGCTCGTGCACGTTTTTTGGCCTAGGCTCTCTGCATCGGATCTTGTATTCCTATTTAATAAGTCTTTAACTCCTTTACTCTTATCTGTAATTGTCTTACGTCTCCTGTTCGCTTCTGTGCTTTTAGTATCTTTTTTTAGTAATTTGGTACTCAGTAATATTTTCATTGTTGTTAGCTCGTGTCTTTTGGTCATTTGTGGCTCGTGTACGACTCGTCTTTACAGTTTAGCATGTATCTTGTCTTTTGGCCTCTTACTATCTTTTTAGGATGTTTTTATATGTTATTTTTACATCGTGCAGAAATTGTGGTCTAGGCTATGTGCATTGTCTCCTGTGTTTGTCTTTCATTCGTGTCTAACTCGTGCACCTTTATGTGGCATAGGCTCTGCATCACCTCCTGTGGTCCTGTTTAATCCGTGTTTGGCTCGTCTCCTATCTGTAAATGTCTTACGTTTTGTGTTGCCTTCTGTGATGTTAGGATCATTTTTAAATATTTTATTTCACACTATTATTTGGCTTGTGGCCGGCTCGTGTCTTTAGGTCACCTGTGGCTCGTGTACGGCTCTTTTTTACATTTTAGCATGTATCTTCTCTTTTTGCCTCTTACAATATTTTTAGGATTGTTTCATATGTTTTTAACTCGTGCAGGAATTGTGGTCTCGTCTCTGTGCATCGGCTCAAGTGTGTGTGTGTTTGATTCGTGTCTGGCTCTTGTCCCGTATCTGTGCAGCTCTTGTGTCAGCTGTGGCTCGTGTACGGCTCGTCTTATTAGTTTGGCATGGATCCTTTCTTGTGGCCTCTTATAATGTCTTTAGGATGTTTTTACTCGTTGTTTTGAGCTGATGCACGGATCTTGGCCTAGTCTTTCTGCATCTGCTCCTGTGTGTATTTGTCTTGTGTCTGCCTCTTCTCCTGTTGGCTTCTGTGCTTCTGTGGCTCGTGTAGGGCTCGTCTTTACAGTTTAGCATGTATGTTCTCTGTAGGACTCTTATAATGTTTTTATAATTGTTTTATATATTTTAAGCTCGTGCAAAGATTGTGGCCTTGTCTTGGTGCATCGGCTCAAGTGTGTGTTTGATTCGTATCTGGCTCTTGTCCCGTATCTGTGCAGCTCTTGGGTCAGCTGTGACTCGTGTACGGCTCGTCTTTTAAGTTTTGCATGTATTTTCTCTTTTGCCTTCTTATATTGTTTTTGGGGTGTTTTGATAAGTTTATTTTTGCTTGTGCAGGCATCGTGCCCTCATCTCTGTGCATTGGCTCCTGTGTGTATTGGACTTGTGTCTGCCTCTTCTCCTGTTGGCTTCTGTGGCTCGTGTAGGGCTCGTCTTTACAGTTTAGCATGTATGTTCTCTGTAGAACTATTATAAGGTTTTTATAATTGTTTTAAATATTTTAAGCTCGTGCAAAGATTGTGGCCTCGTCTCTGTGCATCGGCTCAAGTGTGTGTGTGTGTTTGATCCGTGTCTGGCTCTTGTCCCGTATCTGTGCAGCTCTTGAGTCAGCTGTGGCTCGTGTACGGCTCGTCTTATTAGTTTGGCATGGATCCTTTCTTGTGGCCTCTTATAATGTCTTTAGGATGTTTTTACTCGTTGTTTTGAGCTGATGCACGGATCTTGGCCTAGTCTTTGTGCATCTGCTCCTGTGTGTATTTGACTTGTGTCTGCCTCTTCTCCTGTTGTCTTCTGTGCTTCTGTGGCTCGTGTACGGCTCGTCTTTACAGTTTAGCATGTATGTTCTCTGTAGGACTTTTATAAGGACTTTTTAGCTTGTGCAGGGATCGTGGCCTCGTCTCTGTGCATTGGCTCCGGTGTGTTTCTGACTCGTGTCTGGCTTTTGTCCCGTATCTGTGCATCTCTTAGGTCACCTGTGGCTCGTGTACAGCTCCTCTTTTAAGTTTCGCATGTAGATTCTCCTTTGGCCTCTTATAATGTTTTTATTACATGTTCTTTTTACCTTGTGCAGGGATTGTGGCCAAGGCTCTCTGCATAGGCTCCTGTCTTCCTGTTTAATCCGTGTTTGGCTCGTCTCCCCCTATCTGTAAATCTTTTACGTCTCCTGTTGTCTTCTGTGCACTTTGAAATTTTTTAAATTATTTGGTTTCTTACTATTATTTGGCTTGTGGACAGCTCGTGTCTTTACGTCACCTGTATGTTGTACGTCTTGCTATTGTCTTAGTTGATAAATGTATCTTATCTTTTCTGCACAGGTAATGTTTTCCCTGTATCTTTCTAATCTTGTATTATTTTCCACTTACAGGTGTCTTCGAGCTGCCTTTTGTGTTGAGACTTCTCTATTTTTAGTAGTAAAATACTATATACCTTGTGTTATTTTATTTTACTCTATACTTCTAATAGATGTTAGCACGCCGTGCAAAGAGCTCCTTAATGTAAGAATGCTGATTTATTTTCTAAAGTTGCTTGTTTGATAAGTACATGCTTGATTTGGTTTACAAATGTTTATATTCCATGGTTGCATGTCTTTCTATCAAATGCTAGACATTTTGGAGCCGCATTTGGGGAGTTTTAACTATGTCGCCTTCAGATTTACTTTGCGCGTAATTCACACATCCTCACTAACAACAACTTAATACACTTCTCTCCAGACGGTCCTTTCATTCCCACAAGGAAGAACTGCACCCAAAGATTTGCACCTGACTAGACAACTACTTCTCATCTACATACTGTTCATCGACACTACATGCTGCTTTCTTTTGTTATTTAATTTAAGCAACGGCCATTTTTTTTTTGCAGGATTTAAGCTTCAAAAGCAATCGTTCCGATTATTTCGTGAAGGACTCCATCCGGTGCACTTCGAGAGCTGCCGTTTCTCTGCATTTCCTGAAGGACTCCATCCGGTGCACTTCCAGAGCTGCCGTTTCTCTGCTACAGAACAGTAAGTAACTATGTCGATTGCAAAGGAAATATGCTTTTGGTTACGAGTTTTTCCATTTGATACGTTACTTTTATTTTTACTCGTTCGTAATTAAAAGAATGTTCTAGCTTTTAACTAGTATTTGTACACTTTTAGAATTGCATCAATGGTAACCGCTTGCATTTAATAATTATTTTTCTGTTACGTGATTTTCAAAAATTGTGAGGTCCGCATTTAATGTTTGAAAGAATTCTACTATTTATGATACTCTACGCTGAAAAATTCAAATAAACGCAAGTTTACTGATTATATTGAGATTTTATAAATAATTTTCGCATTTCTTTTACATTGTGTCCGTCTCATCTTGTGTGTTTAGGGCTCTCAAACATTGTTTTTAATTTACGGCTTCTTTGTGAGATTTCCTTTAAGTTTGCCACTTCCTTTCCTGTTCTTTGAGTTCATTTTCATGTTTATTATGGCCTTTTTTAGGGCAAGTGTTTATAACGTTAAAGATGTATCTTCTCTTTGTGTCTCATATATTTTTTGCCGAGTGTTCACTTTTTGTTTTTTTTTCCACTCATGTAAGGAACGTGGCCTCGTCTCTGGGCATTAGCTCTTGTGTGTGTCTGACTCGTGTCTGGCTAGTCGTCTGGTATCTGTGCATCTCTTAGGTCACCTGTGGCTCTTTTCCAGCTCGTCTTTTACATTTAGCATGTAGCTTCTCTTTTGCCATCTTATTATGTTTTTAGATGTGTTTTGTTTCTCGTGCAGGGACTGGGGTTTATGTTGTATGTATTGTCTCCTGTGTTTGTGTGTAATTTGTGTCTGGCTCGTGCATGTATCGTGGAATAGCCTCTCTGCATCGGCTCCTGTGGTCCTGTTTAATACGTGTTTGGCTCGTCTCCTACTATCCGTAAATGTCTTACGTCTCACGTTGGCTTCTGGACTCTTAGAATGATTTTTTTATTACTTCGCTTCCCACTATTATTTGGCTTGTGGCCGCCTCGTGTCTTCATGTCACCTGTGGCTCGTGTACAGCTCGTATTTACAATTTAGCATGTATCCTCTCTTTTCATTTCTTAACATGTTTTTTAAATTGGTTTAATATGTTTTTAGCTTGTGCAAGGATCGTGTCCTTGTATCTGAGCATCTGCTGCTGTGTTCGTGTCTGACTCGTGTCTGGCTTGTCGCCTGGTATCTGTGCATCTCTTGGGTCACCTGTGGCTCGTGTACAGCTCGTCTTTTAAGTTTAGCACGTAGCTTCTCTTTTGGCCTCTAACAATGTTTTTATGCTGTTTCTCTATGTTGTTTTTACCTCGTGCAGAGATTATGGTCTAGGCTCTGTGCATTGGCTCCTGCGTTTGTGTTTGTGTTTCATTCATGTCGGGCTCGTGCAGGTATTGTAGCTAGGCTCTCTGCTGCGGCTCCAGTGTTCCTTTTTAATGCATGTTTGGCTCGTCTCCCCCTATCTGAATTTTTTTTACGTCTCCTGTTGGCTTCTATGCTCTTAGTATTTTTTAAAATGATTTTGTTTCTTACTATTATTTGGCTTGTGGCCAGCTCGTGTCTTTAAGTCACCTGTGGGTTGTTCACACGGTCATTGCTTACATGCCCCTCTGCATGCCTCCCTCCCTCCTCATTGCCTATAGTTACTTTCGAAAGGTTTGGTCATTTTAAAATGTCTGCCATATATTACAGTACTATACTTCTAATTGAGTTTTTTTTTCTCTCCTAACTTGCATACATGCCACTCTTTTCCCTGTATTGCAGTTGTTACCTTATTTATTATGCTCACTGGCATGGTCACTCTTGGCTGTGCAACACTCCCCTTCTAGCTTCTTATCCCCCTCGCCCATCTACACATCTTCAACTGCAAGAATATTTCATTGCATATGCATTGTTATCGCAGCGTCCGCCAGGGACAGTAAAAACTCCCTAATAGAACACAAATTATGGGAGTCCCCTGCCTAACGTTTTTCAAAGTCCAGCAAAAAAGAGTTCCATCACCATCTAATCGGAAAATCAGTTTTGTGCAAATAATGTCATACGCTCTATACTTAACTCAATCCTTGTATTACCCCCACCCTCTTACTGCCTCTAGTTAATGCCTAAGATTCACACTAGCAACTATTAGCAAATACATAGTGTCTTTTGAAACTCTTTTTGGATTTAAAGGTTATATTTATTTACACTCACTGTTTGTTACCTCTCACATTTTTTAAATAACACCTGCACAAATGTTTTCATCCCTTATGTACACGTTCATGTATATTTTCCTTGTTATTACTTGCAAAATAACTTTTAGTTTATTGTTATTTACTTATACAGAAAATACGAAGACTCGAGCTATCTATTATACATCTTAATCGTTGCGACTAAAACACAGTAAGTTTATTATATAATGGGATTGTTGTACGGGTCACTGTATTTTAACTTATGTTACTTACTTTAACATATTTAAGGTAAGTTTCTATTATACAAAGTCATTACTATACATTCTCTAATGCACACATTGTGAGATTTATGTGTATGTTATCTATATAGTGTATGACAAACACATTATTTACCAATACACACATGCTTTTATATGAATGCTTTTACACACATGCTTTTACACACATCTTTTGCACACCTGCTTTGACAAACATGCTTTCAACATACATGCTTTTTATATGAATACTTTTACACAAATGCTTTATACGTGCATGCTTCGTACGTACATGCTTTCTGTATACACGCTTTCAACACACGCACTCTATACATATGCTCTCTATTACATGTTATTTACAACGCACTCATTATAAACTCTTTACCACACTCTCTCTTTACCAAATACTGTCTTTAACACATACTCTCTATACCACATACTCTCTATACCACATACTCTCTATACCACATACTCTCTTTACCACATACTCTCTTTACCACATACTCTCTTTACCACATACTCTCTTTACCACATACTCTCTTTACCACATACTCTCTTTACCACCTATGCTCTTTACCACATATGCTTTTTACCACATAAGCTCGTTACAACATAACGTCTTTACAACATGAAATATTTACCACATTCTCTCTTTAGAAAATACTGTCTTTAACACATACTCACTTTACCACAAACTCTCTTTACCACATACTCTCTTTACCACAGACTCTTTTTAACACATAAACTCTTTACCACATACTCTTTGCAAAATACTCTCTTTAGCACATACTCTCTTTAGCACATACTCTTTTATTGCACTGTGCAGAGATGTTGCAAGCATAGAGGGCGCGTGCTGAGAGGACATGTGTGTGCAAAAAGGGTAGGCATATAGGCTCTTTACCATATTAGCTCTTTAGCACATTACCTCTTTACAACACAAGCTCTTTAGCACATAAACTCTTTA
Source organism: Lissotriton helveticus (assembly GCF_964261635.1). Taxonomy (NCBI): domain Eukaryota; kingdom Metazoa; phylum Chordata; class Amphibia; order Caudata; family Salamandridae; genus Lissotriton; species Lissotriton helveticus. The sequence goes on along the minus strand of NC_136068.1, from coordinate 739,824,492 downwards.
CCACATTCTCTCTTTACCAAATACTCTCTTGACCACACACAATTTACTACATCTTTTTTTTACAACATGCTCTCTTTAACACATGCTCTCTTTAACACATGCTCTTTTTAACACATGCTCTCTTTAACACATGCTCTCTTTAACACACGCTCTCTATACCACATGCTCACTTTAACACATGCTCTCTTTAACACATGCTCTCTTTACAACATGCTCTCTTTATAACATACTCTCTTTACAACATACTCTCTATACCACATACTCTCTATACCACATACTTTCTTTATTACATGAGACGTGGGCAACAGAGACAACACCACGGAGACAGACAACAGCACCAACACACGCAAACACTTGACTTGGCACAGAGACACGCAAAGACTTACCCTACTTGGCGCTAGACAGTAACAACACGGGGCAAGTCGGGAAGACATAAGACGGGCGGAACAAAAACAACACCACGGAGTCATGCATGTAAAAAGCATATATGTAGAAATGATGTGTGTGTAAAGTTTGTATATGTGTTGTTTTGTATTTTAGTATGTGACTTTAATATGTCTCTGTTTATTGGAAAGCTCTATAAATGTAGACTAGCCATTTGAAGAGAGATCTGTCAGTTATTTATAAACAAAATGCTGTTTACCAGATTGCAAATACAAAGTACTTCCTGCCAACTTGAAGCACGCAGTCCACTCCTGCAAAAGACACTTTGAAAATACGAAAATATGCCGGAAAATGGCTCTTTACCACATAGGCTTTTTAACACATACACGCTCTTTAGCTACCACTGACTTTAACACATACTCAATTTACTGCATATTCGCTTTACCACATACTCTCTTTACCACATATGCTCTTTACCACATAAGCTCTTTACCACATTAGCTCTTTAGCACATAAACTCTTTACCATATTCTTTCTTTTACAAATACTGTCTTTAGCACATTCTATCTTTACAAAATACTGTCTTTACCACATACTCTCTTCACCACATACTCTCGTCACCACATACTCTCTTCACCACATACTCTCTTCACCACATACTCTCTTCACCACATACTCTCTTTACAAAATACTGTCTTTACCACATACTCTCTTTACCACATACTCTCTTCACCACATACTCTCTTCACCACATACTCTCTTCACCACATACTCTCTTCACCACATACTCTCTTCACCACATACTCTCTTCACCACATACTCTCTTCACCACATACGCTCTACACCACATACTCTCTTTAACACATAAACTCTTTACCACATACTCTTTGCAAAATACTCTCTTTAGCACATACTCTCTTATTGCAGTGTGCAAAGAGGTCGCGAGCATAGAGGGCGCGTGCCGAGAGGACATGTGTGTGCAAAAAGGACTGGCATATAGGCTCTTTACCAAATTAGCTCTTTAGCACATTAGCTCTTTACCACACACGCTCTTTAGCACATAAACTCTTTACCACATTCTCTCTTTACCAAATACTCTCTTGACCACACACTCTTTACTACATATTTTTTTTACAACATGCTCTATTTAACACATGCTCTCTTTAACACATGCTCTCTTTAACATATGCTCTCTTTAACACATGGTCTCTTTAACACATGCTCTCTTTAACACATGCTCTCTTTAACACATGCACTCTTTAACACATGCTCTCTTTAACACATGCTCTCTTTAACACATGCTCTCTTTACAACATGCTCTCTTTACAACATACTCTCTATACCACATACTCTTTATACCACATACTCTCTTTATTACATGAGACGTGGGCAACAGAGACAACACCACGGAGACAAACAACAGCACCAACACACGCAAAGACTTGACTTGGCACAGAGACACGCAAAGACTTACCCTACTAGGCGCTAGACAGTTACAACACGGGGCAAGTCGAGAAGACATAAGACGGGGGGAACAAAAACAACACCACGGAGTCATGCATGTAAAAAGCATATATGTAGAAATGATGTGTGTGTAAAGTTTGTATATGTGTTGTTTTGTACTTTAGTATGTGACTTTAATATGTCTCTGTTTATTGGAAAGCTCTATAAATGTAGACTAGCCATTTGAAGAGAGATCTGTCAGTTATTGATAAAAAAAATGCTGTTTACCAGATTGCAAATACAAAGTACTTCCTGCCAACTTGAAGCACGCAGTCCACTCCTGAAAAAGACACTTTGAAAATACGAAAATATGCCGGAAAATGGCTCTTTACCACATAGGCTTTTTACCACATACACGCTCTTTACCACATTCTCTCTTTACCAAATACTCTCTTGACCACACACTCTTTACTACATCTTTATTTTACAACATGCTCTATTTAACACATGCTCTCTTTAACACATGCTCTCTTTAACATATGCTCTCTTTAACACATGGTCTCTTTAACACATGGTCTCTTTAACACATGGTCTCTTTAACACATGCTCTCTTTAACACATGCTCTCTTTAACACATGCTCTCTTTAACACATGCTCTCTTTAACACATACTCTCTTTAACACATACTCTCTTTAACACATGCTCTCTTTAACACATGCTCTCTTTAACACATGCTCTCTTTACAACATACTCTCTTTACAACATACTCTCTTTACAACATACTCTGTATACCATATACTCTCTATACCACATACTCTCTTTATTACATGAGACGTGGGCAACAGAGACAACACCACGGAGACAGACAACAGCACCAACACACGCAAAGACTTGACTTGGCATAGAGACACGCAAAGACTTACGCTACTAGGCGCTAGACAGTAACAACACGGGGCAAGTCAAGGAGACAGGAACAAAAACAACACCACGGAGTCATGCATGTAAAAAGCATATGTGTAGAAATGATGTGTGTGTAAAGTTTGTATATGTGTTGTTTTGTATTTCAGTAAGTGACTATAATATGTCTCTGTTTATTGGAAAGCTCTATAAATGTAGACTAGCCATTTGAAGAGAGATCTGTCTGTTATTTATAAACAAAATGCTGTTTACCAGATTGCAAATACAAAGTACTTCCTGCCAACTTGAAGCATGCAGTCCACTCCTGCAAAAGACACTTTGAAAAGACGCAAATATGCCGGAAAATGGCTCTTTACCACATAGGCTTTTTACCACATTAGCTGTTTACCACATTACCTCTTTACCACATAAGCTCTTTAGCACATAAACTCTTTACCACATTCTCTCTATACCAAATACTCTTTTTACAACACACTATTTACTACATCCTTTCTTTAGAACATGCTCTCTTTAACACATGGTCTCTTTAACACAGGCTCTCTTTAACATATGCTCTCTTTAACACATGCTCTCTCTAACATACTCTTTATCACATTGGCTCTTTAGCACATTGTGTCTTTAACACATACTCTCTTTAACACATACTGTTGTTACCACATACTCTCTATACCACATACTCTTTATACCACATACTCTGTATACCACATACTTCCTATACCACATACTCCCTATACCACATACTCTCTATACAACATACTCTCTATACCACATACTCTGTATACCACATACTTCCTATACCACATACTCCCTATACCACATACTCTCTATACAACATACTCTCTATACGGGGGAAAACATGGCGGCCGGCTAGCTAGCGGGTCGCGGATGTCCGGAGCAGTGGTGTTGTTGAACTGAGAGGAGAGGTCGGTTGCTGGTGATTTGGAACGGAGCACGTACCTGGATGAGAGCAGTGATCGTCTGGTGACTCCGCGGTTACCACGGCGAGTTATCGGCTGATTTTGGAGGCCGTTTGTCGGCCGGACTCGGGAGACTTGCAGCGGATGGCAGAGAGCTCGGCTTCGCAAACCACCGAGAGTGAGGGGGCGGAGTCGCGTCATTCGCCGTCTGGGAGCTGGGAGCGAGCGGCGCAAGGAGTTAGCAGAGGACGCCGAGTGCTGGCGAAAATTGGGACACCAACAAGCGGAGGTAGGGGGCGAGGAGTGGAAGCTCTCACAAATATTCTCCCCAGTATACTGCAGAGGGGTAGCAGTATTTCCACCGAGGGAGCAAACCAGCAAGCTAAGGATACCAGCACAGAGCAAGTAAGCAAGGGGCTGAGATAGGGCGGTAAAACAAGATATCAACTGAGAAGCAGCAGACCAGAGGAACAGGATATTTTGGTGGGGGTGAATAATTTTGATAAAAAACAAGGGGGCTTGATCTCTTATAATGTAGAGCTTAAAAAGAGTGCTAAGAATGATGTGACAAAGGAAGAAGCATTCTCTAAGCCCACTTCCTGCAAATCTAAGGTCTCACCTTCAAAGAAAGGGAGAAAAAAAAAGGCAAAGGAAAGAAAAAGCTGTATTTAAGGCTCCAATAACCCCTTCACTTAACGCATACTTTAAGTCAGTTCCTAAAGTTCTGGTGTTGAAACCTGACTCTATCCCCCAATCCCAACTTAGGGCGGAGGAGCCAGTAGAGCTGGATGAAAAAGCTGATCATTCATTGAGTATCATTGAAGAGGAACGCAAACAGGATTGGTCAACCCTCTTAACACCAAATCCCTTTCAAGTTTTGGATATAGAGATGGAGGCAGACAAGGTCATTAGTTTGGGCGCAGAGGCATCCTCTGTCCAGAAATTCCAAACTAATACATCAGACTCATTAGCGGAAAGTTTAACTGTTGTCTCTGGGGAGCTGATAGAGAAGGCGGGAGAAGACATATTTACAAGGCACGATGAATCTCGGAGTAATGGGAAAACGTTGATTCCCTTAGAAGAATTTGATTTAAGCCAGCGAGAGAGATCTGCCCCAATAGATATATCTGTTATGGAACTGTTAAGGAAATTGGAACAGGATATACATCTAGGTTTTGAAGCTTCTAAAAAGAATCAGGAGCGCATAAGTGCCACATGTACGTTGTTAGAAGATAAGATCGATAAATTAACTACACGTGCAGGAGAGATGGAATCCGAAATGAAAGTTGTAAAGGGAAGAGTTGTGGAGAATCGCAAAGAGATAGAGACATTGTATTCTAAAGATAGAGAATTGGATGAAAGAGTAGAAAGATTGGAAAACATGCAAAGGCGCAATAACCTAAAAATTCTTAAACTTCCAGAAGGAAAGGAGGGGACGGACATAAAGACTTTTGTTGTACAGTTGCTGAAAAAAGAATTATCATTAGTTGAAACTGAGGAAATGTTGGCCCGAGATATTCAACGAGTACATCGTGATCCTTTTAGGTTGAATCCAGACCGTGTAAAGCCAAGAAAAATCCTGATTAATTTTGCGACGTATTCGCTAAAAGAAAAAATTTTGTCACTTGCTCTAAAGAAAAAGTCCATTACGATAGACGGAGTATCAGTGGACATTAGGTCGGATTTGTCACCAGCCACAGCAAACAGGCAATGGGAGATGGGAAAACGATTGATACCTTTAAGAGAAATAGGAGCCACGGCCCAGCTAAAATTTCCCGCTTTTCTAAAAGTTATGTGGCACAATAAGATGCATACATTTCGTACAGTTGATGAGGTAGATGCCTTTTTGGACGTTATTCAAGATGGAAAAACTGGCCCTCAAGATGTGTAGACATAGAATACTGACCAAAGTATATACAAAATAATAATAATAAAAGACAACACCACTGAGACATCCACTGGCCTAGGCCATGGGAGTAATGGTTGGGTTTTCCGGGGAGGGAATCAAGTGTGAGGGGAGGGGAGGGAGAGGGTTAAGGGAGAAAATAAAAAAAAATATTCCTCATGAGCTGTCTTGCTGTGCCTTAATTGGAAAGAAAATTTGGCCAATATATGATAAGCATGACTAATAGGGTTAAAAATAAGGAGCTAAGGTTCCTTACATGGAATGTGAATGGGCTTCGGGTTAAATCAAGGAGATTACTAATTTTGAAATATTTAGAAGATTCACCAGCGCAGGTTATCATTTTGCAAGAAACACATCTAACACAAAAGGAAAGTAAAGAGATATTTAGTACTCAAAAGTGGATCGCAAATGCTGTTTTTTCATCTCAAGATTTGGTTACAAAGGGAGTGGCTATTCTGATTAGAAGAGGATCCGACATAGTAGTTGAAAATAGTTTAGTGGATAGTAGAGGAAGATGGGTGATTTGTAAGTTACGATTGTCGGGTGAAGTGTTGGTAGTTGTCGGGTATTATGGCCCAAATATAGACGATCCCACAATTTTAGAGAAGATTGAATTGGAGTTACTTGAATTTTCAGGTAAAATTATCATGGCAGGAGATTTCAACACAGTATTAGACGGCAAGCTGGATAGAACTGGTAATATTAGGGCCTTAACGAACAGCAAAATGACTGCTAAAGTAAAGTCAGTGATGGTTCAGTTAGGACTCTGTGATATTTGGAGATTTAAAGCAGCACAGCAGCTAGGATTTACTTTTTATAACAAAAAATATAAACATAATTCACGGATAGATTTTTTTCTGATAGACACTAGGTTGAAAGAGCGAGTAATAAGTGTAGATCACATAGGGGCACATCTGTCAGATCATTCTGCTGTGAGTTTAAATCTAAGTTTGGAGTTAGAAGAGATGAGCTCGGTTTGGAGACTAGATCGTACAATTTTAGCTGATGTAGAAGTTTTAGGATCTCTCGAACAAGAGATACAAGTCTTCTTAGATGTAAATGTGGGTTCAGCTAAGGAGGAGATTGTGTGGGAAACGTGCAAAGCATTTATGAGAGGTAGAATGGGAGCTCAAGGTGCAAAAAAACGAAGACTGTACTATAGCAGAGTTTCAAATTTAGAAAAAGAGATCCGAGAGTGTGAAATTAGTCGAACCCTACAGGGAGCTATTATTCCAGATGGTCCATGGGAGAAAAAACTTTTAGATTTAAAGGTTCAACTCACTGCAACACTTACCCAAAGAGTTAAAGAGAGATGGGAAGCTAGTCAGTTGGCACATTTTTCATATGGAGAGGGATGTGGCAAGTTATTAGCATGGAAAGCCAAGAAAGATGTTATACGGAACCAGATTAGAGAGATTAAGAATCCGGGCACAGGACAGGTTATAACAGATAACAAACAGATTGTAGAAGCGTTTCAGGAATACTTTGCTAATGTCTACACAGAGGACCTTTGTCCAGAAAAGGCTGAGATTGAGACTTGGTTACCTTTAATAAAACCACTTGCAGTTGAGGATATGTTGGACTTAAATAAGGAAATCACCCAAGAAGAAGTGAGGAAGGTGATTAAGGAAAGTAAAAGAGGGAAAGCCCCTGGGCCAGACGGTTTACCCGCAGAAGTCTATAAAGCCCTAGGAAATACAATGGTTCCTACTCTGTGTCATCTGTACAATCAAATTTTTAAAGGAGAAGTGACAATCCCGAGCTCATGGAATGAGGCAACTATTGTCCTAATACTTAAACCAGGGAAATCTCCAAAAAACATGGATGCGTATAGGCCGATCTCACTTTTTAAATTGTGACTACAAATTCTTCTCTAAAATTTTAGCGGACAGGCTTGGTAAAATCATCCACAAATTGATTCATGAAGATCAAAGAGGTTTTATTAAGATGAGGTATTTAAAAGAACTCACTTACTCTTTGATAGGGATGATAGATTTAGCTACTAAATATGAATACCCCTTGGCAGTGATTGCGTTAGACGCTGCCAAGGCCTTTGATCGAGTTAATTTTGTATACTTAAAAGCTCTCCTGCACTACCTCAATCTTGGAGATAAATTTACGCAATCAATTTTTTCTTTGTATTGTGCACCGACATCACGAGTACTTGTAAACGGAATTCTTACACCTCCTATTAGAGTAATGCGGGGCACCCGACAAGGATGCCCCTTATCACCTCTGCTCTTTAATATATATATAGAGCCTCTTGCATGTAAAATTAGAGCCTCAGAAGAGATACCTCCCTTTGTTGTGATGGACTGGTCAAAGAAACTTGGTTTATATGCAGATGATATTATTGTTTATTCTTCTAATTTAGTTAGATCCTTGGAAAATTTAGTACAGACAACAAAGGATTTTGGTAAGATTTCTGGATATCAGTTAAACCAAGAAAAAACTGAAATAATGACTTGGAATCTTAATACGGGAGGGATAAAAACTACAACAGAAATGAGGTACCTTGGAGTTAGGATCACTCAAAAAATTGAAGATCTGGCAAAAACTAATTTTGAGAGAGTGAAAAAGGAGGTTGGCGACACGCTAAAAGGTTGGATGAATTTACCCCTGTCAATATATGGAAGATCTAATCTTGTAAAAATGGTGATTGTACCAAAAATTACTTTTTTGTTTGAGACTATTCCGTTGGGCTTCAAAAAAGAATGGCTAGCGAAGTTACAGAGCATGATTACATCATTTATTTGGGCGTCAAAGGCCTCTCGAATTTCCTGGAAGAAAATAAGGAGGAGAGTAAACAAAGGAGGGTTGGCTGCTCCAGATATACAAATTTATGCATGGGCTTTTTGTTTAAAAAACTGCAGGATGTTGTTGGGTACCCTTTTTAGTTCTCAGATTGGCGGACTATTTGGGATAATGCTGAAGAGATCAGGATATCATGAGTTTGGTGTTTTATATAAGTTTGGAGATCCTAAATTTTTCAAAAAGGTGAGACTTAGAATTTTGAGAGACATGGCAGAGATATGGTGCAAAATTAGAAAAATATTCAAGCTTCCTTATTTCAGTTATATGGCTCCAATATGGGAATCCCCTGGAGCTCCCTCCTGGACAAGAGACGCGCTAGCATTAAATTTGAAAAAGGAACCTGCTTTGCAAAGGTGGAAAGACTTGTTTCAAGACGGCAATTTAATTTCTTGGGGTTTTTGTCAGCAAATGTGGGGCCCAGTTTTTTCAAAATACAAATATCTACAGATTCAAAGCTGGGCAAACCATTTGGAATCGGAGATCGGAATGGAAAATGATTTTGAGTCAAAGTTGGAGTCAGAGGCCTTCAAGAAGGAAGTAGCTTTCTGGTATTGGCAAATACTAGAAATGGAAGATGGATTATTCGACCTACCAGAGACCCTGTGGAAGGATAGCTTGCCAAGGATCGCGACAGAAGACCAATGGCAAGTAACTATGTGCATGCTATATAGAATTGTTAAACCTGCAAACCTAAGGCGAAACCTCTTATTTACCATTCACAGGGCTTACTGGTCTCCGTATAGACTTTCTAAATTTAAGGATGGAGGGATTGTTGGATGTCCAAAATGTAAAGCTCCAAATGTTGATGACTTACACATGTTTGTATCCTGCCCAAATATCAAGCAATTTTGGATTGACGTGAGTAATTCTCTCTCCAAATCCTTGAACCTACGTATTGAGGTAAGCCCCGAACTAATTATTACTGGGAGATATGATTTACAAAATAGATTTTTGAATAACAATGTTAGACTTATTTTCTATGCTATGTTGCTAGCACGTCGAGAGATATGTAAACTATGGGTCTCACCACTTAGTCCCATCTTAATGGATTGGATTTAAGCCATGAGGTATATGGCTAAGCTGGATATGTTAGACCGCTCTAAAAGAAACAGAGGTTTTTGGGTACCCTTCCTGTTAAATTTTGGTTAAATTATATTTATGCTAAAGTCCGATGATTAAGCCCGTGCCTGTCTCGCTGGTACATGGACTATCCTAGGACGATAAATAGAGATGGTGGAGGACTCACATGTTGGGTCAGGTGGTCAAGAAGGATAGTTTAGAGCAAGACCAGACCAGACCCAAAATATGTGTTGTCTACGCCCCATTATTCTAACCCAGCCTTAAGAGACAATAACAGCCCAGAGGTGGATTAGAAAGAAGTTATGGGCGGCAAGACGGCAAATGAGGATTTAAAAAAAAAAAAAAACATACTCTCTATACAACATACTCTCTATACAACATACTCTTTATCACAACGTGCCTACAAAAAAAAGGAAAACATCGGTTTATCTGCATATTTGTAGAAAGCATATATGTAGAAATGATGTGTATATAAAGCTTGTATATGTGTACTTTTGTATTTTAGTACATGACTTTAATATGCCTTTGTTTCCCATTGGCAAGCTCTAAATGGAGACTAGCCATTATAAAAGAGATCAGTCAGTTATTCATAAACAAAAAGCTGTTTGCCTTATTGCAAATACAAAGTACTTCCTGGGAACTTGAAGCACACAGCCCACTCATGGAAAAGACACTTTGAAAAAGACCTAAACATGCTTGGAAAAGCAAGGGAAGAAAAAATTTCACCCGCTGCCGCACAACATTGTAAAAGGGGCGGAGAGAGAAAGAATAACAAGAGCACACATTAATCTATCTGCTCAGAGAATTAGTGACAAATCTCTCTCTTCCAATAGTTAGTCACCGTTTATGGAGCTAGCCAATGGAAAACAGGCATATTAAAGCAACGTACTAAAATAATAAAGATTTAATATGCACAACACTCATGCACATGCTCTTTACACACATAAACTTCTTATACACACATGATTTCTACATGCACTCTCTCTACATGCGCTCTAGTTACACGCGCTCTCTTTACACGCACTCTCTTTACACGACCTCTGTTTACATGTGCTCTGTTTACACGCCCTCTCTCTACACGCCCTTTCTGGACAAACACTCTCTACACACGCCCGCTCTGCACACGCCTTCTTTGCACACGCCCTCTCTGCAAACACCCTCACTGCACACGCCCTCACTGCATACGTCTCTACACACAACGTCTCTACACACAACGTATACACACACAACGTCTCTACACACAGCCTCTATGCACAAGCCCTCTCTGCACAGGCCTCCTCTAGACATGCCCGCCCTCACTGCACGCACCCTCTCGGCACACGCCTTCTCTGCACACGCCCTCCCTGCACGCGCCCTCTCTGCGCACACCATCTTTGCACACAGCCTCTATGCACACTAACTTTCTTAAGACATACTCTATAATATCCACTATCAACACAGATTTAACACTTACACTTCACATACCATCTCTACTCACTTTATCCCCCTTAATACTATACTATATTAGTTACTATCAACTACATACATTGCTCGAAATCATCTCTTTACAACTTATTATATATTTCACACTGTGTAATCTTTACTGTCTTTACTCTTTTCTACTTCATGTGTTATTCTTTCTACTATAAGTTGACAAGTGCTGATGATGAGAAAGTGAGTGCAGATGAGAACCAATCTGCAAACTCCAATGGTGTTACTTCCGTGAGGCACTGTCAACTTTTTCACTCTTTTTTTTCTTTTGTTATATTTACTTTACTACACTAAGAAACTTTCTGTCTACTAACACTCTCTGTCTAGACTCTCCTGTACATTCTCTAACACATACTCTACCCACTCTTTACTACAACATCTTTACCACATGCTCTTTACTACATGCTTTCTTTACCACTGACTTTAACACATACTCAATTTACTGCATATTTGCTTTACCACATACTCTCTTTACCACAAACTCTCTAAAGAACATACTCTCTTTACCACATATGCTCTTTACCACATAAGCTCTTTACCACATTAGCTCTTTAGCACATAAACTCTTTACCATATTCTTTCTTTTACAAATACTGTCTTTAGCACATTCTATCTGTACAAAATACTGTCTTTACCACATACTCTCTTCACCACATACTCTCTTCACCACATACTCTCTTCACCACATACTCTCTTTACAAAATACTGTATTTACCACATACTCTCTTTACCACATACTCTCTTCACCACTCTTCACCACATACTCTCTTCACCACATACTCTCTTCACCACATACTCTCTTCACCATACGCTCTACACCACATACTCTCTTTAACACATAAACTCTTTACCACATACTCTTTGCAAAATACTCTCTTTAGCACATACTCTCTTATTGCAGTGTGCAAAGAGGTCGTGAGCATAGAGGGCGCGTGCCGAGAGGACATGTGTGTGCAAAAAGTACTGGCATATAGGCTCTTTACCACATAAGCTCTTTAGCACATTAGCTCTTTACCACACACGCTCTTTAGCACATAAACTCTTTACCACATTCTCTCTTTACCAAATACTCTCTTGACCACACACTCTTTACTACATCTTTTTTTTACAACATGCTCTCTTTAACACATGCTCTCTTTAACACATGCTCTCTTTAACACATGCTCTCTTTAACACATGCTCTCTTTAACACATGCTCTCTTTAACACATGCTCTCTTTAACACATGCTCTCTTTACAACATACTCTCTATACCACATACTCTCTATACCACATACTCTCTATACCACATACTCTCTTTATTACATGAGACGTGGGCAACAGAGACAACACCACGGAGACAGACAACAGCACCAACACACGCAAACACTTGACTTTTGCACAGAGACACGCAAAGACTTACCCTACTAGGCGCTAGACAGTAACAACACGGGGCAAGTCGAGAAGACATAAGACGGAGGGAACAAAAACAACACCACGGAGTCATTCATGTAAAAAGCATATATGTAGAAATGATGTGTGTGTAAAGTTTGTATATGTGTTGTTTTGTATTTCAGTACGTGACTTTAATATGTTTCTGTTTATTGGAAAGCTCTATAAATGTAGAATAGCCATTTGAAGAGAGATCTGTCATTTATTTATAAACAAAATGCTGTTTACCAGATTGCAAATACAAAGTACTTCCTGCCAACTTGAAGCACACAGTCCACTCCTGTAAATGACACTTTGAAAAGACGCAAATATGCCGGAAAATGGCTCTTTACCACATTAGCTGTTTACCACATTACCTCTTTAGCACATAAGCTCTTTAGCACATAAACTCTTTACCACATTCTCTCTATGCCAAATACTCTTTTTACAACACACTATTTACTACATCCTTTCTTTAGAACATGCTCTCTTTAACACAGGCTCTCTTTAACATATGCTCTCTTTAACACATGCTCTCTCTAACATACTCTTTATCACATTGGCTCTTTAGCACATTGTGTCTTTACCACATACTCTCTTTAACACATACTGTTTTTACCACATACTCTCTATACCACATACTCTCTATACCACATACTCTCTATACCACATACTTCCTATACCACATACTCCCTATACCACATACTCTCTATACAACATACTCTCTTTACAACATACTCTTTATCACAACGTGCCTACAAAAAAAAAGGAAAACATCGGTTTAGCTGCATATATGTAGAAAGCATATATGTAGAAATGATGTGTATATAAAGCTTGTATATGTGTACTTTTGTATTTTAGTACATGACTTTAATATGCCTTTGTTTCCCATTGGCAAGCTCTAAATGGAGACTAGCCATTATAAAAGAGATCAGTCAGTTATTCATAAACAAAAAGCTGTTTGCCTTATTGCAAATACAAAGTACTTCCTGGGAACTTGAAGCACGCAGCCCACTCATGGAAAAGACACTTTGAAAAAGACCTAAACATGCTTGGAAAAGGAAGGGAAGAAAAAATTTCACCCGCTGCCGCACAACATTGTAAAAGGGGCGGAGAGAGAAAGAATAACAAGAGCACACATTAATCTATCTGCTCAGAGAATTAGTGACAAATCTCTCTCTTCCAATAGTTAGTCACCGTTTATGGAGCTAGCCAATGGAAAACAGGCATATTAAAGCAACGTACTAAAATAATAAAGATTTAATATGCACGACACTCATGCACATGCTCTTTACACACATAAACTTCTTATACACACATGATTTCTACATACACTCTCTCTACATGCGCTCTAGTTACACGCGCTCTCTTTACACGCACTCTCTTTACACGACCTCTGTTTACATCATGTACTCTGTTTACACGCCCTCTCTCTACACGCCCTTTCTGGACAAAAACTCTCTACACACGCCCTCTCTGCACACGCCTTCTTTGCACACGCCCTCTCTGCAAACACCCTCACTGCACACGCCCTCACTGCATACGCCCTCACTGCACACGTCCTCACTGCACACATCTCTACACACAACGTCTCTACACACAACGTATACACACACAACGTCTCTACACACAGCCTCTATACACAAGCCCTCTCTGCACAGGCCTCCTCTAGACATGACCGCCCTCACTGCACGCACCCTCTCGGCACACGCCTTTTCTGCACACGCCCTCTCTGCACGCGCCCTCTCTGCGCACACCATCTTTGCACACAGCCTCTATGCACACTAACTTTCTTAAGACATACTCTATAATATCCACTATCAACACAGATTTAACACTTACACTTCACATACCATCTCTACTCACTTTATCCCCCTTAATACTATACCATATTAGTTACTATCAACTACATACATTGCTCGAAATCATCTCTTTACAACTTATTATATATTTCACACTGTGTAATCTTTACTGTCTTTACTCTTTTCTACTTCTTTTGTTATTCTTTCTACTATAAGTTGACAAGTGCTGATGATGAGAAAGTGAGTGCAGATGAGAACCAATCTGCAAACTCCAATGGTGTTACTTCCGTGAGGCACTGTCAACTTTTTCACTCTTTTTTTTCTTTTGTTATATTTACTTTACTACACTAAGAAACTTTCTGTCTACTAACACTCTCTGTCTACACTCTCCTGTACATTCTCTAACACATACTCTACCCACTCTTTACTACAACATCTTTACCACATGCTCTTTACTACATGCTTTCTTTACCACTGACTTTAACACATACTCAATTTACTGCATATTCGCTTTACCACATACTCTCTTTACCACAAACTCTCTAAAGAACATACTCTCTTTACCACATATGCTCTTTACCACATAAGCCCTTTACCACATTAGCTCTTTAGCACATAAACTCTTTACCATATTCTTTCTTTTACAAATACTGTCTTTAGCACATTCTATCTTTACAAAATACTGTCTTTACCACATACTCTCTTCACCACATACTCTCTTCACCACATACTCTCTTTACAGAATTCTGTCTTTACCACATACTCTCTTTACCACATACTCTCTTAACCACATACTCTCTTCACCACATACTCTCTTCACCACATACTCTCTTCACCACATACGCTCTACACCACATACTCTCTTTAACACATATACTCTTTACCACATACTCTTTGCAAAATACTCTCTTTAGCACATACTCTCTTATTGCAGTGTGCAAAGAGGTCGCGAGCATAGAGGGCGCGTGCCAAGAGGACATGTGTGTGCAAAAAGGACTGGCATATAGGCTCTTTACCAAATTAGCTCTTTAGCACATTAGCTCTTTACCACACACGCTCTTTAGCACATAAACTCTTTACCACATTCTCTCTTTACCAAATACTCTCTTGACCACACACTCTTTACTACATCTTTTTTTTACAACATGCTCTCTTTAACACATGCTCTCTTTAACACATGGTCTCTTTAACACATGGTCTCTTTAACACATGCTCTCTTTAACACATGCTCTCTTCAACACATGCTCTCTTTAACACATGCTCTCTTTAACACATGCTCTCTTTACAACATACTCTCTTTACAACATACTCTCTATACCACATACTCTCTTTCCCACATACTCTCTTTATTACATGAGACGTGGGCAACAGAGACAACACCACGGAGACAGACAACAGCACCAACACACGCAAACACTTGACTTGGCACAGAGACACGCAAAGACTTACCCTACTGGGCGCTAGACAGTAACAACACGGGGCAAGTCGAGAAGACATAAGACGGAGGGAACAAAAACAACACCACGGAGTCATGCATGTAAAAAGCATATATGTAGAAATGATGTGTGTGTAAAGTTTGTATATGTGTTGTTTTGTATTTCAGTACGTGACTTTAATATGTCTCTGTTTATTGGAAAGCTCTATAAATGTAGAATAGCCATTTGAAGAGAGATCTGTCAGTTATTTATAAACAAAATGCTGTTTACCAGATTGCAAATACAAAGTACTTCCTGCCAACGTGAAGCACACAGTCCACTCCTGCAAATGACACTTTGAAAAGACGCAAATATGCCGGAAAATGGCTCTTTACCACATAGGCTTTTTACCACATTAGCTGTTTACCACATTACCTCTTTACCACATAAGCTCTTTAGCAGATAAACTCTTTACCACATTCTCTCTATACCAAATACTCTTTTTACAACACACTATTTACTACATCCTTTCTTTAGAACATGCTCTCTTTAACACATGGTCTCTTTAAAACAGGCTCTCTTTAACATATGCTCTCTTTAACACATGCTCTCTCTAACATACTCTTTATCACATTGGCTCTTTAGCACATTGTGTCTTTACCACATACTCTCTTTAACACATACTGTGTTTACCACATACTCTCTATACCACATACTCTCTATACCACATACTCTGTATACCACATACTTCCTTTACCACATACTCCCTATACCACATACTCTCTATACAACATACTCTCTATACAACATACTCTTTATCACAACGTGCCTACAAAAAAAAGGAAAACATCGGTTTAGCTGCATATATGTAGAAAGCATATATGTAGAAATGATGTGTATATAAAGCTTGTATATGTGTACTTTTGTATTTTAGTACATGACTTTAATATGCCTTTGTTTCCCATTGGCAAGCTCTAAATGGAGACTAGCCATTATAAAAGAGATCAGTCAGTTATTCATAAACAAAAAGCTGTTTGCCTTATTGCAAATACAAAGTACTTCCTGGGAACTTGAAGCACGCAGCCCACTCATGGAAAAGACACTTTGAAAAAGACCTAAACATGCTTGGAAAAGGAAGGGAAGAAAAAATTTCACCCGCTGCCGCACAACATTGTAAAAGGGGCGGAGAGAGAAAGAATAACAAGAGCACACATTAATCTATCTGCTCAGAGAATTAGTGACAAATCTCTCTCTTCCAATAGTTAGTCACCGTTTATGGAGCTAGCCAATGGAAAACAGGCATATTAAAGCAACGTACTAAAATAATAAAGATTTAATATGCACGACACTCATGCACATGCTCTTTACACACATAAACTTCTTATACACACATGATTTCTACATACACTCTCTCTACATGCGCTCTAGTTACACGCGCTCTCTTTACACGCACTCTCTTTACACGACCTCTGTTTACATCATGTACTCTGTTTACACGCCCTCTCTCTACACGCCCTTTCTGGACAAAAACTCTCTACACACGCCCTCTCTGCACACGCCTTCTTTGCACACGCCCTCTCTGCAAACACCCTCACTGCACACGCCCTCACTGCATACGCCCTCACTGCACACGTCCTCACTGCAACCATCTCTACACACAACGTCTCTACACACAACGTATACACACACAACGTCTCTACACACAGCCTCTATACACAAGCCCTCTCTGCACAGGCCTCCTCTAGACATGACCGCCCTCACTGCACGCACCCTCTCGGCACACGCCTTTTCTGCACACGCCCTCTCTGCACGCGCCCTCTCTGCGCACACCATCTTTGCACACAGCCTCTATGCACACTAACTTTCTTAAG
Organism: Lissotriton helveticus; assembly: GCF_964261635.1. Classification (NCBI taxonomy): domain Eukaryota; kingdom Metazoa; phylum Chordata; class Amphibia; order Caudata; family Salamandridae; genus Lissotriton; species Lissotriton helveticus. Next base: position 739,807,063 of record NC_136068.1, on the reverse strand, counting down.
ACATACTCTATAATATCCACTATCAACACAGATTTAACACTTACACTTCACATACCATCTCTACTCACTTTATCCCCCTTAATACTATACCATATTAGTTACTATCAACTACATACATTGCTCGAAATCATCTCTTTACAACTTATTATATATTTCACACTGTGTAATCTTTACTGTCTTTACTCTTTTCTACTTCTTTTGTTATTCTTTCTACTATAAGTTGACAAGTGCTGATGATGAGAAAGTGAGTGCAGATGAGAACCAATCTGCAAACTCCAATGGTGTTACTTCCGTGAGGCACTGTCAACTTTTTCACTCTTTTTTTTCTTTTGTTATATTTACTTTACTACACTAAGAAACTTTCTGTCTACTAACACTCTCTGTCTACACTCTCCTGTACATTCTCTAACACATACTCTACCCACTCTTTACTACAACATCTTTACCACATGCTCTTTACTACATGCTTTCTTTACCACTGACTTTAACACATACTCAATTTACTGCATATTCGCTTTACCACATACTCTCTTTACCACAAACTCTCTAAAGAACATACTCTCTTTACCACATATGCTCTTTACCACATAAGCTCTTTACCACATTAGCTCTTTAGCACATAAACTCTTTACCATATTCTTTCTTTTACAAATACTGTCTTTAGCACATTCTATCTTTACAAAATACTGTCTTTACCACATACTCTCTTCACCACATACTCTCTTCACCACATACTCTCTTTACAGAATTCTGTCTTTACCACATACTCTCTTTACCACATACTCTCTTAACCACATACTCTCTTCACCACATACTCTCTTCACCACATACTCTCTTCACCACATACGCTCTACACCACATACTCTCTTTAACACATATACTCTTTACCACATACTCTTTGCAAAATACTCTCTTTAGCACATACTCTCTTATTGCAGTGTGCAAAGAGGTCGCGAGCATAGAGGGCGCGTGCCAAGAGGACATGTGTGTGCAAAAAGGACTGGCATATAGGCTCTTTACCAAATTAGCTCTTTAGCACATTAGCTCTTTACCACACACGCTCTTTAGCACATAAACTCTTTACCACATTCTCTCTTTACCAAATACTCTCTTGACCACACACTCTTTACTACATCTTTTTTTTACAACATGCTCTCTTTAACACATGCTCTCTTTAACACATGGTCTCTTTAACACATGGTCTCTTTAACACATGCTCTCTTTAACACATGCTCTCTTCAACACATGCTCTCTTTAACACATGCTCTCTTTAACACATGCTCTCTTTACAACATACTCTCTTTACAACATACTCTCTATACCACATACTCTCTTTCCCACATACTCTCTTTATTACATGAGACGTGGGCAACAGAGACAACACCACGGAGACAGACAACAGCACCAACACACGCAAACACTTGACTTGGCACAGAGACACGCAAAGACTTACCCTACTGGGCGCTAGACAGTAACAACACGGGGCAAGTCGAGAAGACATAAGACGGAGGGAACAAAAACAACACCACGGAGTCATGCATGTAAAAAGCATATATGTAGAAATGATGTGTGTGTAAAGTTTGTATATGTGTTGTTTTGTATTTCAGTACGTGACTTTAATATGTCTCTGTTTATTGGAAAGCTCTATAAATGTAGAATAGCCATTTGAAGAGAGATCTGTCAGTTATTTATAAACAAAATGCTGTTTACCAGATTGCAAATACAAAGTACTTCCTGCCAACGTGAAGCACACAGTCCACTCCTGCAAATGACACTTTGAAAAGACGCAAATATGCCGGAAAATGGCTCTTTACCACATAGGCTTTTTACCACATTAGCTGTTTACCACATTACCTCTTTACCACATAAGCTCTTTAGCAGATAAACTCTTTACCACATTCTCTCTATACCAAATACTCTTTTTACAACACACTATTTACTACATCCTTTCTTTAGAACATGCTCTCTTTAACACATGGTCTCTTTAAAACAGGCTCTCTTTAACATATGCTCTCTTTAACACATGCTCTCTCTAACATACTCTTTATCACATTGGCTCTTTAGCACATTGTGTCTTTACCACATACTCTCTTTAACACATACTGTGTTTACCACATACTCTCTATACCACATACTCTCTATACCACATACTCTGTATACCACATACTTCCTTTACCACATACTCCCTATACCACATACTCTCTATACAACATACTCTCTATACAACATACTCTTTATCACAACGTGCCTACAAAAAAAAGGAAAACATCGGTTTAGCTGCATATATGTAGAAAGCATATATGTAGAAATGATGTGTATATAAAGCTTGTATATGTGTACTTTTGTATTTTAGTACATGACTTTAATATGCCTTTGTTTCCCATTGGCAAGCTCTAAATGGAGACTAGCCATTATAAAAGAGATCAGTCAGTTATTCATAAACAAAAAGCTGTTTGCCTTATTGCAAATACAAAGTACTTCCTGGGAACTTGAAGCACACAGCCCACTCATGGAAAAGACACTTTGAAAAAGACCTAAACATGCTTGGAAAAGGAAGGGAAGAAAAAATTTCACCCGCTGCCGCACAACATTGTAAAAGGGGCGGAGAGAGAAAGAATAACAAGAGCACACATTAATCTATCTGCTCAGAGAATTAGTGACAAATCTCTCTCTTCCAATAGTTAGTCACCGTTTATGGAGCTAGCCAATGGAAAACAGGCATATTAAAGCAACGTACTAAAATAATAAAGATTTAATATGCACAACACTCATGCACATGCCCTTTACACACATAAACTTCTTATACACATATGATTTCTACATGCACTCTCTCTACATGCACTCTAGTTACACGCGCTCTCTTTACACGCACTCTCTTTACACGACCTCTGTTTACATGTGCTCTGTTTACACGCCCTCTCTCTACACGCCCTTCTGGACAAACACTCTCTACACACACCCGCTCTGCACACGCCTTCTTTGCACACGCCCTCTCTGCAAACACCCTCACTGCACACGCCCTCACTGCATACACCCTCACTGCACACGTCCTCACTGCACATGTCTCCACACACAACGTCTCTACACACAACGTATACACACACAACGTCTCTACACACAGCCTCTATGCACAAGCCCTCTCTGCACAGGCCTCCTCTAGACATGCCCGCCCTCACTGCACGCACCCTCTCGGCACACGCCTTCTCTGCACACGCCCTCTCTGCACGCGCCCTCTCTGCGCACACCATCTTTGCACACAGCCTCTATGCACACTAACTTTCTTTAGACATACTCTATAATATCCACTATCAACACAGATTTAACACTTACACTTCACATACCATCTCTACTCACTTTATCCACCTTAATACTATACTATATTAGTTACTATCAACTACATACATTGCTTCAAATCATCTCTTTACAACTTATTATATATTTCACACTGTGTAATCTTTACTGTCTTTACTCTTTTCTACTTCTTTTGTTATTCTTTCTACTATAAGTTGACAAGTGCTGATGATGAGAAAGTGAGTGCAGATGAGAATCAATCTGCAAACTCCAATGGTGTTACTTCCGTGAGGCACTGTCAACTTTTTCACTCTTTTTTTTCTTTTGTCATATTTACTTTACTACACTAAGAAACTTTCTGTCTACTAACACTCTCTGTCTACACTCTCCTGTACATTCTCTAACACATACTCTACCCACTCTTTACTACAACATCTTTACCACATGCTCTTTACTACATGCTTTCTTTACCACTGACTTTAACACATACTCAATTTACTGCATATTCGCTTTACCACATACTCTCTTTACCACAAACTCTCTAAAGAACATACTCTCTTTACCACATATGCTCTTTACCACATAAGCTCTTTACCACATTAGCTCTTTAGCACAAACTCTTTACCATATTCTTTCTTTTACAAATACTGTCTTTAGCACATTCTATCTTTACAAAATACTGTCTTTACCACATACTCTCTTCACCACATACTCTCTTCACCACATACTCTCTTCACCACATACTCTCTTTACAAAATACTGTCTTTACCACATACTCTCTTTACCACATACTCTCTTCACCACATACTCTCTTCACAACATACTCTCTTCACCACATACTCTCTTCACCACATACTCTCTTCACCACATACGCTCTACCCCACATACTCTCTTTAACACATAAACTCTTTACCACATACTCTTTGCAAAATACTCTCTTTAGCACATACTCTCTTATTGCAGTGTGCAAAGAGGTCGCGAGCATAGAGGGCGCGTGCCGAGAGGACATGTGTGTGCAAAAAGGACTGGCATATAGGCTCTTTACCAAATTAGCTCTTTAGCACATTAGCTCTTTACCACACACGCTCTTTAGCACATAAACTCGTTACCACATTCTCTCTTTACCTAATACTCTCTTGACCACACACTCTTTACTACATATTTTTTTTACAACATGCTCTATTTAACACATGCTCTCTTTAACACATGCTCTCTTTAACACATGCTCTCTTTAACACATGGTCTCTTTAACACATGCTCTCTTTAACACATGCTCTCTTTAACACATGCTCTCTTTAACACATGCTCTCTTTACAACATACTCTCTTTACAACATACTCTCTATACCACATACTCTCTATACCACATACTCTCTATACCACATACTCTCTTTATTACATGAGACGTGGGCAACAGAGACAACACCACGGAGACAGACAACAGCACCAACACACGCAAACACTTGACTTGGCACAGAGACACGCAAAGACTTACCCTACTAGGCGCTAGACAGTAACAACATGGGGCAAGTCGAGAAGACATAAGACGGAGGGAACAAAAACAACACCACGGAGTCATGCATGTAAAAAGCATATATGTAGAAATGATGTGTGTGTAAAGTTTGTATATGTGTTGCTTTGTATTTCAGTACGTGACTTTAATATGTCTCTGTTTATTGGACAGCTCTATAAATGTGGAATAGCCATTTGAAGAGAGATCTGTCAGTTATTTATAAACAAAATGCTGTTTACCAGATTGCAAATACAAAGTACTTCCTGCCAACGTGAAGCACACAGTCCACTCCTGCAAATGACACTTTGAAAAGACGCAAATATGCCGGAAAATGGCTCTTTACCACATTAGCTGTGTACCACATTACCTCTTTACCACATAAGCTCTTTAGCACATAAACTCTTTACCACATTCTCTCTATACCAAATACTCTTTTTACAACACACTATTTACTACATCCTTTCTTTAGAACATGCTCTCTTTAACACAGGCTCTCTTTAACATATGCTCTCTTTAACACATGCTCTCTCTAACATACTCTTTATCACATTGGCTCTTTAGCACTTTGTGTCTTTACCACATACTCTCTTTAACACATACTGTTTTTACCACATACTCTCTATACCACATACTCTCTATACCACATACTCTGTATACCACATACTTCCTATACCACATACTCCCTATACCACATACTCTCTATACAACATACTCTCTATACAACATACTCTTTATCACAACGTGCCTACAAAAAAAAGGAAAACATCGGTTTAGCTGCATATATGTAGAAAGCATATATGTAGAAATGATGTGTATATAAAGCTTGTATATGTGTACTTTTGTATTTTAGTACATGACTTTAATATGCCTTTGTTTCCCATTGGCAAGCTCTAAATGGAGACTAGCCATTATAAAAGAGATCAGTCAGTTATTCATAAACAAAAAGCTGTTTGCCTTATTGCAAATACAAAGTACTTCCTGGGAACTTGAAGCACGCAGCCCACTCATGGAAAGGACACTTTGAAAAAGACCTAAACATGCTTGGAAAAGGAAGGGAAGAAAAAATTTCACCCGCTGCCGCACAACATTGTAAAAGGGGCGGAGAGAGAAAGAATAACAAGAGCACACATTAATCTATCTGCTCAGAGAATTAGTGACAAATCTCTCTCTTCCAATAGTTAGTCACCGTTTATGGAGCTAGCCAATGGAAAACAGGCATATTAAAGCAACGTACTAAAATAATAAAGATTTAATATGCACGACACTCATGCACATGCTCTTTACACACATAAACTTCTTATACACACATGATTTCTACATGCACTCTCTCTACATGCGCTCTAGTTACACGCGCTCTCTTTACACGCACTCTCTTTACACGACCTCTGTTTACATGTACTCTGTTTACACGCCCTCTCTCTACACGCCCTTTCTGGACAAACACTCCCTACACACGCCCTCTCTGCACACGCCTTCTTTGCAAACGCCCTCTCTGCAAACACCCTCACTGCACACGCCCTCACTGCATACGCCCTCACTGCACACGTCCTCACTGCACACGTCTCTACACACAACGTCTCTACACACAACGTATACACACACAACGTCTCTACACACAGCCTCTATGCACAAGCCCTCTCTGCACAGGCCTCCTCTAGACATGCCCGCCCTCACTGCACGCACCCTCTCGGCACACGCCTTCTCTGCACACGCCCTCTCTGCACACGCCCTCTCTGCGCACACCATCTTTGCACACAGCCTCTATGCACACTAACTTTCTTTAGACATACTCTATAATATCCACTATCAACACAGATTTAACACTTACACTTCACATACCATCTCTACTCACTTTATCCCCCTTAATACTATACTATATTAGTTACTATCAACTACATACATTGCTTCAAATCATCTCTTTACAACTTATTATATATTTCACACTGTGTAATCTTTACTGTCTTAACTCTTTTCTACTTCTTTTGTTATTCTTTCTACTATAAGTTGACAAGTGCTGATGATGAGAAAGTGAGTGCAGGTGAGAACGAATCTGCAAACTCCAATGGTGTTACTTCCGTGAGGCACTGTCAACTTTTTCACTCTTTTTTTTCTTTTGTTAGATTTACTTTACTACACTAAAAAACTTTCTGTCTAGTAACACTCTCTGTCTACACTCTCCTGTACATTCTCTAACACATACTCTACCCACTCTTTACTACAACATCTTTACCACATGCTCTTTACTACATGCTTTCTTTACCACTGACTTTAACACATACTCAATTTACTGCATATTCGCTTTAACACATACTCTCTTTACCACAAACTCTCTAAACAACATAGGCTCTTTATAACATAGGCTCTTTATCACGTAGGCTCTTTACCACATTAGCTCTTTACTACATTAGCTCTTTACAACATAAGCTCATTAGCATTTAAACTCTTTACCACCTTCTCTCTTTACAAAATACTCTCTTTACCACACACTCTTTACAACATGCTTTCTTTAGAACATGCTCTCTTTACAACATATTCTATTTACAACATGCTCTTTGCCACATAACATCTTTAACACATAACATCCTTAAAACATAAAATCTTCAACACATAAAATCGGTAACACATACTCTTTACAGAATACTCTCTTTAACACATACACTCTTAAGTGCATAGTCTCTTATCGCAGTGTGCAGAGAGGGCGCATGCAGAGAGGGCACATGCCGAGAGGGCGTGTGCAAAAAGGGCAGGCATGTGTAGAAAGGGCATGTGTAAAGAGGGCTTGTGTATAGCAGCCGTATGTAAAAACAGAGAGGCCATGTGCACAGAGGGCGTTAGCACAGAGGACTTGAGCACAGACAACATGTGTAGTGAGGGTGTGTGTAGAGAGGGCGTGTGTAAAGAAGGTGCGTGCAGAGAGAGCGTATACTCAGAGGGCGTGTGCAAAGAGTGCATGTAAAGAAAGCAAGTGTAAACAGAAGGCGTGTACTCGTTCCAGACGCACTCTTTACAAAAGCACTATTGACAAAAGTACATACGGACTCTTTAAAGCATTAATTAAAATACTCTGCGAAATAAGTTAATAAAATAAATTTCTGTAAAAACATACAACTACTTATATTACACTAATATGTCAACTGTATCATAATTCTTGTTTTCATTCTTCCATAGGTTGGCAATTGTTTATTTAAGATTAGGCATTTGAACTTGTTTGACAGAACATCATCAGTGGAAACATCATCAAGGTAAAAGTATCTGTGTTGTTTCTGTATCCACTTGTAAGTATAGAAATCTCTAGAAAAAGAATCGAGACAAATATATCAACACTTAATATATATATATATATATTCACTGAAAAAACCATAGGTTATACACCATATATAGTTAGGAATTAGCATTTAAAAAACCTTATTTTACTCACACAAAACCATTGAAATTCCATATATAGTTAGTTGCACTAACTATATATCGCGCACCCGCAATCCACTGCTGATCATGTCACATATTACATCATTCATGACATGGTCAGTGACATCACTGATGACATCACTGATGACATCTCAAATGACATCACTGATGACATCACTGATGACATCTCAAATGACATCACTGATGACATCTCAAATGACATCACTGATGACATCACTGATGACAACATCCAGTGACTGTATTTTTCTGTAAAGTTAAAATATGTCTTACATATTTAAGAATGAGTGGATGTATAAGTGTCTGGATGAAGGATTTAGTAGGTGCATGACTGACTGTATGAGTGAGTGGTTAAATGTGTCTCACTGAGTGCATGGGTTAGTGACTAAACTGTCTTATTTTGTGCATCATTATGTCTGTTGTTCTGTAAACTGCTGCATGTGTTGATCAGTAGCTATATGAGTAACTATATGGGTTATTGATTGGTTGCCCAAGCATTTGTATGGGAGACTGAGTGTGTGTGTGGGTGGCTGGGAGGTGTATGACTCTGTGCATAGATGTATGGGTTCAAAAATGCATGTGGAAACAGCTGTATGGGCGGTTGACTGTGTGCATGACTGTATTGGTGAGTGAATGGATATCTCAGTGCTACATGTCAAAGTAAGTACATATGTAAAACACAGTACATGTGAGAGTTGACATATATAAATAACTGTGCATAAGAGCCAGTAAATGTGTGAGTGCCTGTATGGATCATTGTGCTCTTGTATCCAGGATTGTATAAGTGAGTAAATATGTTTTAGTATATGTTTGAATAAGTAAGGTGTGTATAACTGTTTAGTTGTGAAAATGGAGCTGTGATTGATTCTTTGCATGACTGACTAGGTGTGTAAGTAACTCCATGGATGAGTGACAGTCTGTGAGTGTCTGTTTACACTGAGTGTATCTAAGGTTATATTAGAGTCTGAAGAGGTTCATCGTATTATCACATGAATGATGTCATCAGTGATGTGATCAGTAATGTCAAATGAGATGTCATCAGTGATGTCATCAGTGATGTCATTTCAGATGTCATCAGTGATGTCATCAGTGATGTCATTTGAGATGTCATCAGTGATGTCATCAGTGATGTCACTGACCATGTCATGAATGATGTAATATGTGACATGATCAGCAGTGGATTGCGGGTGCGCGATATATAGTTAGTGCAACTAACTATATATGGAATTTCAATGGTTTTGTGTGAGTAAAATAAGGTTTTTTAAATGCTAATTCCTAACTATATATGGTGTATAACCTATGGTTTTTTCAGTGAATTTTCAAGGTTTTGTAAATGCTAATTCCTAACTATATATGGTCTATAACCTATGGTTTTTTCAGTGAATTTCAATGGTTTTTTAATAGCAAATATCATAAGCTGTCGAATGTCAAGTACGTGGTAAGTAAAAACATTTTCGTGTTTATGCACACTGATCTGCTTTGAATGCTGCCCCCCACCCCTCATTTCTATTAGGAGTACTCTCTCTTTGCAGATAGTGAAGGGTAGTTAACGCAGCCCTTTGCCCCCTTTGTAATCCGTCGTGCCTGCTTCTCTCTCCATTTGATTGATTGTTCTCTTTGGTTCATTCTCTATTTACAAACAAGCACAGAGTCGCAATACTCTGTTTAGTCTTTGCAGATAGCGAAAAATCGTGTAAAAAAACAAAAGGAATCGAGCAAAATCAGTAGGCCACTAATGGGATCTCTTTTTGACCTCGCTAAAATAGAAACATTAGGAACAACCTGTTGAAAATAGCAATGCGTATGTACATAAGCGGCGTTCATTTGTGTTCACAGTACCCCTTGTTGATTGTTTCAATCGAGCATTGAATTGTTCGAAGTTAATTCTCTTAAGGATCTTCTCTACCTGCAAACGAGGAAGAATAGGAATATTCTCTCTCCCTTTGCAGATAGTGAAGGGTAGGTAACGCAAGCCTTTAACACGTCGTACCTATTTCATTCCTCATTGATTGATTGATTGTCCGAACATTGACTGTTTGGGAATTAGTTCTTTTTGGAGGTATTCCCTGTTTGCAAATAAACGTAGGAAAATCTTTGCAAGTAGTGAAAGGGTACGTAATGCGGACCTTTCTCCCCCGTTGTAATCTGTCATGCCTATCTACTCCCCACTGATTGATGCACCTTTTTCACCCGGACCATTTACTAGAGATACGTCATCTGGCCCGACCAGAGAGCACCCCTAGTGAAAAGGACATATGCAATAATAACGAAGTGATAACTGTATCCTGTTAACAGAAACTTTACCATGAAACAACCTGGAAAGAAAAAAATAGGAAAACGAAAATCAGTAGGCCACTGATGAACATGAACTTTTATTAAACAACGAACAAAGAAACGATAACATAACGTAATGATAAAACCTATTAATGTCCTAGAAACAAGAAAACGTTAAAATATGCCAGTGGTGAGAGACCAGAAAAACAGTAAGAGAAACCAAATCACCCCTCGCTGTCCCACCGCCTGCCACGCCAAAAAAATCGATAGACTAGGGAAAATGCAAGTCAGTAGAACATCCGCCCCCACTCTGGAAACTTCCAAGGTGGGGCAGGGTTCCGGCTACGCCCAGCCGGGAGCAGCCCATATAAGGCAGGTCCTGCTGCCACGCCTCGGCCAGGAGATCCTAACGTAGGGTGTAGCCGGAGAGAGGCCGAGGCCAGAGGGACCCGGCCAGGGGATTGCCTTTACAACGCTGAACAGTTGCAGGGGGGGGAATGTCTCCTCGACCCTCCCCTCTCTCTCCCAGTCCGGCCGCGGTGGCCCTTGAGAGTTGCAGGTAGTCCCGCCACATGCTCTTCCGGTCCGGCCACCAACGGTCGGGGGGCCGAGGCCGACGGGATCCGGCTGCAGCCGATAAACCAAGAAACCCGTTCATGGGGCCAGAGCCAGGGGCGTCCGGCCGACATCCACCGGAAGCCCGGCCCGAAGACGGACGGGACACTTCTTTCTTTTATAATGGCTGCGACAACACTGGGGGGGGATGTCTTGCACATGCCTCCGACACCCCCCCCCCCTCGTCCTCATCGCCTGGTCCGGCCATAACAAATCTCAAGCGAGACGCCGTGGGGTGCACTGGGAGGGAGAGACGGTGCGAACAGGCCTCTCCCGCCTCCCCAGGTGGAGGCTTCCCAGCTGCACCCTCAGCGCTCCAGGCGCCCGGAAAAGGGTTCTTCCACTGTGGCCATGCTGCAACGTCTCGCCCGGCAGGGTGGAGCCCGTCTGCTCATGTGACCCCGCGATCGCCGGTAGCTGCCGAACTCTCAAAATGGCGGTCGACCTGGCAAGAGCGGGCCCAGCATAAAGAAATGGCCCGGTCACTGGTTGACTCCACCACCGTAGTCCTCCACGACCTTGAAGATTCTAGAGGAGCCGCGGGAGTCTCCGACCCCCGATGGGGAATGACTGCCATGATCGCCCGTGGAGTGACGAAACTGTATCCGCGGGACGTCGGCGCTCCCATGCTGGCGCCAGCCTCACTTTGAATTACTAGAATCCTGCAGACCTCACTTCCGGTGAAAGCACAGTGTGACCCGGTAGGAAAAATTATTGCACCCCCTCCCCTTTTTGACTGATAGTTCAAACCACCGATCCTTTCCTTTGCCCTTTTAACGGAACTTTGGACTGCCTCCCCCTCTTTTACATTTTCTAGAGAAAACAAAACATTAACCACTACATTAGCATAGCAGTTGACACCAGAACTGTTTTCAAATTGAAAACCAACAACATCTTCAACAGAATCCTTTTTGTTTCTGCTGTGACCCTGCTACAGCACAGGCATTGTCCCCAGCAGTAATTCTGCAATGCCGGTAAGAATAGCTGTGGTGCCTACTGGACTCACTCACCCCCGCGGCGCCCCACGCCGTTTTTTGCTGGGCGGCAACTTACTAGACATCACTTTCGTGCCATCTAGATTTCAGCGCGTTCTGCTGCCTTGGAACTATTCGCACAACAGACCGCTACTGACAAGAATATTTCATTATTGGTGCTGTCAATTTCAATAAATCTATTGGATAATTCAAAAGAAATTGCCACGGTCTCTTCGTTGTTTAAATGTTTTTACTGTTTTTGTTTTCTTGTATATATTTATATGTTATTAAAGTTTTATATTCCTACTACTTTGTTGGAGTGCTATATATTTTTAATGTGACACATAATTGTAAAAACTTTGATGTACAAAGAGTCATTCCTGGAATCTTCCGCTTCAGGCTCGGTCCCCTCCCCAATCACAATACAGGATGGTTTTCAGATAGTAGGAACACGTGTGGTGTGACGGATCTCATCGGGTGTGGGCCTTGATCTACTATAACTCCTTTGAAGAGGGGTGATTCTTTACAGCTGGGGCCATAAACTACATCTGCAGGGCTAGCTGATAGCCTGGACAATCGGACACAGAGAAAGAGGAGTGTCAGAGGGTGCGGTAGTGAATAGGGCGAAAGGGAGGTGTCGGGCGGGCACAGAGTGTGATTCTCAGGGAAGAGCAGCGCAGATGGGGGGAGGTTTATTGCCCATGCATAAGACAGAGAGCGGTGGTGACCAGTGCCTAGGGAAGATGCTTGCGTGGGTGAGGAGCCATGCTACGAATCGACAGCGTGCAGAGAGTGGGTCTGGTCAAGACATCTAAAATGGCTGCCGTGCACGACAAAAGTGTGGCATTTCAAAAAAGGCAAGATGGCGCTGACAATGTTTTTCAACACTTCCTCATTTCCTTCGAATCGAACGTTAACAGACGTTGGGGCATATTACCAAAGTTAAGCGATATTTATCGCTAACGATGCTTACCAACCAATTTTTTACCACTAAGCATCGTCAGAAATTATCGAAGATAAACCTTGCTATTATCAAGGTTTATCGCAAATGCGATAATAAACGGCCGCAATGCATGAATATCGCTAAAAACTCAGCGATATTCATGCATTACCGAGCTAATGCTCTTAGCCATGTTATCCACCTCCCATTGGATAACATGGCTAAGAACTGCTCAGGGCAGGTGTTACTTTTTGGAGATATTCGCGCTTAGCGCGAATATCTCCAAAAGTTGGTAATAGGAGATAGATATCTTGCATGTTGTAATGCAAGTTATTGTGGTATATGGAACTCATACCATAATCTCTCAGGAAAGCAGAAACTGATCCTTTTGGGACCGCCTAAAAAGGCCTAGGGGGTGAGGAGTACTCTACTTTGCCCCCTTTTCACGTTCCGAACTATTTTATTTTACTCTCTTCTGTAATTACACAAAATAGCAGCGATAAGATGCATCGGAGACACACAGGGGCATATTACCAACAACTAGCGAAAATTTTTGTCTCTAACTTGTTTAGAGACAAAAATTATCGCCGCACATCGGCGATTTTTATCGCAGATAAACCTTGCTATTAGCAAGGTTTATCGCAAATGCGATAAAAAACGGCCGCAATGCATGAATATCGCTGAAAAGTCAGCGATATTCATGCATTATCGAGCAAATGCTCTTAGCCATGTTATCCACCTCCCATTGGATAACATGGTGAAGAACTGCTCAGGGCAGGTGTTAGCTTTTGGAGATATTCGCGCTTAGCGCGAATATCTCCAAAAGTTGGTAATAGGAGATAGCGATGTTAGCGACTGTTTCCAGTCGCTAACATCTTGGCACGCCCACTTTGCATGTCATTAGTGATAAATATCACTGACATGCAAAGCGGGGCCCAAGATGGTCGCTATCTCCTATTAGCTGTCACTAACTGGTGTTAGCGACAGCTTGGTAATAGGGAGATAATTTTATCTCCGCTTTCTTGGCTTTTAAAGCCAAAAAAGCGGAGATAAACCCCCTTGATAATATGCCCCACAGTGAGAGAAAGGAGGCCGGAGATGAAGAAGAGATGTCAAATACACATTGGAGATAATATAGTGGCAGAAGGGAAGTAAATATGAGTAAACTTACCATGTAACATAAAAATGTTGCACTCTATATTATAAGTCTCATTTTATACTACAATCACTTCGCTACAACCTCATAAATTAAAAATAAAAATGAATAATGTCTCAAACAATTTTTGATTTCTAAATATAAATTTATTCTTCAGAATTTTCTAAATTTGAAAGAACTAGTAACATGTCCTCATCAGCAATGTCCTCATGAAAAGTCTGCAATGATGATTCCTGTTTCTCTATGGTCTCCAAACATTCGATAAATTCGCCATCAAGAGATTGATCAAAAAAATCATTCAAGTCATCTCCTCCTTGTGACAATATTTCATTATTGGTGCTGTCAATTTCAATCAATGTAGTGGAATCATTCAAGTCATCTCCTCGTGACAATATTTCATTATTGGTGCTCTCAATTTCAATCAATGTAGTGGAATCATTCAAGTCATCTCCTCCTTGTGACAATATTTCATTATTGGTGCTGTCCATTTCAATCAATCTAATGGAATCATACAAGTCATCTCCTCCTTGTGACAATATTTCATTATTGGTGCTCTCAATTTCAATCAATGTAGTGGAATCATTCAAGTCATCTCCTTGTGCCAATATTTCATTATTAGTGCTGTCCATTTCAATCAATCTAATGGAATCATACAAGTCATCTCCTCCTTGTGACAATATTTCATTATTGGTGCTCTCAATTTCAATCAATGTAGTGGACAATTCAAAAGAAATTGCCACGGTCTCTTCATTGTGAGCCATTTTATTTTGAAATTGCTTGCTGTAAATTGCAGAAAAAAATAATCACTTTCATTTATCGTTTTTAGTAATACATAATATAAAACTAACTTTATCAAGTATTTAGTATAACAGAAGGACTGCAAATAAATAACAGAAAACATTTTTCAAATTATCTTCAAGTGTACAACATAGTTCCCCTTACAAATTAACAACTCACCTTTTTAAAAATAGGAGAAGTGTTAGTACTGTGTAAATCAAACACCAGAAATTCACCACCAAAAATTCCTCACAAATGTACCTCAGACAGTAGTATCACAAAATGGCTGTGGTTTCCTCTCATTTGACATATATACATAACCAATTAACTTTCATCACACACAAATACAAAACCAAAGTAACATTTTAATTGGTTCTAAATTTCAACACTTTCAAATGTGTTTTCCCCATGCAATTTTCCATAGGACATTTACATACGTCTACAGCCTGAATGGCTGAACGGAATTACACCAAACTTGGCAAAATGGTACATCAAACCTAAGAGGTCAGGAAGGATCTACTATGCCCCCTTATGGTCATTTCCCCCTTCGCTTTGGCCTCCTCTTGTCTCTCAATCCTACCGAGAGACAAGATGGCGGCCGCTACGGACTGTTTGGAATGTTGACAGACGCCGGAGAACCAATCAGCTTCGCAAAGCTCCGTAACGCGAAAAGTACGCGAAGCGGAGCGCTGTTACAGATATATATCTTTTTTTGAACGTTAATTTCTCAAAATCCACTGGAGCACATATATTGAGACCTAGCAAAGGCACATCGGGCTACCAGTCCCTAATATTTTGCCAAGTTTCGTGCAAATCCATTCAGCCGTTCGATTATTATTATTTTTATTTTTTTTGCCCCGCGGGGCCCTTTTAAAACCTCCACATCAAACGTAGGGGGTCAGCGAGGATCTACTATTCCCCCTTATGGTCATTTGCCCCTTCGCTTTGGCCTCCTCTTGTCTCTCGATCCTACCGAGAGACAAGATGGCGGCCGCTACGGACTGTTTGGAATGTTGACAGACGCCGGAGAACCAATCAGCTTCGCTTCACAAAGCTCCGTTGCGCGAAAAGTACGCGTCCTGGAGCGCTGCCCGGTCCGCTGTTACAGATATATATCTTTTTTTAAACGTTAATTTCTCAAAATCCACTGTAGCACATATATTGAGACCTACAAAAGGCACATCGGGCTACCAGTCCCTACAATTTTGCCAAGTTTCGTGCAAATCCATTCAGCCGTTCGGGCTAAAAGTGAGGCCAACCGCCCTATGGAAAACTCAATGTTAAAAACACGTTTTGGGACCCCCCTTTTTTCTCAGCCCCCCCTTGACGAACCCCCCCCAAATTTTCAAGGGCTGCTCAGAAACAAATGTGCCATTTTCCTGAAAATTTCAGCCAATTCCGTCCACAAACGCCAAAGTTATTAGACATAGAATTTTCAAAAATCCCATAGAGAAAAAATCCTAACTATATATACCTACTGGCGACCGCCAGTAGGTAATATATATATATATATATATATATATTCACTGAAAAAAACATAGGTTTCACACCAGTTGTAGTTAGCTGGAAATTTTACTCGCATAAAACCATTGAAATTCCCACGTTATAGTTAGTTGGACTCACTATAACTTGCGCATGCAATGCACTGCTGATGACGTCACATATTACATCACTCATGACATGGTCAGTGACATCACTGATGACATCACTGATGACATCTCAAATGACATCACTGATGACATCACTGATGACATCTCAAATGACATCACTGATGACATCTCAAATGACATCACTGATGACATCACTGATGACAACATCCAGTGACTGTATTTTTCTGTAAAGTTAAAATATGTCTTACATATTTAAGAATGAGTGGATGTATAAGTGTCTGGATGAAGGATTTAGTAGGTGCATGACTGACTGTATGAGTGAGTGGTTAAATGTGTCTCACTGAGTGCATGGGTTAGTGACTAAACTGTCTTATTTTGTGCATCATTATGTCTGTTGTTCTGTAAACTGCTGCATGTGTTGATCAGTAGCTATATGAGTAACTATATGGGTTATTGATTGGTTGCCCAAGCATTTGTATGGGAGACTGAGTGTGTGTGTGGGTGGCTGGGAGGTGTATGACTCTGTGCATAGATGTATGGGTTCAAAAATGCATGTGGAAACAGCTGTATGGGCGGTTGACTGTGTGCATGACTGTATTGGTGAGTGAATGGATATCTCAGTGCTACATGTCAAAGTAAGTACATATGTAAAACACAGTACATGTGAGAGTTGACATATATAAATAACTGTGCATAAGAGCCAGTAAATGTGTGAGTGCCTGTATGGATCATTGTGCTCTTGTATCCAGGATTGTATAAGTGAGTAAATATGTTTTAGTATATGTTTGAATAAGTAAGGTGTGTATAACTGTTTAGTTGTGAAAATGGAGCTGTGATTGATTCTTTGCATGACTGACTAGGTGTGTAAGTAACTCCATGGATGAGTGACAGTCTGTGAGTGTCTGTTTACACTGAGTGTATCTAAGGTTATATTAGAGTCTGAAGAGGTTCATCGTATTATCACATGAATGATGTCATCAGTGATGTGATCAGTAATGTCAAATGAGATGTCATCAGTGATGTCATCAGTGATGTCATTTGAGATGTCATCAGTGATGTCATCAGTGATGTCATTTGAGATGTCATCAGTGATGTCATCAGTGATGTCATTTGAGATGTCATCAGTGATGTCATCAGTGATGTCACTGACCATGTCATGAATGATGTAATATGTGACATGATCAGCAGTGGATTGCGGGTGCACGATATATAGTTAGTGCAACTAACTATATATGGAATTTCAATGGTTTTGTGTGAGTAAAATAAGGTTTTTTAAATGCTAATTCCTAACTATATATGGTGTATAACCTATGGTTTTTTCAGTGAATTTTCAAGGTTTTGTAAATGCTAATTCCTAACTATATATGGTCTATAACCTATGGTTTTTTCAGTGAATTTCAATGGTTTTTTAATAGCAAATATCATAAGCTGTCGAATGTCAAGTACGTGGTAAGTAAAAACATTTTCGTGTTTATGCACACTGATCTGCTTTGAATGCTGCCCCCCACCCCTCATTTCTATTAGGAGTACTCTCTCTTTGCAGATAGTGAAGGGTAGTTAACGCAGCCCTTTGCCCCCTTTGTAATCCGTCGTGCCTGCTTCTCTCTCCATTTGATTGATTGTTCTCTTTGGTTCATTCTCTATTTACAAACAAGCACAGAGTCGCAATACTCTGTTTAGTCTTTGCAGATAGCGAAAAATCGTGTAAAAAAACAAAAGGAATCGAGCAAAATCAGTAGGCCACTAATGGGATCTCTTTTTGACCTCGCTAAAATAGAAACATTAGGAACAACCTGTTGAAAATAGCAATGCGTATGTACATAAGCGGCGTTCATTTGTGTTCACAGTACCCCTTGTTGATTGTTTCAATCGAGCATTGAATTGTTCGAAGTTAATTCTCTTAAGGATCTTCTCTACCTGCAAACGAGGAAGAATAGGAATATTCTCTCTCCCTTTGCAGATAGTGAAGGGTAGGTAACGCAAGCCTTTAACACGTCGTACCTATTTCATTCCTCATTGATTGATTGATTGTCCGAACATTGACTGTTTGGGAATTAGTTCTTTTTGGAGGTATTCCCTGTTTGCAAATAAACGTAGGAAAATCTTTGCAAGTAGTGAAAGGGTACGTAATGCGGACCTTTCTCCCCCGTTGTAATCTGTCATGCCTATCTACTCCCCACTGATTGATGCACCTTTTTCACCCGGACCATTTACTAGAGATACGTCATCTGGCCCGACCAGAGAGCACCCCTAGTGAAAAGGACATATGCAATAATAACGAAGTGATCACTGTATCCTGTTAACAGAAACTTTACCATGAAACAACCTGGAAAGAAAAAAATAGGAAAACGAAAATCAGTAGGCCACTGATGAACATGAACTTTTATTAAACAACGAACAAAGAAACGATAACATAACGTAATGATAAAACCTATTAATGTCCTAGAAACAAGAAAACGTTAAAATATGCCAGTGGTGAGAGACCAGAAAAACAGTAAGAGAAACCAAATCACCCCTCGCTGTCCCACCGCCTGCCACGCCAAAAAAATCGATAGACTAGGGAAAATGCAAGTCAGTAGAACATCCGCCCCCACTCTGGAAACTTCCAAGGTGGGGCAGGGTTCCGGCTACGCCCAGCCGGGAGCAGCCCATATAAGGCAGGTCCTGCTGCCACGCCTCGGCCAGGAGATCCTAACGTAGGGTGTAGCCGGAGGAGAGGCCGAGGCCAGCGGGACCCGGCCAGGGGATTGCCTTTACAACGCTGAACAGTTGCAGGGGGGGGGGAATGTCTCCTCGACCCTCCCCTCTCTCTCCCAGTCCGGCCGCGGTGGCCCTTGAGAGTTGCAGGTAGTCCCGCCACATGCTCTTCCGGTCCGGCCACCAACGGTAGGGGGGCCGAGGCCGACGGGATCCGGCTGCAGCCGATAAACCAAGAAACCCGTTCATGGGGCCAGAGCCAGGGGCGTCCGGCCGACATCCACCGGAAGCCCGGCCCGAAGACGGACGGGACACTTCTTTCTTTTATAATGGCTGCGACAACACTGGGGGGGGATGTCTTGCACATGCCTCCGACCCCCCCCCCCTCGTCCTCATCGCCTGGTCCGGCCATAACAAATCTCAAGCGAGACGCCGTGGGGTGCACTGGGAGGGAGAGACGGTGCGAACAGGCCTCTCCCGCCTCCCCAGGTGGAGGCTTCCCAGCTGCACCCTCAGCGCTTCAGGCGCCCGGAAAAGGGTTCTTCCACTGTGGCCATGCTGCAACGTCTCGCCCGGCAGGGTGGAGCCCGTCCGCTCATGTGACCCCGCGATCGCCGGTAGCTGCCGAACTCTCAAAATGGCGGTCGACCTGGCAAGAGCGGGCCCAGCATAAAGAAATGGCCCGGTCACTGGTTGACTCCACCACCGTAGTCCTCCACGACCTTGAAGATTCTAGAGGAGCCGCGGGAGTCTCCGACCCCCGATGGGGAATGACTGCCATGATCGCCCGTGGAGTGACGAAACTGTATCCGCGGGACGTCGGCGCTCCCATGCTGGCGCCAGCCTCACTTTGAATTACTAGAATCCTGCAGACCTCACTTCCGGTGAAAGCGCAGTGTGACCCGGTAGGAAAAATTATTGCACCCCCTCCCCTTTTTGACTGATAGTTCAAACCACCGATCCTTTCCTTTGCCCTTTTAACGGAACTTTGGACTGCCTCCCCCTCTTTTACATTTTCTAGAGAAAACAAAACATTAACCACTACATTAGCATAGCAGTTGACACCAGAACTGTTTTCAAATTGAAAACCAACAACATCTTCAACAGAATCCTTTTTGTTTCTGCTGTGACCCTGCTACAGCACAGGCATTGTCCCCAGCAGTAATTCTGCAATGCCGGTAAGAATAGCTGTGGTGCCTACTGGACTCACTCACCCCCGCGGCGCCCCACGCCGTTTTTTGCTGGGCGGCAACTTACTAGACATCACTTTCGTGCCATCTAGATTTCAGCGCGTTCTGCTGCCTTGGAACTATTCGCACAACAGACCGCTACTGACAAGAATATTTCATTATTGGTGCTGTCAATTTCAATAAATCTATTGGATAATTCAAAAGAAATTGCCACGGTCTCTTCGTTGTTTAAATGTTTTTACTGTTTTTGTTTTCTTGTATATATTTATATGTTATTAAAGTTTTATATTCCTACTACTTTGTTGGAGTGCTATATATTTTTAATGTGACACATAATTGTAAAAACTTTGATGTACAAAGAGTCATTCCTGGAATCTTCCGCTTCAGGCTCGGTCCCCTCCCCAATCACAATACAGGATGGTTTTCAGATAGTAGGAACACGTGTGGTGTGACGGATCTCATCGGGTGTGGGCCTTGATCTACTATAACTCCTTTGAAGAGGGGTGATTCTTTACAGCTGGGGCCATAAACTACATCTGCAGGGCTAGCTGATAGCCTGGACAATCGGACACAGAGAAAGAGGAGTGTCAGAGGGTGCGGTAGTGAATAGGGCGAAAGGGAGGTGTCGGGCGGGCACAGAGTGTGATTCTCAGGGAAGAGCAGCGCAGATGGGGGGAGGTTTATTGCCCATGCATAAGACAGAGAGCGGTGGTGACCAGTGCCTAGGGAAGATGCTTGCGTGGGTGAGGAGCCATGCTACGAATCGACAGCGTGCAGAGAGTGGGTCTGGTCAAGACATCTAAAATGGCTGCCGTGCACGACAAAAGTGTGGCATTTCAAAAAAGGCAAGATGGCGCAGACAATGTTTTTCAACACTTCCTCATTTCCTTCGAATCGAACGTTAACAGACGTTGGGGCATATTACCAAAGTTAAGCGATATTTATCGCTAACGATGCTTACCAACCAATTTTTTACCACTAAGCATCGTCAGAAATTATCGAAGATAAACCTTGCTATTATCAAGGTTTATCGCAAATGCGATAATAAACGGCCGCAATGCATGAATATCGCTAAAAACTCAGCGATATTCATGCATTACCGAGCTAATGCTCTTAGCCATGTTATCCACCTCCCATTGGATAACATGGCTAAGAACTGCTCAGGGCAGGTGTTACTTTTTGGAGATATTCGCGCTTAGCGCGAATATCTCCAAAAGTTGGTAATAGGAGATAGATATCTTGCATGTTGTAATGCAAGTTATTGTGGTATATGGAACTCATACCATAATCTCTCAGGAAAGCAGAAACTGATCCTTTTGGGACCGCCTAAAAAGGCCTAGGGGGTGAGGAGTACTCTACTTTGCCCCCTTTTCACGTTCCGAACTATTTTATTTTACTCTCTTCTGTAATTACACAAAATAGCAGCGATAAGATGCATCGGAGACACACAGGGGCATATTACCAACAACTAGCGAAAATTTTTGTCTCTAACTTGTTTAGAGACAAAAATTATCGGCGCACATCGGCGATTTTTATCGCAGATAAACCTTGCTATTAGCAAGGTTTATCGCAAATGCGATAAAAAACGGCCGCAATGCATGAATATCGCTGAAAAGTCAGCGATATTCATGCATTATCGAGCAAATGCTCTTAGCCATGTTATCCACCTCCCATTGGATAACATGGTGAAGAACTGCTCAGGGCAGGTGTTAGCTTTTGGAGATATTCGCGCTTAGCGCGAATATCTCCAAAAGTTGGTAATAGGAGATAGCGATGTTAGCGACTGTTTCCAGTCGCTAACATCTTGGCACGCCCACTTTGCATGTCATTAGTGATAAATATCACTGACATGCAAAGCGGGGCCCAAGATGGTCGCTATCTCCTATTAGCTGTCTCTAACTGGTGTTAGCGACAGCTTGGTAATAGGGAGATAATTTTATCTCCGCTTTCTTGGCTTTTAAAGCCAAAAAAGCGGAGATAAACCCCCTTGATAATATGCCCCACAGTGAGAGAAAGGAGGCCGGAGATGAAGAAGAGATGTCAAATACACATTGGAGATAATATAGTGGCAGAAGGGAAGTAAATATGAGTAAACTTACCATGTAACATAAAAATGTTGCACTCTATACTATAAGTCTCATTTTATACTACAATCACTTCGCTACAACCTCATAAATTAAAAATAAAAATGAATAATGTCTCAAACAATTTTTGATTTCTAAATATAAATTTATTCTTCAGAATTTTCTAAATTTGAAAGAACTAGTAACATGTCCTCATCAGCAATGTCCTCATGAAAAGTCTGCAATGATGATTCCTGTTTCTCTATGGTCTCCAAACATTCGATAAATTCGCCATCAAGAGATTGATCAAAAAAATCATTCAAGTCATCTCCTCCTTGTGACAATATTTCATTATTGGTGCTGTCAATTTCAATCAATGTAGTGGAATCATTCAAGTCATCTCCTCGTGACAATATTTCATTATTGGTGCTCTCAATTTCAATCAATGTAGTGGAATCATTCAAGTCATCTCCTCCTTGTGACAATATTTCATTATTGGTGCTGTCCATTTCAATCAATCTAATGGAATCATACAAGTCATCTCCTCCTTGTGACAATATTTCATTATTGGTGCTCTCAATTTCAATCAATGTAGTGGAATCATTCAAGTCATCTCCTTGTGCCAATATTTCATTATTGGTGCTGTCCATTTCAATCAATCTAATGGAATCATACAAGTCATCTCCTCCTTGTGACAATATTTCATTATTGGTGCTCTCAATTTCAATCAATGTAGTGGACAATTCAAAAGAAATTGCCACGGTCTCTTCATTGTGAGCCATTTTATTTTGAAATTGCTTGCTGTAAATTGCAGAAAAAAATAATCACTTTCATTTATCGTTTTTAGTAATACATAATATAAAACTAACTTTATCAAGTATTTAGTATAACAGAAGGACTGCAAATAAATAACAGAAAACATTTTTCAAATTATCTTCAAGTGTACAACATAGTTCCCCTTACAAATTAACAACTCACCTTTTTAAAAGTAGGAGAAGTGTTAGTACTGTGTAAATCAAACACCAGAAATTCACCACCAAAAATTCCTCACAAATGTACCTCAGACAGTAGTATCACAAAATGGCTGTGGTTTCCTCTCATTTGACATATATACATAACCAATTAACTTTCATCACACACAAATACAAAACCAAAGTAACATTTTAATTGGTTCTAAATTTCAACACTTTCAAATG
Source organism: Lissotriton helveticus (assembly GCF_964261635.1). Lineage (NCBI taxonomy): Eukaryota > Metazoa > Chordata > Amphibia > Caudata > Salamandridae > Lissotriton > Lissotriton helveticus. Next base: position 739,783,345 of record NC_136068.1, on the reverse strand, counting down.
TGTTTTCCCCATGCAATTTTCCATAGGACATTTACATACGTCTACAGCCTGAATGGCTGAACGGAATTACACCAAACTTGGCAAAATGGTACATCAAACCTAAGAGGTCAGGAAGGATCTACTATGCCCCCTTATGGTCATTTCCCCCTTCGCTTTGGCCTCCTCTTGTCTCTCAATCCTACCGAGAGACAAGATGGCGGCCGCTACGGACTGTTTGGAATGTTGACAGACGCCGGAGAACCAATCAGCTTCGCAAAGCTCCGTAACGTGAAAAGTACGCGAAGCGGAGCGCTGTTACAGATATATATCTTTTTTTGAACGTTAATTTCTCAAAATCCACTGGAGCACATATATTGAGACCTAGCAAAGGCACATCGGGCTACCAGTCCCTAATATTTTGCCAAGTTTCGTGCAAATCCATTCAGCCGTTCGATTATTATTATTTTTATTTTTTTTGCCCCGCGGGGCCCTTTCAAAACCTCCACATCAAACGTAGGGGGTCAGCGAGGATCTACTATTCCCCCTTATGGTCATTTGCCCCTTCGCTTTGGCCTCCTCTTGTCTCTCGATCCTACCGAGAGACAAGATGGCGGCCGCTACGGACTGTTTGGAATGTTGACAGACGCCGGAGAACCAATCAGCTTCGCTTCACAAAGCTCCGTTGCGCGAAAAGTACGCGTCCTGGAGCGCTGCCCGGTCCGCTGTTACAGATATATATCTTTTTTTAAACGTTAATTTCTCAAAATCCACTGTAGCACATATATTGAGACCTACAAAAGGCACATCGGGCTACCAGTCCCTACAATTTTGCCAAGTTTCGTGCAAATCCATTCAGCCGTTCGGGCTAAAAGTGAGGCCAACCGCCCTATGGAAAACTCAATGTTAAAAACACGTTTTGGGACCCCCCTTTTTTCTCAGCCCCCCCTTGACGAACCCCCCCCAAATTTTCAAGGGCTGCTCAGAAACAAAATGTGCCATTTTCCTGAAAATTTCAGCCAATTCCGTCCACAAACTCCAAAGTTATTAGACATAGAATTTTCAAAAATCCCATAGAGAAAAAATCCTAACTATATATACCTACTGGCGACCGCCAGTAGGTAATATATATATATAAATATATTTATATCCATAGATATATATATATATATATATATATATATATATAAAATCATACATAGATATATCATACAGAGAATTGAATAAGGTAGTATAAAATATAGCTAATGAATACAAATTAATAAAATAGCGTATACTCTAATTAGTTACCTTAAATTATAGTTAAATCAAAGTCCGCAGAAAATTAACTATACATATAGATAGGTATATAAAATATCCTAAGTTGCCAATAGTTACATTTATATCAAGCTTTACTAATTCTTATTTAACCATCAGCAAGGTAAAAGTCCCTCTTTTAATACTAAATCTTGTCGGTAACAGGAAAAAAGTGTTAAAATTATCAATAGAGTACATATAATTATAAATAGATACTATAAAATCTCTCTACTAAATAACAACTTTCATTATAAAAAGCTAAAAATAAAATAATAGTACTTAAAAACAAAAAAAAAACAAATGAACATATTATAGATTTTGACTAATTGCCTTCAATAAAACTTTTCTATAACAAACATGTTCATAAAATATCTCTCTCTATATATATAAAGATATATAATATATATATATATATATAAATCTGTGTATATATATATATATTTGTAAAAATATATATACTTAATGCTAAATAAAAAGTATATATATTCGTAGTAAATACTAAATTTTCATTGTTTTTAAAAAAAACATAAAACAATACGTTTCTTAAATTTTGCACAAAATATTTGCAAATAAAACAGCTTAATATTTGCTTTTACTTCACATAGAGCCAAATAAGTAGTGCCTTCAAATATAATACTGTGTATATATATATATATATATATATATTTATATATACATATATATATATATATATATGTATATATACAGATAAAAGAGTAAGACATAGCTATAACAAAACTCATAGCAAAAAAGTTATTACTTTAATAACAAATTTTTTTCAATAATACAAAAAATATGATGCAAATAATGCCAGCAGATTATCATCAAGGCCATTATAAATTTGCAGCAAATTCAAGAGGATTTCAATGCTTGCCAAATAGTACATTTGCAATTGTACATAACTATTACAAAGCTGCAAATACATGGACTAAAGAAGACTTGCATTACATTATGGATTTAGGTGATGCTTTATATTCTGATATGCATTTGATTAATAAAGAACAACTTATGCATCCAGATGATTTACCAAATTTTATACAGCACAATAAGACTATCTATTCACGTAAGCTTAAAGAACCTTATTATGGAGACATATTACAACAATGTGACCCTTCTTTTCCAAATTGGCAAAAAATATTAAAACCTGCACTTGATTTAAACTCAGGTGTTTTACTTTGTATGGAAATTTATGTTATATCCATTTTTTGAAATAACAATTCATACTTTGTATTTGACTCACATAGTCGTGATAACACTGGAATGCCTAACCCAAATGGAACGTGTATTACTATACAGTTCATATTTGAAAAACTTATAGAGTACATCACAAATCTGGCACACTATCTCAAAAAAACAAATATGAATTGCGTACTCTATGAATTAACTCCAATACAACTGAGTACAATTAAAAAACAGTCACTTCAAAAAGCAATGGTGAATAATGAACAAAATAGGAATGCAGTTTCACATAACAATCTTTATGTACATTCTACTAAAGCATGTCCAAATTTTTTCACACAAACATTTGAAACGCGGATAGAAAGTGCAAAAAAATTTATTCAGGGGTCTAAATCTAAAGCAAACACATTTGTTGGTGAAAAAGAGCCATTAGCATCTTTAGATAATACTCCTAGTACTAGTACATATTCTAGTACACTTTTAACACCAACAGCACCGAAAAATATGTCTATAACCAACAGCAGGAACATAAGTACAACACAATATACTAATACACCACAAGAGACTACTACTAGTAACACATATGCAAGTATACTTAAGAAAACACTTAAGAGCAACACAGAAAGACAACAGATTACTAACACGCACATAAATGTACAACAGCATACAATATCAACTAGTAATTTAGATACCAACACATATTCAAGTAATTGTTATCAAACATATAAACCTATTACTAAAAGTAATGCCATAATACTTACTACCTGATAGAATAAACAATAGAACATTGCACAACAAGCAAAGTAGCACAAATAAGACCAACATAGATGTAAAGATTTTAACACAAGCACAACAACAAGTAGATCTTCCCAAAAAATCACATACACAGGACACACATACACATATTTCAAAGAGTATTCAATATACACATTCTCTGCAAAATAGTATATTTGCTATTCTAAAGAACTACTGTAAACAAGCATATATTTGGGAGAGTGTAGATTTACATTGTATTATGAATCTCGGAGATGCTTTGTACACAGAAATGCACTCCATTAATGAACAAAATTGTATGCAACCACAAAATTTACCAAATTACATACAAAGCAATAACATAACATATTCCATTAAGCTCAAGATTTGCTTTAAAGACGAAGTAACAAAATCAGCAAAAACTTTACATAGTAAATTTAGATCAATATTAACTTCTACAATTAATTCGCAAACAGGTGTATTGATCTGTATAGGTAGATATACAATTTCTGTATTTAAAAAAAACATCCATACTTTATATTTGATTCACATAGCCAAAATGAAAATGCAATACCACATCCCAATGGAACATGTATTGCTATACCAATTGACTCTATTGATCTTATTATGGAATACATCATAAAGTTAGCTGATCGAAAAAAAAGTACAAATTCTGTGAGTATTACTTTACAATTAACTACAGTGAACGTAAAGACAATTAGCAAAATATCATTACAGCAAACGCAACGAAACCATAAAAATGGAAACGTTAAGTCTGCAAAAAGCATATATGTGCACACGACACATATATTTCTAAATGCATTACCAGAGATTCCTTCAACTAACTTCCAAGTAGAAAGTACAATTATTAACACACCAAGCAGCAATAGTCAAGCCAATGGACTGCATTTAACAACAAACAGTTCTTTGGATTCACATATAACTAATAGCAATACTAATATAATGAACACAGAAACACATGATATTGAATCAGAAATAACAAACAGTAGACAAATTCAAGAAATTAACAGAAATAGGAAAAGAAAACATACACAAGACAGAGAAAATAGACTTAATACCAGAAATGTAACAGGTAAAAAAACAAAAGATATAATTAGTATATTTCATGCACAAATAAGATATGGTCCTGAGTTCACTTGCACTATTTGCAATCAACTATGGCATAAGCAAAGTCTACAAAAAACAAACAATATTATTAAGAGGGCAAAATTCATAGAATGTAATATTAGCAAATACACAACAGATGAGATATGCCAAACATGTTACACATATATTTGTAAGGACAAAATTCCTCCATGTTCAGTTTATAATGGGATGACATTTCCAGATATCCCAGCAGTCTTACACTTGCATAACTTAGAAGAAAGATTAGTATCACCAAGAATTCCTTTTTTACAAATTAGAACAGTACCACGTGGATTCCAAAAATCTCTATCAGGTGCAGTAGTAAATGTACCTGCAGATGTAATGACAACTGTAACTATTTTACCAAGGCAAATTAATGGTAACATGACAAATCCAATAAAATTAAAAAGGAAATTAAGTTATAAATCTTATACCCATTTTGAAAATGTTAGACCAAATAAAGTAAAACGTGCAGCTTTATATTTGGCAACTACTAGCACTTTGTTTCAAGAATATAAAATCACTGTTAATAAAGATTGGGATTATACAACACAAGATATACATTCTTGTGATGAGACTTCAGATACAAGTCATTCTTCAGATTCCTCAGACAACATTCCAGCAGGAAATTTAGATACTATGTTAATTAATGAAACAATTACTACAGAAACAAATAATATTTTAAGCGTAGCACCGGCAGAATATAACACACCAAGAGGCTTATATGAAGACAAAGATTCAGAATATTTAGCATTCCCAACTATATTTGGTGGAAAACGAAGGCCAACTAATAAAGAAAGGCATGTCCCAATACATTACAGCACAATCTGTCAAGCAGAAGTAAGAAGTAAAGATCTAGGAGTAGCAAAGTCCATTACTAATCTTTTCTTTAAAGTAAAAGCATTACACATAAAACAAATACAAAGCAAAATATTTATCTCTCTTAGGAAATACTTTAATAATGGAAACATTATAACTGCCAAAGACATAAAAATAAATTAGATACAATTTTACAGTTTAATGAAGGGTACAAAATACTTAAAACAATACGTAGTTCACCACCATATTGGGAGCAATGCAAAAAAGACCTCTTTGCTATGATTAGACAATTAGGATTACCAACGTTTTTTTTAACATTATCAGCAGCAGAAACAAAATGGTATCACTTAATTAACATATTATTGAGAATCGAAAAAAGACCAGAATGCACAAAAGAAGAATTTGATAATATGTCATGGGAAACAAAATGCAAATTAATACAGCAAAATCCCATTACATGTGCAAGACATTTTGACTTCCAAGTTCGGCAATTATTTAATTGCATTTTATTGCATGAAAGTAATCCAATTGGCAAGATCATTGATTACTTTTATAGAGTAGAATTCCAACAACGTGGATCACCACATATACATGCTATAATATGGATAGAAAATGCTCCACTATATGAAAGTTCAGATATCAATGAAGTAACTACTTTTATAAATAAGTATGTTACATGTGAAAAATCACAAGATCCAGCTATAGAGTCTTTAATACCCCTCCAAAGACACGGCCACACAAAAAACTGCCGTATCAAACATAAAAGAACATGCAAATATCATTATCCAAGATATCCAATGCCTGAAACTTTTATACTAGAACCAATAGAGCTAGACAAAACAAATACAGAGCTATTACAGCAAATTGAACTAATACATCTAACTATAAACACACAAGAATTCCAAACTTATACTTTTGAACAGTTTTTAGATTCAATGAGCATAGATCTAGAACAATATACTTTATGTATACAATCTGTAATAGATAAAAATACTATTTTCCTAAAAAGGACACCAGCTGCATGCTTTGTAAATAACTACAATCCTACTATTTTGCAAGCATGGCAAGCAAATATAGATATACAATACATCTTAGATGCATATGCATGTGCTGTGTATATTGTTTCATATATTAGTAAATCACAGCGAGGAATGAGCAAATTAATTGCTTAAGCAGCTAAAGAAGTGTATCACAATCCAAGTATTAAAGAACAACTTAAGCATATAGGTAACAAATTCTTAAACTGTACAGAAATAAGTGCACAAGAAGCAGCCTATCTTATACTACAAATTCCTTTACGCAAAAGTTCAAGATCTTTTGTATTTATTAATACAAGTCCGAATGAAAAGCGGACATACTTATTAAAAGACATAGAAACTATCAATTTGTTACCAGATGCATCTTGCAAAATACAATATGATAATATTATAATGAGGTACAGCAAACGCACTAAAGAATTAGAAGAATGTACATTAGCTGACTATGCATCTATGTATAATGAAAAGAAAAAAATTAAGAAAAAACAAGAAACAGGGCATGACAATTTCCTTACTGAAAATACCTTTCATAGCTCAGATGAACTAGAGATTAATTTACAAGATGATAGAGAGTACATAAAAAGAAAAAAAGCTAAAGTAATTCGCTATTGCAGATTTAACGAAAAAAATGACTCTGAAAATTACTATAGAGAATTGTTAATGCTATATTACCCATGGCGAAATGAACAACAAATAATGAATAATAAAGATACCTATTATGAACGATATGTAGAACTTAAAGACATAGTTGACTCTAATCATAATAGATATAATAAGCATAATAAACAACTAACAACTAATAGCAATGAAAACAGTATATTAGAGCCATTACTTACACCAGTAGATATAGAAACAGATGACACCTTATCCCATGAGGTACAAGATAATGAACGGCCATTATATGACCTATCATTTGATTTAGGCATCAGAAGTACAAGTATAGAAGAAACATTAACGAATAACATCATGCCAAAAGAGCAATATGACAGTATAATGCAAAATCTAACAGCAGAACAACTTAACTTTATATATCACCATCTGCATTGGGTAAAAACAAAAGAAACACCCTGCTACACATTTTGTACAGGTGGTGCTGGAGTAGGCAAAAGCTTTTTATTTACAGCACTGCACCAAACATTAGTACGGTATTACAATACAAAAGCTGGCGACAATCCAGATAACATATATGTATTGCTTACAGCTCCAACAGGCAAAGCAGCATATAACATTCAGGGGAAGACACTACATAGTACCTTTAAAATACCAGTTTCGCAAACACTAACTCATAAACAGCTAACTCATGAGAACAGAAGTACACTACAGAATGAGCTAATGCATCTTAAATTGCTCATAATTGATGAAATATCAATGGTAGGAGCTAATGTATTCAATTTCATACATAATAGGTTACAAGAAATAAAAATGTCAAATCTCCCTTTTGGCGGAATATCAATATTAGCTATTGGAGATTTTTACCAATTAAAGCCTGTTTTTGACTCATATATATTTGAAAATCCAAGACATTCCTACAGGCCAGTAAGTACCAATTTATGGCAGACACATTTTAAGTTATTTGAGTTAACTAAAATAATGAGACAGCAAAATGACTTGGCATTTGCTCAACTACTAAACAGATTAAGAGAAGGAAAACAAACTAATGAAGATATAATTCTGATACAAACATGAGAAATAGAACCACTTGAAAACATTAGCAAAACTATCCCTTATAATATGGGAACTAACAATGAAGTGAATAACATTAATAGTGCAGTTTTATTGGAACATATAACACAATACCCAGTTTACACAGCGACAGCAATAGATACAGTTGCATCAGACATAAGTGAAGTAGTAAAAAAAAAATACTAAAACAGTTACCTACAGATGCAACTAAAACAATGGGCCTGCCATTCATATTACATATTGCAGTAAAATTAAGATATGATTTAACAAGCAATATAAATGTCAATGATGGGTTAACAAATGGTGCAACAGGTATAGTGGAATTTGTAGAAGCTATCAATAACAACCCAAGAATAATTTGGATACATTTTGACAAAGAAACTGTTGGCAAATTAACAAGGCAAGAAAATAGACACATATATCACAGTAACATTTTGCCTCATTGGACCCCAATACATGCTATAACACGACATTTTCAATTTACACAGAAATATATAACAATTATACGCAAGCAATTCCCATTGCGACAATCTTCTGCACATACTATACATAGGACACAAGGAGAAACTATAGAACCCCTTTACATACACTTTAACAATAGCAAGGTACATCATTTGCATTACGTAGCTTTAAGCAGAGCTAAATCTTTAGCCAACATATATATTAAAAACTTTCAGGAAGACAAAATAGCTGTACATCCAAAAGTACATGAAGAAATGACACGCTTACGGACAGACATGCAATTGCAAATATCAGTACCACAATTAGATAACTATAGCCAGCAGTGTAATGTAATTGTCCATAACATACGGTCCTTACAAAGAAATTACACTGCTATTAAATCAGACAGAAATATCATGAAGAGTGATATTATATGCCTTACTGAAATAAACACAACTAGAAAAGCAGATAGCAATAGCTTTTTACTAGAACAATATCATCTACTAATATTTGATACATATCATAAACAGCCAACAAAACATGGAATTGCCATTTATTACAAAAAGGAGATTTTCTTATTGCCAATATATGAAACACAGCACAAAATTGACATTTTATATTTTACTCACCATCTTAATAATTGTGAGTACTTATTTGTTATTATATACAAACCACCACATGTACACATACAAACATTATTGCAAGTTTTGACTACTGTCATAAACTTTTATCCAAATTATAAATATGTAATAATGGGAGACTTCAATATTGATTTAACACAAATGTCACAAAACACAACATTACTATTAGAATATATGCTACACCACTTTCAATGTCACCAAAAAATACAACAGTACACAACAGACTACAAATCAACACTAGATCATATCTATACTAATGTAAATTTAATGCACTATGGTACATTAGAATCATATTATAGTGATCACAAAGCATTATGGGTAGCAATTTAAAATGCAATCAGTATCCTTTAATATCTTCTTTTATTACAGAGAATTACTAAGGAGAAAACATTAGCTCCAGAATGTGTACTAACATTTACTCTCGTTTCAGATGATTTCTATACAAGAACTCAAACAAACAAAACAAGAAGAAAGCAAACCGTACCAAACAGCCATCAGAGCTAACATTGTGAAATGTTCAACAAAAACGAACTATAAGAATGCAAAACAAGAGAACAAAGTATTATACCATCTGGCACTAGCTGATCAAACTGCTTCCATTAAAGCAACATGCTACAATGAGGAGTTTTACAAACAAACGAAAGAAGGGAATGCTATTATAATTCGCAATTTCATAACAAAAAATGATGTACTAATCATCACAAAGCAAAGTAAGATATCAAGGATGATACCATTAACTATTCCTCTGGAAATTATGCAAGAGGCGGAATATATACTATCACCGCCTGCTCCACCAATTTCACCCATAAAAACGGTCAAAGAAGCTAAATTGCGCTCATTAATGAGCATATCGGGAACAATCTCAGAGGTACGCTCATTAAAATACACATATTTTATAAACACACCCTTTACACACTCTTTACACACACACTCTTTTACATGCGCCATTTCACATGCACTCTACACACAGACACTTTCACACACACTTTCATAAACACACTTTCACACATACACTTTCACACACACGCTTTCACACACACTCTTTCACATACTCTTTTGCCACTCACACTTCCACAAACACACTCTTTCACACACACTCTTTCAAACACATCCTCTTTAACACACATACTTTTTCACACACACACAATATTACGCACACACCATCTTTAACACACATACTTGAAAACAACACACTTTATACTCTTTCACACACATAATGGTTCACACACACACTATTACACAAAGACAATCTTTCACATAGTAGCAAATAAACACGCTTTAAAACAAACACTCTTTAACACCTACACTCTTTAACATCCACACTCTTTATCAACACACACTTTCACGCACTCTTTTACACACTCTTTAACACTCACACTGTTTCACAACAACACTCTCACAACAACACTCTCACAACCACACTCTCACAACCACACTTTTTCACAAAAAGACTCTTTCAGCAACACTCTTGCACAACAACACTCTTGCACAACAACACTCTTGCACAACGACACTCTTGCACAACGACACTCTTGCACAACGTCACTCTTGCACAACGACACTCTTGCACAACGACACTCTTGCACAGCGACACTCTTGCACAACGACAGTCTTGCACAACGACAGTCTTGCACAACGACAGTCTTGCACAACAACAGTCTTGCACAACAACAGTCTTGCACAACGACACTCTTGCACAACGACACTCTTGCACAACAACAATCTTTAACACACATTCTTACACACCCCCAATATTTCAGATCTACACTCTTCCACACCTACACTATTCCACACCTACACTCTTCCACACATACACTCTTTCCCAACAACACTCTTTAACAAACAAACTCATTAACAAACACACTCTTATACAAACACACTCTTTAACACTTGCACAAATTCACAACCACACTCTTTCACAAATACACTCTTTCACAACATTCATTCACACCCACATCCTTTCACATGCACCATTTTACACGCAGCCTTCACACAGACACTTTCACACACACGCTCTCATACACACGCTTTCGCACATACACTTTCACACACACGCTTTCACACACACTCTCTCACACACACTCTTTTGACACTCACACTTCCACAAACACACTCTTTCACACACATACTCTTTCAAACACATGCTCTTTCACACACATACTTATTCACACACACACACACACACACACACAATATTACACACCCACCATCTTTAACACACATACTTTGAAACACACACTCTATACTCTTACACACACATAATACTTCACACACACACTATTACACAACAAAGTCTTTCACATAGTAGCAGAAAAACACTCTTTAACACATACACTGTTTAACATTCACACTCTTTATCAACACACACTTTCACTCACTCTTTTACCCACTCTTTAACACTCACACTGTTTAACAACAACACTCTCACAAACACACTCTTTAACAAACACACTCTTTTACAAACACACTGATGCACAACAACACTCTTGCACAACAACACTCTTGCACAATGACAGTCATGCACAACGACACTCTTGCACAACAACACTCTTGCACAACAACACTCTTGCACAACAACACTCTTGCACAACAACACTCTTGCACAACACTCTTGCACAACAACACTCTTGCACAACAACACTGTATCACAAATACATTCTTACACACCCACAATATTTCTGACCGACATTCTTCCACACTTAAACTCTTCCACACCTACACTCTTCCACACCTACACTCTTCCACAACTACACTCTTCCACACCTACACTCTTCCACACATACACTCTTCCACACCTACACTCTTCCACACCAAAACTCTTTCCAAACAACACTCTTCAACAAACAAACTCTTTAACAAAGACACTCTTATATAAACACACTCTATACCACTTCCACTATTTCACACCCACACTCTTTCACAACTACATTCTTTCACAACAATTCGTTCACACACACATTCTTTCACAGACCCACTCTCACATCCACTCCTTTTCAACAACACTCTTGCACACCAACACTCTTAACTTTGTACAAAAAATGTTACTAATATTTATGATTGTTTTACAGGAAGAAGAAACAAAAGTTATCTTTATCTCTGGGCAAGAAACAAAACTGAAATCAATAACTGTGGTCGATACAACGGACTCAGTCAAAATAACCCTTTGGAGAGAAGCCACAGACTTCCCAGTAGAAATGGGTTCTTACATAAAAATGACTCACCTATAAGTGCAAGAATTCAACAACAATAAAATATTAAATTCAACGCGGAATACACAATTTCAAGTAAGTAAAAAATTAAATACAATATTATACATTAACTAAAATGAATAGATAAGATGAACATTTTTTCTAATGTTTATAACACAATAGCACAAAAAAAGTACTTTGAAAAAAAGCTCCGGCATTTCCAGGCTACCATTGCGGGTTACTGGGATATCGAGGCCTGAAAGAGAGCTAACACTCCACTATTTACTATACTCCCTAATAACTATACTACTTGCCAACTCACTACTACTACATACTACTCGCTCTCTATTAATAACTCTTTTACATACTACTAACTCAACTATTAACAGCAACACTCCTACTAAAGATTCACTATCTACAACTATAACTCTATACTACACATTCTACAACTCACTAATACAAAAGTCACTCATAATCCTTACTACTCACTCATTACTACTCACTCTTCACTACTTGCTCCTTGACAATAACACTGCTACACTATAATTAAGACTCACTCTTTCGTAATCACATATTACAAATCGCAATTACATACTCTTACTTTACTACTCACACTTTAGTACACACAAATTAGTATTCCCTCTATATTAATTTCTGAAATACTCCCTCTACAACTCTACTACGTACACTACAAAAATCTAATAATACATACACAAAATTCTAATTACACACTAATACTTTCTACTACTCACTCCACAAATAAATATTTACAACTCAATGTTTCACATACACTCAAAGGTACAAATAACTTTATACTCACACTTTTATACTCACTCTTTACAAATTACTGTACTACTCCTTTAACTACTCAATACAAAAAGTACTCTACTAATAACTCTAAAAATATCTGCTAACACTACAATAATCACTATACTCCCTAGTTAATATACTACTCGCAAAATAACTACTACTACATACTACTCACTCTATATTAATAACTCTTTTACATACTACTAACTCAACTATTACCTGCACACTCTCTACTCCTCTACTATACACTCTACAATAATACATCTGTACTATATATACTAACATCTATGGTATTTTAAATTACCCTTGCCAGTTATTAACTTAATTTGTCACAGCAAATAATTATTATGTTTCTCTTTAGGTCAACACAAAGAGAATACATGGGAAAAAAAAATAACTAACTAACATTTTTATTTTTTTTTCACAGAAAATACAACCACCACAAGAAAAAATTATTCTTACTATATATGGAATGGAAAATGCAAATCAAGAAGAAAGTAGTATTACTGTACAAATTAAGGATGCTGAACACTTACAAACAGTTGAAATAAATAATACAGTTCTAATGGACTACTTAAACATATCGGATGACATTGACAATTTGGAAGAAGCTGTCATACACTACCTACCAACAACAGTGAATGTAATTTTCCAAAATGGAAACATAATAGAAATACTTGATTAATAAAATAATGCACAATATTTTGCTTTTGGAAACACTGCAAATAAAAATTAAAATAAATATATTTGCTTTAATAAAAAATGTTAAACTTTTTATCTTGTATTTTCATTATTATTTACAAAGTACATAAACGTATATTAGTGTGCAAAATGCTATATATAAAGCGCAAAAAATAATGCGCTCAGGCTTTTAAAATACCTAGTATTCTCATTAGCAATGCAGCTGCAACTAAGTCCAGTAAGTGTATGGCTCTGGAAGAGTGTGTGTGTGGTTCTTAGTATTTGTGTGTAGCACTAAATGTGTATGTCTACATCTAGGTGTGTGTTTGTGTGTATGTGACGATGGGTGTGTGTGGGGCTATTAGTGTGCATGTGTCAGTGGCTGCCTCTAGGTTTGTGTGTGTGTATGTAAATATGGCTCTAGGTGTGTGTGTCTGTGTGTGTGTCTGTGTGTGTGTTTGGGTGTATGTGTGTGTAGCTCTTGGTGTCTGTGTGTGACTCTGGGTGTATGTAACTGGGTATGTGCGCTTCTATGGCTCGGGTGTGTGGCTATAGGCGTGTGTGGCTCTGTATATGTCTCTAGGTGGGCGTATGTGTGTGGGGCTATTTCTGTGTGTCTGGGGCTAGATGTAACTGTATGTGTGGTGGCTGGCTCTGATTGTGTGTGTGGGGCTCTAAAAGTGTGTGTTTGTGTGGCTCTGGGTCTATGTTTGTTTAGCTCAAGTTGTGGATGTGTCTTTAGCTCTGGGTGTGTGTCTGTCTCTGAGTGGGTGTGTGTGGATCTCAGTGTATATGGTGTGGCTCTGAATGTAGTGTATAGCTCTAAGTGTGTGTGTGTGTGGCTCTAGGGGTATGTGTGTAAGTAGGTGTGTAAGGGTCTATGTATGTGTGGCTCGCTCTGGGTATATGTATGCATATGTGTATGCATGGCACTAGGTATGTGTGTGGAGCTCTGGGTGTGTGTGTGTGTATGGCTCTAGTTATGTGTGTGTGGCTCTGGATGTTTGTGTATAGCTCAGTGTGTATGTGTAACTGGCTCTAGATGTGTGTCTATGTTGGTATGGCTCTATATGTGTGGCTCTGTGTGTGGCTCTAGGATGTGTTTGTCATTCTAGTGTGTGTATGTGTGCCTCCAGATGTTTATGTATGTAGCTCACGGTGTGTGTGTGAGTGGCTCTGGTGTGTGTGGCTATGGGTGTGTGTGAGTGGCTCTGGTATGGGTGTGTTGTTCTGGTGTGTGTATATGTGGATACAGACGTTTGTGTATGTGGCTCAGAGTGTGTGTGAGTGGCTCTAGGTGTTTATGTGTGGCTCTGGGTGTGAGTGTGCAACTGTGGGTGAGTGTAGCCCTTAACTGTGTGTGACTGAGTAGGTGTGTCTGCATAGCTCTCGTTGTGTATTTGGCTCTGGTGTGTGTGTGTCTCTGGGTGTGTGTGTGGCTCTATGTATGTGCCTTTGTGTGGATGTGTGTGTGTATGGCTCTGGGTGTGTGTAGCTGTGGTGTGTGTGTATGTGTGTGGAGCACTCCAATGTGTGTCTGTGTGTGTGTGTGTGGCTCTAGGTGTATGTGTATGTGCCAAAGGGTGTGTGTGTGTGTATAGCTAGCTCTAAGTTTGTGCATGTCTATACGTAGCACTGGGTATGTATGTGGCTCTGGGTGTCTATGTCTGGCTCTAGTTGTGTGTTTGTGACTCGGTGTTTGTGTGGTGGATGCCTAAAGGTGTGTGTCTATGTAAATATGGCTGTGGTGTATTTCTAACTCTAGAGGTGTGTTGTCTGCCTCTAGGTGTGTGTGTGTGTGTGTGGCTATAGGTATGTGTGGCTCTGCGTGTGTGGCTATAATTGTTTCTTGTTCTGTGTATTTGCATTTGGGTGGCGATGGGTGTGTGGCTCGGTGTGTGGATGTGTGTGGCTCAATATAAGTATGTGTATGGGGCTCTTTGTGTGTGTTTATGGGGCTGGCTCTAAGAGTATGTGTGCGGCTGGCTCTAAGTGTGTGTGTGGGGCACTGGGTGTGTGTGTGTGGCTCTAAGGGTGTGTGTTTGTCTGGCTCTTGTTGTGTGAGTTTGTATGCCTAAAGTTGTGTATTTGGATCTGGATGTGTGTGTGTGTGTCTAGGTGTGTATGGCTCTCAGTGTGTGTGTGTGTGGCTTTGAGTGTAATGGGTGTGGCTCTAGGGGTGTGTGTGTGGTTTGAGGAGTGTGTATGTGGCTATAGGTGTGTAGGGGTCTAGGTGTGTGTGTGTATCTCTTGCAGGATGTCTCTCTGGGTGTGTGTATATGTGTGGGCCTCTTAGTGTATGTGTGTGTGTGGGGGGCTAGGTGTATGTGTGCAGCTCGTTCTGAGTGTGTGTGTGTGTCTCAGGGTGTGTGTATGTATGTTAAACTCTTAGTTTTTGGGTGTGTGCGTGGGCCTAGCTCTGGGTCTCTGTGTATGGATAGCTCTAAGTATATGTGTGTGTGACTCTAGGTGAGTGTGAGACTAAGTGTGTGTCTTTATGTGGATCTGCGTGTGGGTGTGTGTGTATGTATGTATGTGGCAATGGATGTGTGTGTGTGTGTGTGTCTGTCTGTGTGTGTGTGTGTATGTGTTGCCACATTATGTATGTGTGTGTGTGTACTAGTAATTGCTGTCTGCTAAAATCATCCATAGGGTACAATGAGTCTCACATTTGCAAGAAAGAACACTAATAGCAATGTAAATGACTATGCTATTTATTTATATATTTTCAAGAGCAAAAGATAAAGACAAATAAGGTCATTTACAAGGAAAATTGCTCAAACTTGGCAAAAGGCGAAACCATTGCATTGTAAATGCTTGTTTATTTTACTGGGGGTTCACACAGGGTTGTAACATCGTCATCACCGGGGGTTAAAAGCTGCCCACTTAATCCTGTATGAGACCTCTCTCTTTCAGTCACTGTTCAAGAGTTTGAACGTTCTGTTAAATGGACAGTTTCATAGGTATCTACACAAGGTCTTACATGGTCTAGGGATAGTCAGCGTTCAGTTAACTCAATTTCATTTTATTATTACGCTGGCAGCCCTTGTCAGAAACGAGCCCAGGGTGTTGATTATGGCATCCCCGAGATCTAGATGTTTTACTTTTCTTTTGCCCATGGTCTCATCAGGTTCAAATTACCCATCTTAGAAGGGTGGCCCAGCCCTTGGGCCTGGCTTTGCATGCACCCGTCCAGCACCCTGGGCTCATATCGCACTTAAGTGTGCTTGGTGGACGGGAGTAGAAGTAGAGGGTGCTTCTAAATGAAATTTCCTCCTTTGAGACTCAGGCACAGACTCCTGCAGTGGCTACGCCGGCCGCGGGCCCGCGTCACACTCACATGTGCATGTTGGGTGGGAGTTGAAGTAGAGGGTGCTGGTAAATGAAGTTCCCTCCTTGGAGACTCAGCCATGGAATCCTGTAACTGGCAGTCTGCTGCTGCTGGTGTTGAAAGTGGTGTGTCAGAAGGTTTTTAATGAAATAGAAGGGGAAGATATTTGACTATTCGCTTAAAAGGAGTCCTAATTTTTCTTTCCACAGCACTAACTATAATTAGGTGCCGCATCGCTGAGGGAGACTCGTCTGAACCTTGCCGAGGGAGGCATGCTTCATTTTGCCGGGCCAAGAAACAGACTACAGGCCCCAGGAGCCCTACGCCCACAGCACCTGAGTCGCATCAGCCCCTCCTTGCAGCCTACATAACTCCTTGCGGCTGAGGGAGACTCGGCTGAACCTTGGTCCTTGCAGCCTACATAACTCCTCGCGGCACCCGCATGGGCGCGCGCCTGGCAAAGTCCGGGCCAAGGGCGGCCCTGTTTGTGCCCGTTGGAGACTGGAGGAGGTCGGGCTGGGCCCCCCTCTAATATCAACAGTTTGCAAAGGTTAGCCATTTTGTTTAAATTGTGCCCACCAACCGCTATCCTGTGCTATACTAGAGTGCTCTATTCACATGGGCGTATGCAGTGGGGGGGGGCAAGGAGGGTGCTTGCCCCCCCTGGAGCGACCCTCCTTGCTCCCCATGCGGACGCCCATGAAAACCGTGACTTCAAGACTGGGTTCTCACTCTCTTTCCTCTCCTTTCTTTTATTTGCTTCCCTGTGAAATGGATCCAAAAAAGAAAGACGCTTTTGCTGGAAATGTCATATTTTTCTGACATTTTAATTCCAAAGTGCAGCATTGGGAATAAAAGGCTAAAAATATGAAAAATAGATAAATAATTAAATAAAGTAAGACAGAGTGGTAGCAAACTGGCCAAACTGATTTTATTCACACTGAAACACATTAGCGCCACTTTTACAGAGTTTGCCAGTGAAGCGCTATTTTTGTTTTCTTGTCTGTGTTTTCCCTGGACTTGGAACTAGTGCACCAATCCTGGAGGTAATGCAATATGTAGATTGGAAAACAAAATGTGTACTGCGGCTCTGCGTCCAGGGATGTGGTCTTTTTACCATACTGCTTACTTTTTGTAAGGTTATAAACATTGGACATTGAAATGGGTCCATTCAGGGCTCTGTAGTCGTGTCCTTAACTTTTCAGGCAAAAGCACTCACTGATTTCTGAATAGTGAGTGTAAAACCATTAAGGTAACCATGTTGTTCCTGCTTTCATTTCCCATGGTTTGCTAAATTTTGCATTCCCTATAAGTGTTTGCTTTTTCCAGGATGTTGTTACTTTTTTTTTTTGTAGGCCGCATATTGCTCTTGTCTAGTACGTAATTTAAATTGAGCCGCATCCAGGTGTTTATAGCGGGCAACAATTGGGTTGTAGTTGAAGACAGTGGGAGTTTTTCTCAATGGGGCAGTACGGTGTTCAGTGGGGGAGAGGATGTGGCACTATGGTCAGAGCTGCTGAATTTGGAACTGGGAACCAGGTTCAGCCTTAATAACAAGTCCACCAGACCATTCTCCTGTGAGAGCACAATCACATGCTGGACCTTAGAAGGCTTCGCAACACCTTAGAAGTCCTGGTGTCTTCGCACCAGCAGGTGGACCCTAGCACGACAAGTGTAGGTTAACCTTCAAGGCTTGTCTACCACTATCCATACTGAAGTTCACCTCCAGTCTTGCTGGCAGGCCTATGAAGCAGCATGCCCTAGAACAACAGTCACTGAGGTCACAGGACCCTTGAGAAAGGCCAGCTCTAGGGCGGTGCAACGAGTGTAACCGCACCAGGTGCTGACTCTAGGTGGAGGCATCATGTTTGCAAGTATATTATGGTTTTAAAAACGCTTGCTGCCTCCTTCCTGGCCTCCAGCAATTTTCGGCAACAATAAAAATGTCATGATGTCTCTGGTGATTAATGTTCTTCCTAGAGAGAGATCAGAATTTTGTCTAGTGGAAGTTTTGACTCATGGAAAGGTAGCTCAGAGGGTTAATGTACCGGCTGCAAAGAACATGCACCATGCAGATCACAAAGTGCACATAATGTAAATAGGTCAGTGTGCTACTGCTTTTGTCAGAGAGATCCTTTTGTTATTTGCAGTTTATAAGTTAAAATCCTAACTTAGAACAGTGAGCTATTAACTGTCATCTAAGAGCTGCATATAAACTGCAAGGTATACATTATAGTGTTATGTTCCACCCCCCACCCCAGTCTTTGATTATCCTAATGTCCCACAAAGTGTTCTTTTGGACAGAAATCAAATCTGATTATTAAGGAGAACCCCCAACCATGGTATTACGTTTTAAATTCCGGGTATTGTGTTTCTCCAGACTAATCACTATAAAACTATACGGGCTAATAGTATGGTTGTCATGTGACTACTACACCTTGTAGTCCTTAGTCTTATGTAACATTTTCTATACAGTGATTTACACACATATTGATTGTCTCTGTGTAATGTGTGTGATGTAAAGTGCTCTGACACCCTGCAATGGTATGAGTGGCACTGTAAATCAAATTAAATGCATCTGAGAGAGAGTGGTTATGGAAACTTGGGGGGCACAGTTAAAGGGTGGTAGCGAGGGAATCCATGGAAGAGGTGGTCATTGGGGGCCACTAACAAACATTAATGCACAGGACACCATCAGTGCTATGGCTGGCCCTGCCCCTGAGGCCAGTCTGCCTCACCCATAGGTACCTCCATTGGCCTTGTTTCAGCAGTAGTAGCTGCAACTCACCAGGAATTGGCAATGCAGGACTTGCACGCACACCAAACTAAGTTCGCAAACTTACAGTCACGGCTTCATTCACAAGCACTTTTAACATGTGCTGCCTGCTGTGGGGCCACTGGAATTAATTATGCAGCAACGGATGACAACATTATGCCGTAGTGTTGACTAAATTATGCATAAAAAAAGTCTGCAATGTAATAGTATATTTTCAGATATTTTATTATTTTGACGTGTGTACACATGCTAACAGTCTCTGGAAAGATTTTGCCTTATTAGTACCAGTGTAACATACAAACGCAGCAGTGAGAAAGGTGACCAGTCAACCTTTACAATAGGCCATCCACTCCGCAGCAACACAAGTCACATTTTATATTAACTTTTGATATGTTATAGATGCTACAAACAATTTATTAGTTTAAATGGTCAGATCATGCAGCAGATCTTGCATTATGAGGCAAATATGGCAGAGCCATAATTTTAGAGAAAACATTTGCAAACTAGGATATTTTGCCATTCATGTTTGAACTGCTGTTGTGGAAAAAAGGAGTAGTGCTGATGACAGAAACTCCATTGCTCGGAGACGAATGGCTTGTGTTTCCACATTTTATCGTTTTTGGTACATTCTGTGATTAGAAGCATATTCCACTTTGTGAACATATTTTAATGTTAATAACTCATTATAACCTTAAATAATCATGTGTATCCATTGGTTGATTAAATTGGGCAGTGAAATGCCAAACAAATACTAAAAATTAGGATGTCTGCGCATTCTGGTCACACCTCTGGCTCCACCCACAGATCCAATCCTTGGGATATTCCCGCCCTCTGATTCTCCGCCCACTGTTCCCCTACTTTTTTCCCCCCACTTCGACCACTGTGTAAGACTCAGCATCCCTGGACCTGTGATGTGCCGCTGCTGCGGGCGCCGCATGTGCCACACATTTACGGGGCCGGGCTTCCGCATAAGGGAGCTGGCCATTATTGTATCGCTAAACGTGGGCACATTGTCAGTTTGACATTGACTACACGTAGAGGGACTCTAAGTTTCTTTTAAAAAATATAGCTAACATTTGGACCTATACATTTTATTTTGTATAAATTAATTGAATGTGTGTAAAATTTAGCAATGCCCGGGGAATTCTAGTAAAGGGAGCACCCATTGGTGAATCACTAGCGTGTGTGATTGCTGCGTTATTTATTACTAACTTTGACGTTGTGCTTTAACTTTGGATAAACGTTATCATGAATCCTAGCACCAAGAAGCCAATATTGGTAAATTTGTGTGCTACAAATAATCCCTAACATACACTGTGCATACAGTATATTCAATCTGGTGCTTTAATCATAGGCTGTTTTAAAGTATTCTGATAAAAATCGAATCGTGCTGAAGACTGCCTTGATTGGTGTTGGATCGAGGACCCGGAAGTCTTCACACCTAGCAGACAGAGATAAAGCACCTTGTCAGAAAGTTTAGGGTTTTCCCTACAGGTGGTGTTTGTTGGCCTGTGGCAGGGTGAGTCACATGTCCTGGATTCCTGGCATTTAATTGAGTCTATCCCAGTTCTGCGCTCCAGTGTTATTTGTGCCCCACCTGGCACACATCATGTCGGAGGATTGTGATGATGTTAACATTTTGCCCCCCTCTGGAAAAATTTCCGCGGACGCCCATGTCTATTCAGTCTGTAATGTCTGGACGTGAAGGGAAGGGGAGGAAAGCCGCAATGGGCGGGTATGTAGCCGGGACACTTGATCAGTTTATCACAAGGGCTACGTCGGTATTGCTCATCTCTGGGGGGTCTGATGTTGGCACGCACACCGGAGCAGCATATTCATACAGTTACAGACCTTGGGGACTCAAGACAAAGTGGCAGTCAATTGCCCCAGAAAACAGCAAATATCTTGTTGGATGGGGAGCCCGGTTAGTCTGCCCGAACTGCACATAATTCTCCGACAATCCTCGTTGGCGGGGTAGCCACCCGTGCATCTATAGGGTCTGTCTCCAAAGTTTTGCCCAACCCACTTGAGCACACATCAGCAGCAGCTCCTAAGAGGAAGCGAGGAGGGGGTGTACAGAGGGGAAAAAACTCCAAAATGCCTAAACTGAATAAGCCTGGTGACTTGGTAAACGCTGTACCTCCAAGTCCCGAGCCACCGCAGGCGAATATGTCAGCACCACATTTTTTGCCCACGATCCCCCTTGTTGGTTCCCCGTCCTTGATGGAAGAGGGTTTCTGGCTAAAAGTAGGTGACCTTATTACATCCTCTATGCAGCCCATACTTGTTAGGCTGTTGTCAATTGAGGACAGACTGGTGAAATTTGAACAGCTGACCACAACCAATTTTGATTGCATTAAGAAGAATCTGGCAAAGAGTGCCCAGGCTAAGGAACTATCGACAAATGGACCTCGGGGCATCCCTGGCATTAACCTAATATCTCACACGCCTGTTCCTGATCCAATGGAAGGTCACTTGTGTGGGAATGCTGTAGCTGGACCCAGCACCGAGGGTGGTGCAGACACGGGGAGAGGTGTGGCGCCGCGGCCAGGGCGACTGACGCTGGAATCTGGGGATCACGGTTCGATCCCCGGCTCCGGCGGCAGATTAGCCCAGCACCATGTGACTCTGGGCAATAGCTCGCTTAATCTTCCCGACGGCCCCCAGCGCCTAGAGACCCTTACGGGTGATTGTGCGCTTTACAAATGTGGACTTTACACAGCGAAATATGGACTGTTCCCAGGGTGAGAGTGCAGCAAAACAATCGTTGGGAAGGGGTTTGGCCCAAAACCCACAGGGATGTTTGAAGGGAATATACAATATTAATGATCCTAAGAATATGCTGCCACATATTGATTTACCCCACGAGTCCGCACCTTATGTCGTTGTTTTGACAGGGGTCCCGGATCTAGACAAGGGCAGCGTTGAATCCAACACTGAATTAAAAACAAAACGATCTATTGGCTGAATATTAATAGACCCCTTCCTCCGAACGTGCAAAGTCAAATTTTGTTCGCCCGCAGAGTAAGTTGGGTAGGCCGGAGAGCGAAAGACATAGCGGGTAATTGCTTAGTTATTAATTTTAGAGATAGTCGAGTGTTGCGTCATATCTGTGAGGGGTCTCATCAAAATACGAGAACTAGTATCCAGGCATTTGACCTCAGTTACTTCTATACCCCCCCTATGCATATGGAGAAATTTGGATACCAGGGAAAGATCTACGAAGGGCGAGCCTTGCCTGGTATTGCCAGCATTAGAGCTGGGTCAGATGGGTTTGGCTTTGCGCCCAGTATCCCTCTTAGCAATAGATTCAGTGTGCTTGATATGGTGGACTGACTAACTCCAACCTATACTTGTCCACCCACCCGGTCTAATCAGCCGTGTGATGTCACCCTGGGTAGGGGGTTGAGGTATCGAACCAACAGCAAGAGCGAAGTGATGTGTTGGGGTCTGAAGACAGAATTAGAGATACTATAGTTGGTGCCTGTGAGGAGGTGGGGAAATCTTTAGTTGATGCTAAACTTAATAATTGTACAACTAGTGAGGAGGGATTATTCCCCCCAAACACCAGTGACTCCTGATAATAACTATGGGTCCCTTGAAGCTATAGATAGTCGAGAATTGGAGGTGACAGCTGAGAGACGGATGGAAGTAATATCAAACGGCCCTAAGATTCTGTCATGGAATATTTTCTCAGGCTAAGGTGCCAGTGGAGAAGAAAATATAGAGCTTGGAAAAATCCACCAGGATTTGGTCGTAATCCTGGTGGATTTTTTTTTATAGTAGCAAATCCACTAAGAGCAATCGTTGCAGAGAAAAAAACTCTTGGTATAATTTGTCGTGCAGGGATGCAAAGAGAGCCCTGCTGCTATGTGACAGTATGCGCATAAGGGAAAGTAGGCTTTTTTTAAAAAAAACTCTTTTACAAGCAAAATCTGAATGGGAAATGGAAAGATGGCAGGCCATTAAGAATGCCCTGGACCATAAAGACATAAGAGGTTTCTGCAATTTAGTCCATACCGGAAAAATTGAGGGAAAGACTACCATTGAGCCTAACATTGGCGAGGATGCCTGGCGTCTTTATTTTAAGGATTTGTATTCAAGCCCACATAATGGTCCCAGTATGAGTGGGATCTCGGTTCATTGCCAAGTTTTAGACACTTCTGGGGACACACCGCCCTGTATGGTGGCTGAGGTGTTACCTGCCATTGCCAAGGTATTACCAAACAAAGCTCCTGAGTTAGATAGAATCCCCGGGGATTTGTACAGAAAGGAACAGGTAGTGTGAGCCCCATACCTTCAATTATTATTTAATGCAATCCTTCATGGTTTGCCATATCCCCCCCCCACACGTGGGCAGGGGCAGAGATTATCCGAATTTATAAAAAGGGGTCCCCCATTGAGCCCGTAAATTATAGGCCAATTAGCCTTATTGATGTGACCCAAAAAAAAATTCTCTAGAGTATTATTGGGCAGACTCCAGGAATGGATGGAAGATCTTAATATTTTAACCCCCTTGCAAGCAGTCTTTAGAAGTAAAACATCAACCATAGATCGGTTATTTAGGCTTCAATTGATCTATTGGAAGCGCATAGTTTTGTAAGGTGGGAGACTGTACCTTACACCCGTGGATCTTAAATCGGCGTTTGATATGGTGGACCGCGATCAGTTGTGGGGCATTATGTTGGATATGAGGGTCCCACCATATCTATGCCACCAGCTCAAACGTCTTCACAAGGGAACATTCGCAAGAGTAAGGTTCGGCAAGAATCGGAAACTTACTGTACCTTTCCCCGTTGAACAATGGAGAAGGCAGGGCTGTGTGCTTGCGCCAACTCTCTTCTCGCTCTTTCTTAACGGGCTAATTGAAGACCTTCTTGCTGTAAGGACATCGACTCACC
Organism: Lissotriton helveticus; assembly: GCF_964261635.1. NCBI lineage: Eukaryota > Metazoa > Chordata > Amphibia > Caudata > Salamandridae > Lissotriton > Lissotriton helveticus. The sequence continues at coordinate 739,758,687 of NC_136068.1, read as the reverse complement.
AAAACTAGCTAACCGCAAATTTCCAGCATTAATGTTTGCGGATGATACCCTGCTCCTCTCGAAATCATCTATGGGGATGCAGCGTGTGCTAGAATAATTTAGTCAGTTCTGCAAAAAGAGGAATCTGGTGGTTAATATTAAAAAGACAAAATATATGGTCTTCAATGCCAATTCTATAAATTGCCCGCATCCTAGAATGGATGATAGACCATTGGATAGGGTCCCTATCTTTGATTATTTAGGTCTTACCATAAACGATAAAATGGGGTGGGGACCGCAAATCAATAAAGCAAACTTAAAGCTAACTCAGGCTATTGGGGGGTTCCTAAAATTCCAGAAGAGCTGCGCCCTAAAGGTTATAAGCCCGCCAGTCGAAATCTATAAAGTCCAAGCAGGGGGAGGAGCTACCTTGTATGGGACAGAATTGTGGGGGCATAGCGTAGCTAATGCCCTAACAACAACAGAAAATAATTTTATCAGACAGATTCTAAGCCTGCCCAAAAATACACACCTAGTACCACTAAGGATGGATCTGGATATCCTCCCGATCGTGGATCTAATCTCCTCGTGCCCACTGCTGTATTGGCGACGGCTGTGGAGCACGCCAGAGTTGGGTCACTACAGGGAGGAATTAAAAGTGGTACTGTCTACTTTTGGGGCTAGAAGAATCCCCTGGCTGTCCTTTATTAGGGACTCATTTCGAGCAATAGGGAGGGAGGATCTATGGATTGCACCTGAGGAGACATGCTTAGCGATTTCCCAAAAATCTTTAGCTAATACTCTGAAGGAATACAAACTGATACGTATCTTACAGACGGCTAATCCCTCCAGTTTAACCTATGGGTTTCCGGATATTAAGCATTAATATAAATTTGAGCGGGTGCTAGATTCTATACAACCACCATTAGCAAAAAAGTTGTTTTTGCAATTTAGATGTGGGACGCTCCCACGCCATGCTTTAACTAATAAGTGGGTAGGTGCTACCTGTCGTCCTTGCCCGGGGTGACTAGTGGAGGAAGAAACTGTGATTCATGTGTTGTTCTTCTGCTTGGCATATAAGAGGCCTAGATCTAAGTGGGTGATTCAACTTTGCAGAAACCTGGGTATTAGAAATGATATAGAATTTTACAGGAATCTAAAGACAGATGCTAACCCGGTTTTTGTCGTCACAATTTCTAAATTTTTATTTGCAATGTGGTGCAAACAAAGGCATTTGCTTAAAAATTGATATGAAAATCCATAACACTTGCTCCTATTTGCCATCTGTTGCGATTACGGGGTTTGTAAAATCTCAGTTTGTAAGTGTATGTACCCGTTGATTAACCCCTGTGAAATATAATAATACTCGCTTAATTGGCTGCTATTGTGATTTTGGGCTTCAGATATATCATTGTTATGAATGCCGTATTGTTTTTAATACTCACAGTTTAAATTATATTTTTTATGAAGTTTTTAATTAGTAAAATTTCCTATAGTGATGATTTTTATTGGCCAATTTCCCTATGTGTGATTTTATAATGCTTTGTGTATTATCTATTTTCGCACGTGACAATTGATTCCTTTTGTGATTTGAATTTTATGTGGTTGTAAATTTTTATGTGCTTTTATGGCTGTGATAGCCGAAATAAAGTTCCAATGAATGAATGAATAATTTATATGGCAAACTGAATCCCCTCGTGTCCCTTTCCAAATTAAATATTTTATCTTTCTCCAAACAATCAACATGGCTTCAGGTGTGCCATACTTTTGTCATATGTAACACAGTTAGCACACTAGTTGTTCTTTAGAAAACTCTGACAGGCTGCAGTAGAGCATAAGGGATTCAACTGTCAGACTTAATTTTCATATGGCTGACAAAGATAGGGTGAATTAACATAAAATAAGCTCTCATTTTAGCTTCTGGCACACCTTCGATAACCTCTATGAGGAAATCATGAGAAAACAGTTTTTCTCTTAAACACGATTCTTGAAATCACAACAGAAGGCTTTTCCATAGGGTAAAATCACCTTAGAGCACACCACAATTTCTAAAATTAAGTACCATGAACAAATAATTTATATTGTAGCCAAAATCTGTTATCACCCTTTACACATTCTCCTTTTTGTGACCCTCAAAACCTGCCATTCACTACAATGCATTTCGTTAGGGTGCTTTCATGTCTATAGGTCCCAAGATAGCTGCCAACACCTCCTGGTTGAAGCGCTGGCAGTCAATCAAATTTCAGTAGGGTTTCAGTAGGCTCTTAGGCTCCCAGATATCCATATTTTTTAAACTTAAATAACTCTGAAACTACTGAACGGATATACACCAAATCAAAAATAGCACGCTTACTGGACCAACATCTAGCTTTTTGCCCAATTAGATGTAATTCCGTTCAGCAGTTTGGGCTATAGTCGTGGTCAAAAAATCTGAAAATCCTATTGACATAACATAGGGAAAATGCATTTTGGAACCCCCCCTTTTTCTCGGCCCTCCCTTGATGAATATCCCCGAAACTTTTAGCACAGCAGCTGAACTAAATAGGGGAAGGTGTGTGAAGATTTAGTGGCGATTCGTGAAGTGACGCCAAAGTTATTGGCAAAACAGAAAGCGCTTTTCCTATGAAAACTTTGGCCTTATAACTACCTACTGGCAACCGCCGGTAGGTAATATCTAAGGCATTGCGTGGAAAAGGATGTGTGGTAAAGACAGGTGGGGTAAAGGCATTTGTTGTAATGTCATACAACTTTTAAAAAAAGAGCAAAGCTGCCAGTACTTAACAATAATAGCCAAAAGCATATTATAGAATAAAAATAAACCTACCAAAGTGCTAAGAAAACTTATCACAAAATCTAAATCAACATAATAAATTATTTCTTTATAAATAATAAATATATTATATTATTACTTCAGTAAAAAAGTAAATAAAATCCCAATATTAATGAAGACTGAGACAATAAAATATTATATCAATTTATTCGAAATAAAAAATTTAACCGTCCCCAACCAATAAATTAAAAATAAACTCCATCCATCACATAAATTAATTACAACACATAATCCACACAGTTCCAAATGACAATCACATAACATTTACACAAACAATACAATATCACATTTCCCACCCAAAATAAATTAAATAAATAAACTTACTTTTCTGTAGATGCAGATCTTCCTCTGTATCCATGTAAAGAAAAAAAAGAATCCACCAAACATGGGAACATTTTGCCCAAAAAGGCCCCAAAAAATGACAAAAATAAAACAAATCTAATAGAGCTCCTTCGAAGCAATCCAAAGTATGTAGGAACCAATAAAAAAAAACAGAAGCGCACCAGGAAGCCCCCAAAAAGCAAATCAAAGTAAAAAGCATTGGGTTATTATAAACCAAAATTAATTTCTTTAAAAAAACACAACAGAAACTCCCAATGCCCATAGGACACGCTCGTAATGAAAACTTGCAAAGTAGAAAAGCACACCCGCAAAAGACATTACATTCTCCAAAATACATAACCATCAACATATAAGTAAAATAATAAAATGTATTATAACATAATGATACTATATTAAAATAGTATACTAAATCCCAAAACTACAAAATAATGAAAAATACTATTATTAATACATCAAAATATAACAACAGGTCACATACAATAAACCCCTCAAATCCCTTAGCAACTCCTTAAAAGGGACTCACCTGTTCTGATTAACAGCAGCACCTTCTCACAACCTGGTTTTAGGGATAAACTAAAAGAAACTAAACAAAAAACTATCTCCCTATAGAAATGAATGGGAAATAGTGTAAAAATGTTGAATAAATGTATAAAATATGTTAACAAGTATTAAACATGTAAAACATGTCACAGAATTTTACAATTTTTTACAAAATTGTAAAGTATTCATTAAATAATAGTATACAATATGTACAATTAATTCATTTACACTGAAAAACCATATGTTAAAAAGAAGACATATCTAAAACAATGTAAAAAATGTTTTAAAAAAAGTAAAGAATGGAAAATGAAAGTGGAAAATATATAACATAATTTTTTGCAAATACAAACTAATTAAATTATCTTTAATTTATATAACTTTATATACATTTTTATTTTTACGGTGACTTTTTTAAAATTGTACAACACAAACTTTGAAAGCATAAATAAACGAGAAAAATATGTTACATGTCTTTATACGTACAAATATCTGTTTTTGTATTCTTTTTCTAAAAACCAACAGACCTAATAAAATAATGCAAATAATCTATACTAAATAAAAATACAATTAAAATAAAAGATTTCAAACTATAATTTTAAAACTCAATAATCACAGTTCAACATAAACCCTTTTTAAATCAGTGTTACACTCTAAAAGGGTGACATTCACTATTCTCACTCCAATCTAAACCTATTTGGGGAAGGTGTTGAACACTAAAGGATTGATATTGGCTATTCCAAATCCAATCTAAATATATTTGGGTAAGGTGTTGGACACTAAGGACCTGATTATGAGTATGGCGGTGCTGCACCGGGTCCGTCCTGCCGCTGCACCGCCAAACCCATGATAACCCGCCCGCCAGATTACGAGTTAGAGTTGTGTCTGGCTGGCTTTTTTGGCATTCCCATGGCAGTGCCTTTTAAAACAGGCATTGCAATGGGAACGCCAAAAACAGTTCCTGCACGGCTTGGATTGAAAAGTCCATGCTGTGCAGGAACTGGTGTGTATGCACACAGGCATGAGGTGCCGGGGGGGGGGGCTAGCAGCCGGCGAGGATGGTCGCTGCCTGACGAGGCTCCTGACCCCCGCCCGCTAATCCGTTACATTTCTTCGTCTACTGCCGTGGGATCCCCCTGGAACTTGGGGTGAGCCTACCGTGAATCCCAGCGCCTGCCCAGGTCTGGGCTTTGCCCCGATAGCCACAGGGAAGACAACGGACGACGTCGGAACAGCGGAGGTCCAGATGCAGGGCAAGATGGCAGCCCTTCCGGTGCCCGAGCTCCGGGAGTAGGGGAGCCCCTTAACCCAGCTACTGGCGGCGGCGGTGCAGGGAGACCAGCCCTCGCGCGAGGCATCGGAACCTCCCCGGGTGGACCCGCGCCTCCCGGTGACTGTAGAAACGGCTCCCGGGGTGGGCCTGCCGTGACTCCTCCCCCCTCGGGGATCACCAGCATAGCGCCCCGGCTTTTGGGCCCAGGACGGGAGCGGACTCTGGGACGCTGTCCCTGCCTCCCGCCTGCACCTTGGCTGAGTGCACCTCACCGGCATCGGCAGAAACCCACCGGAAGTGGAGCTGGAGCTCTGCAGGACCGGCACCCATCCAGCATTAGCAACCCCCGGCTCCCAGCCCCGGCGACGAACAACGTGACTCCTCCCCCTCTGGAGAATCCGCACACGCGAGGCCCCGGCTACTGGGCCCGGTGGGGCTGTGGGCCCTTGAGCACGCCTGGCGCCGCCTGGGCGACGGAGGGGCGAACCGGCTGCACTGCACCAGCCGCGGTGGCTGGGAGACCTTATACTGGGCCGAGTCACTCACGGGGGACTCGATTGCGGCCTCTGGTTCCTTCAGACTGTCTCCTGTGACACCCGCCTCCCGGGACGGCGGAGGCCCCGGCGGTGGGGTGGAGTAGGCCTCCAATACCTCCGGTGAGGTGCTCGAACTCGGAGGACCGCTGTGGGCTGGGGCGGATCGGGGGTCCCACGTGAGCTTGCTGCCTGCGGCTGGGCCTGCTGGACACCTTGCCCCACGCAGCCACTGACCTCCGAGGACCTGAGCAGCCATTCACATACTCCGAGTTACCCCGGCTGGGGTGCTCCTGCAGCACCATCGCAACCTACCTCCCCCGCTGGGCTTGAACGGTGCACTACTACTGAGGACTTTTGGTGGCGACCTCCCGGCCGCGGAGACGAAGTGCGGTGAGGTGGGCCGAGACTGGCGGAGCACCGGTAATAGACGCTAGGCGGCCCCGGCCTAGAGAGAAACCCTGGGCCCTGGAGAGCTGTGGGGGTGCGCGGGTGTGAGTCGCTGGGGCGCTGCCGGCCTGATCTCCCTGGGCGAACATCCAAGGACTGCTGGGGGCCTTTGGTGGAATATATACACACCCTCCAAGAACTTGCGTGGATTGAGGTGGTCGTTGCACCGCGCAATGGGAAAACCAGGGGAGCGAAGGGGGACGGAGACCCGAGCTCGGACGATGCGGCGCAGAGCCCCACAGACTTACTCCAGTTGCAGAACCGAATTCTGGAGGCTATCGCGGCCACAAAAGAGGCCCTGCACCAAGATATAGCACAAGTGGCCACGGGACTGGGACGGAAAGCTAAGCGACAGGGTCAAAGAAACGGAAGACACCCTGAAGGACCTAGTACCGGCACATAAATCCACGGAAGGGCGGCTGGCGGAGGCGCTTGACCGAATTCAGACCCTAGAGAGACGAGCAGAGGATGCTGAAAATCGCAGCAGGCGCAACAATGTACGCCTGGTGGGCCTTCCGGAGAAAAAAGAAGGGGATGACATGGTGGGCTACCTAGACAACTGGTTGAAGACGGAGGTGGCACCAGAGGGGCTCTCACCTTTCTTCACATTGGAACGGGCGCATCGAGTGCCGGCCAGGCCTCCCAAACCGGGTCAGCCACCTCGCCCGGTGGTCATCAAACTACTGCACTACAAAGACAGGGACTGGCTACTGGCTACTGCAACGCGCCAGAGCTGCGGGCCCCTTTCAAGTGGATAACAGCAAAGTGACGTTATTCCCTGATTACACATTCGAGACTCAGAAACTGCATGCCTCCTTTCTATCTATCAAGAAGGAACTCAGGGCTGAGGGTATACAGTATTCGCTCCTGTTCCCGGCCAGGCTACGAGTGATGTTGGACGGCAAATCGCTCTTCTTTCTCTCATCGGTGGAGGCCTGGGCCTGGTGGGACACTTATAAAGCGGACACGGACGGAGCACGCTTCAGAGCCGAGGAGGAGCGACGTCCTCAGTCGGTGCGGAAGTCACAGAGGCTTCAGGGGCGCAGGCAAAAATCCAGGAAACCAACGGAGACCCAGACGGAGGACGAACGGAGAGTGGTGCTTCTGGCTGTGATAGGCTTATCGGGGTCGGTGGAGGCCAGGTCGGGGGTCGGCCTCGGAGACCATTGCAATGGGCTCAGAAACGGACCTATCGGAGATCGGAAGCACGAAGGGCCCTGAGATCACCCCACAGACGTCTGGGGAAATTGTGGATAGCTAAGAGTCCTGCATGAACCTCGCAATGACTGGCACCTTTGGGTCCACTGCCACAGATGCTGGTGTAGGCAGCTGTTATTCTGGAGTTTCGTGAGTTAAAATGTGGATTGTGGGGCGGGGGGACGGGGTTGTACTTGCAGTCCTCAAGGCCAGGCCACTCCCTTTAGAGCCCATAAGGCTACCGTAGTGCAGACTGCGGACTAGGTGGATAGTTGAGCACAGTTGCTCTTTCTCAGTTTGGATGGGAGTAGCTATGTCAAAGCTAGGTCCTGTTCTGGGGGGGTGGGAGCTGAGGGTAGTTGGGGGAGCTCGAAGCAAGGGGGAGGGGGGGAAGAGGGGGGGTGATCTGGTGAGGGGCTGGAAGGGTGCCTCCACAAGCGCTGGGAGACGGACTGTTATTGCATTTTGTCGAACGATGTGGGATGGGTACAGGACGGCTCCCGCGGTCCATGCGTGAGGCCCTGATGATCCCCTTGTTGAAACCAGGGAGGGAGAGCACCAGTCCGGCGTCCTACCGGCCGTTATCCATGTTAACAACGGATTAAAAGATTCTGAGCACAATCCTGGCGACTAGGCTACTGCAGCATATGCAGGAATTGGTCCATAGGGATCATTCCGGGTTTATACCTTCCTGAAATACTACTACCAATATTCGGCGACTACTTCGGCTGGTGGGAGACCCGTTGCCGGGAACGAGGATGCCTTTAGTATTATCAATCGATATTGAGAAGGCGTTCGATAGTTTAGAGTGGGAATACCTGTATAGGGTCATGAGGCGATTTGGCCTCGGAGACGGCTATATAAGCTGGACGAGAGTGTTGTATACGTCGGCGAGAGCGTGGGTGCGAGTGGGCACCCTTGTGTCGCATCAATATGGGGTACACCGCGGCACTAGACAGGGATGTGCATTATCCCCCCTACTGTTTGCATTGGCAGTGGAACCTCTCGCAGCAATGGCTAGGTCGGGAACCTATTATAAAGGCTTGGAATATAGGGGGAGCCACCACTATATCTCGCTATACGCGGATGACCTTCTCCTATTCCTAGAGGATGCAGAGGAGGCCGTGGAGGGGGCGGAGAGACTCCTCGCGCTCTTTGGTAAGCTGTCAGGCCTACATGTCAACTGGGCCAAAACCTGTCTGTTTCCTTTGCGACAGGGCGAGAGACAACCCATCACCCGAACGCTGCTCCGATGGGAGCCTAGTTGCCTGGATTATCTATGGGTGCATGTGTACCACGCGGCTGCGGATATGCTAGAAGGTAATGTGGGCCGCTGTATACGCGCACTAAAGGGCAGCATGTCCTTCTGGGCTACCTTACCGCTGTCGGTGACGGGCTGCATATCTTTACTAAAAATGATTGCCTTACCACGCTTGCTCTACTATTTTTGAACGCTGCCCATATGGATACCTAGCGCGGTCTTTCGACAACTGAAATCGATGGTAACATCATTCTTATGGGGCGAGGGTAGACGCAGAATAGTGTTAGCTACACTGACCCGCCCGAAGGACGAGGGATGCCTAGCGATCCCGGATTTCGAGCTCTACTACCTAGCGGCTCAATTGCAGACCTTTACGCAGGAGGTAGCAAGAGTGTACTGTGGGCTGGAACAGGAGAGAGATAGGGGTACCCCCGTCATGTTCTGGCATACATCACCCTGCAGCAGAGGCTAGAAATCAAGGAATTATCCCTGGAGGAGCAGACACTCCGGCTATGCTGGAATCGCTCACAGCGACGAGCGGGAGTCAAACACCCATATGCGCCCGAAATTCCGTTGGGCATGATAATGGCGCTCCCTCATGGTAGCGACTGGTCGCGCTTGCAGTTGTGGGAGGAGGCGGGACTGCAGATGCTAGGTGACTTGTACGACGATGGAGTGTTGACCCCATATCAGACGCTGCAAGAGCGTTATGACCTCCCGAGAGGAGACTATCTGCTACATGCAGCAGTGGTGAGGGCGATGCAGGAACATTGGGGGAAGGGACTATCAGAGCCCACTACCACTATGGCGTGCCAGTACACCATGATGTCAGCCGGCACTTTTAAGGCGGTGACATGCTTATACTCCAGGATGCTAAGAGAGACCTTGCAAACACTGACAGCGCTAAAGACTAAGTGGGAGCCAGACCTCCAGACTGAAATCCCAGACACTGTGTGGACACAACTGGTGCGGAGAGCCAGGAAAAGTACGAGGAACGCACGCTTCCAATTAATCCATTTTTACATCCTGCATAGAGCCTACCTAACGCCGAGTAAGATTGGAAAATATTTTGGAGCGGATACTGCAGCATGCCCCAGATGCAACATGATGAGAGCGGACTTAGGCCATATGCTAAGAGACTGCCCTCTCCTACAAGATTACTGGAGGGAGATTGATAACACGCTAAATGAAGTAACGGACAGAGACCTACAATACGATAAGGCTGTCAGCATACTACACTGGTTCCCTCACACGCCCAAGAATAAAACACCCAGCAGATTTATAGATATGGGCCTCCTACTGGCCAAAAGAGAAATAACAAGGATGTGGCCCCACACATAGGCGCTGGTTGAGTGAGTTCCTGAAATGGGCGGCGAGTGAGAGCACAATTAGATACCAATTGGCTCGCCGTAAACCGGATGATAGAGCTCAGGAGGCAGCAATGGCGTGGGAGGTACTAGTGCAAACGTTGCGGGATAGCACGAGAGAAGAGGTGGAGGAGGGGCCTGCCAACGATAATGCTAATGCCGTCACACTTTCACCAATCACACAAACCCTGTAACTGGTTATGTACTCCTGCTAGTCACCACACTGATGTATCCATAAGGTTCTAGGCGTAGGTGGGGGTACTTGGAGGGAAGGAAGGGAATGAGAGAACTATAGGAATAAGGGGAGGGGGAGGGAGGAAGTAGACTCAGTAAATGACAAAGGGGAGGGGGGAAGAAAAATCAAAAGCAGACGGCAGATATCCTAACATGATAACCACGGCTGTCGAAATGTGCCCAAGAACAATATCTGGCTCTGTGACACCGCCTGACCTTCGGGATGTGGGCTAAACGGCTGTGTAGGACGAACAAATGAACGAATGTTGGAGCGGGTGCTAACAATGGGAATCAATGTACCCTGATGGCTGTGTTGACCATTTAAATCTGCAATAAAAACGGTTTAAAATTTTTTTTAAAAAATGAGGTGCCAGGGGCCTGTATGGTCCCCATTGTTTTCTCTCTGCCAGGGCTTACATGGAGTAAGAACCTTCAGGTAAACCATGGCAGTGAAGAAACTTGTGATATGCTTGGCGGGACCACGGTGGTCCCGCCAAGCATATTGCGGCTTCTGGACCGCCGTGCAATCTCCAGGGAACGGAGGTCCCACAGCGGTCCAACTGCCCTACTAGTAATCGGGCAGTCGGGAGACTGCCAATGCTGCACTCTCACAAGTCTGGCGGTCCGTGGACTGCCAGACTTGTAATTGACTCCTAAAGGGGTGATATTTACTATTCCCACTTCTATCTAATCCTATTCGGGGAAAAGTGATGGACACTAAAAGGGTGATATTTACTATGCCCACTAAATTACATATTTTATGTACACAATCCATAGGCCATTGCCACGTACAATTTTAAACTATAAAATTCATTTAAATGTAACCTACAGACACACTATCCAATAATACAAACCAATAAATACATATTTAAAAATAAAAGTATAACATTAAAAAAGAATGAATATAATTATAAACAATTGTACTAGTATTCCCTAGCTTTATTCCATTAATAAATATAAAAATCAAAAATGAACAATCATAAAATCAAAAATGTATTGAAACCAATTTTCTATTTACAAAAAATTTAAACTATAATTGTAATCTTAAATAATAATTTTACAACCAAAACAATGGCAAAATATATATGTCTTTTTAAAATTGTTTTCAGAAACCGTTTAATTTTTTAAAAATTGTATATAAAAATAATTTCTAATTGTTTTACTTTATTAATGATTTTTAAATGTGTTACCTTTTAAAGTTATTTTAATAATTCATTTTTATAATTAAAAATATTTGTTTTAAATTGAATACCATTACTATATATATCAATTCATGATCAATTAAAATTGATTAAAACATTAGTGTAACAAATATATTTAAAAACTGTAAATTATTAATTACCATATCATTAAAATTATAACCATAAAGATTACTTTATTTATTTTACTTTTATTTCACCCAGCTTATCACAGAACCAACACACACTGCAGGACACACACTAGATCCCATTGTCTCGACAAGCGCGAGAATCAAACACAACTCCACCACACAGCTCACATGGAGAAACCACTTTATGTTCCACTTCCAAATCAACCCACCTAAAGTCAACACCCCTACCAGGTTCAGCACTCCGAGCCGCAACTGGGGCAAAATCACAGAAGCAGACTGGCTCAGCTCCCTCAGCAGTGATCAGTATAGCCCCACAGACAACCTCGACAAGGACTTCAACACCTTCAACAACTGAATCAAGAACTGTGCGGACTCCCTCGCACCCATCCAACCCAACAAGTATAGTAGATCAAACAAGCAGGCCAGCTGGTGCACAGAAGACTTCTGAGACAACAAACAACACTGTAAACAACTAGAAAGGAAATGGAGAGCCAGCCACAACACCATCGAAAGAACTACCTACAAGGCAGCATTCAGACACTATCACCTCAAATTAGAGACGCCAATAAACAAGCATTAAAAATGCAATAGGTCTCGCCTTTAATTATGTTAAAACAATTTGCTTTGCTATACAATACCATTAGCAAAGCAAATGGCTTTAACTTAATCAAAGGTGAGACCTATTGCATTTTCAATGCTTGTTTTATTTTACAATCTATCGCTCACTCCCGCCCCCAAGCCTCAACCGAGACTCATAGGAAGGGACTGCAAAGAACGTCGCCCAGAAATAGAAAGATCTGCTGTTTGCTATACGTTGTGCGTCTACCTTACCATTTATTAAAAACTAAAACACACATTTATGTAAACTCCGATTTAAAATTGGTAGGAATCATAAATGTTTCAGATGCCAAAGAAAAAAAAGAGAACGATTGACAAAAGTTCTTCTCAAAACCTGACACTCCTGCAACAGCAAGACATTTATTCGGTCTATTATTATGGCAATAGAGGACCTTTTACAGCGCTGCAATGATTTTTGTCTATGTCAGCACTATACAAGCACCGCCAACATGCATACAAGTAAAACGGCAACACAAACGTGTGCATAAACAGCTGAATGGCTTGTGGCGCACAATGAAGTGTGCAGCATTGTGCAGTCTGCTTCCGTTGTATGCCCCACACTCCGGCACCACTTTCTAGTGCCGCGCAGCAATAACCTCAACAGCGGTCGTTTCCACGTGCATTTCCCATGAGGCGCCGCGCGGATTAAGATTTCGCCACGCTTCAGCGTCCAAAGCCATTTTGCAGCTGGAAATGGCACGGAAGCGGTTTGACGTTAGCTCGCCCAGAACCAGGGCATGCTGGATAGCTGGGTGTGCAAGGGACAGGAGGAGCTGGCCTCTAGGCGCTTGTTCAGCAGCGTGAGAGAGGATACATCTGCAAGAGACAAGCTTGAGCAGTGCGTACGAGGACGGATGAAATAAACCCCGAGACACCCCAGCCTTAGGGGTCAGACAGGGGCACACTATAATTGTATTTATATAGCGCCTGCTTCCCTGGGCCAGCGCTAAGGGCCCCCAGAACAGCTCTCAGTCTATATAAGCGCTATACTAGCCGCCAAAGCCATTGTACAACCATAACATGTAAAACACTATTAACATTCCCTTCCACTGAAAGGGACATGCGCGTGCATTTTTTTGTCCCTACGTGTGCATGTTTAGCTTTGCGGATGGCGTGAGCAGCCATGTTTGTCCACTACCGAGGACTCAGTGGTAGTGTTTCAAAACACCATGTCTCACATCCTGAGTTGGATGAGCTGCAATCACCTGAAGCTCAACCCAGGCAAGACTGAGTTGGTCTTGCCTGGGCAGAGTGTACTCAGCTGGAACCCTGGCTTTTGGCCGTCCAGCATGGGAGCCCCCCCATCTAAATCGTCCTCAGTTAAGAGCCTAGGAATCTTCCTTAGCGAAGATCTGTCTCTGAAAAGGCAGGTCAGCGCAGTGGTGTCCTCCAGTCTATTTCAGCTGAAGAAAATTAAGAAAATTGCGCGTTTCTTCTCTTTGGAGGCGCTCACACAGATTGTTATCTCCCTGGTTCTGTCCAGATTGGATTTTTCCAACAGTCTCTATCTTGGGCTCCCGATCGGCGAGTTAAAGCGCCTCCAGTTGATTCAGAATCAGGCAGCCAGACTCATTCTGAATCTACCTAAGAGGCAGTCTGTCAGACTGGGCCTAAAACAACTACATTGGCTGCCTGTTGAGCAACGGGTGGCTTTTAAGACTGGTTGTATTTTATTTAAGTCCTTACAACAATCAGGCCCTCTATTCATCAGAGATCTGTTTAAAAAATATGACCCCCCTAGGAATCTTCGCTCCATGCACAAACATCTTCTGACTGTCCCTACTTATAAAAGGAAGCGTCTTGGAGGCAGCTGCTTTGACCACCTTGCAGCTGCCTTCTGGAATTCCCTTCCTCTTCACCTTAAAATGTGCGGAAACATCCTTAGTTTCAGACACTCCCTCAAAACATGGCTCTTTTCTCAAGCGTTTTGATGAGTTCCTTTTTGCTTCCTGTGACTGATGCGTTGTGTCCCTGTCTATAGCGCCATGAAGCCCCCGGGCGAACGAGCGCTTTATAAATACATCTCAATATCTCAATATCAATATCTGGATGCGCGTGCCTTCAGCTTTGGCTGAATCGATTATAAAAGGTCATCTCAATGGCGAGAACAGCGCATGTGCAACGCTGGCAGTGTGAAGATGCCTTCTACATGTATAGAACATCCTAGTGCGGTCTGGAAGGTAAGGAGTGCCTGCCAGTCTGCACGTGCCTTGTGTTATATGGAATGTAGACAAGTCCTAGGTGGCAGATGGCCCCCTGTCTTAACTGGAATGTAAGAAAGTCGCAGGTGGTAGATGGCCCCTTGCGTTACTTGGAATGTATGGAAGTGTCAGATTGTAGATGGCCCGTTGCAAAACCTGAAATGTAAGGAACGCTTAGTGGTAGATGTCCCTTTTATGCAGTATTACGAGTCGACTCCAGGTGTTAGAGGAAGTGTAGGCGAAGAGCCCAGGCACCGTATACGCCCATTGTGCTACCTGGAACACAAAAGGATGCCTTTGGCTGGGAATAGGGGCTTTACTTTCAGGGAAGTAGGGTGCCCCTTTGAACGTTGTTTCTTGTGCTACTTGTAATGCAAGGAAGCACAGGACCGTATTTAGGCCCTTTGAGTGAAACCCCATATAGTAAATTTATTTATTTATTTATTTTATGCGATTTTTAGAGCGCGCAAATGCCCGTGAGGGTGTCTCGGCGCTAGTACTACTGAACTCACTCTAGAGGCAGGAAATAGTTTAGGATGAAAACAGCCAGGTTTTAAGGTTCTTTCTGAAGTGTAGTAGTGAAGGGGCAGTTTTAATGTGAGATGGTAATGTGTTCCACAGTTTGGCAGTTCCTATGAAAAAACATCTGTCTCCCCAGTTGGTCCTCCTTGTCCGTGGAACCCTCAGTAAATGTGCAGAGGATGATCGCAAGGTTCTTGCATGCTCCACGGGACGGAGAGCTGTTTTTAGAAACTGCGGGCCGGGGCAATTAATAGCTTTATAGGCTATGCATAACGCCTTAAATTTGATTCGACTCCGTATGGGGAGCCAATGTAGCTTTCTGATATAGGGGGAAGTGGGAATGAATTTGGGAATAGCCAAAAGGATCCTGGCTGCGGCATTTTGTACCGTCTGTAGTTTTTGAAGGACCTTTTCTTGGGCATTTAGAAGGAGGGCATTGCAATAATCTGTTCTTGAGAACACCAGGGAGCTAATCAGGGTTTTGCCCGCAGAAGGCGGCAGGTATGGCAATAGTTTTTTAATTCTTTTTAAGATATAAAAGGAAGAGGATACCACCGCATTGGCATGATGAGAGAAGGTCAGCTTGGTGTCAAAGATTACTCCCAGATTGCGCACCTTGACTGCAGGTTGGTAAAGGCTCACTGGAATGTTAGCGTAGTCTTTCAAAGCACTTAGGTTCCTTGTCGTAAGTACACTTCGTGTAGGAGAAGACATAGACAATATATGGGGCCCCTGTATGTGTCTTCACCTGTAGGTATGCCCCTTGTGTTACATGGTACGCACGGAATTCCCAGACAGTAGTTACTCAGAATGCATGGGAGTCGTGGGTAGTAAGCAGGACTCTTGCATCAACTGGAATGTATGCCATGAGTTAGGCAGGTAGTAGGTCCCTTGTGCTACCTACAACGAAAGGAAACCACATGCAGTACCAAAGTCCTCTGTGCCACAAGGACTGCACGGGATGCCCCTGCCAGTAAGGAATGGGGGGGAAGACAGCATTTATTTATATTAGCACCATGGAATGCAGGGTATGACATGAAGAAGTACCAGGCCAGAGTGGGGCACGGAAGCCCGAGATGTACTTGGTTTCCTTGTGTTACACGGAATGCAAGCCCCATAACCCAGGCCCCTTGCCCAGCACAGACTGCAGGGAAAGACCTGGTAATGAAAGTAGTCCCTGAGAACAGCAGGCGGTGGGCCTCATAATATATTAGGTGTTCGACGGTCTCTACAGGCCACGGCCAGGCCTGTGACAGAAATGAGAATGCTTTGCCAGACTTGCAGCCAGTGTGCATGAGAGAAGTGACCTCACTGGGACCTGTTGTGGCGTGCGTTTTATGACCACCACCGACATGGCACAGGTAAACAAGTGTGCCCCTCATATAGTGTTCTGAGCATGACGCTTTTTGCTATCGTGGGGGGGCAATCCATGGTATAGCATGAATGTGCACAGGGATGGTGCAGCACCATGTCCTACGACGGCTGCCTGCTGTGCAATGTTAATAAGTGCACCATAGGCAGGTCATGTGGAGTCACTGTTCACGTGAGGCTGTAGTGCGCCGAGCAAGATTGATGCCCACAGCAGGCTGGCACATTGCATCGAGGGACGCTGACACGGAGCGGGCCACACAAATCACCATGGTGTGCGATAACTAAGACATGTATGTTCACCTCATTAATAACTGTGGCGGGCCTGCCCCTTGGGTCGCTGCAGACTATGCGCTATTGAACAAGCAGAGGAGGACAGCCTAGTAGATAAGTGATTGTACACGAAGTGTGCCAGCCCTTAGGTAAAGTCGAGGGAAGCAGGGGTCTCAGTATATGTATTGGGGGGCTGACTGTGTGGGGATATGTTGTGTTGCAGAGGCCTCTGTCAGTGGGTAGCGGGGTCAGTGTGGGGAAGGGCAGCCTGGTGGGTAGGGGGAGTTACTAGGCACTATGGTTGTGTACTACATTCTAGCTGAAGTAGTACCGAGTGATGGGCAACACTGTTAAGTTTGAGAATTGGGAACAGCTGGAGTAAACAGGAGGGGACACTTATTGGACATGTGGACGCATGGTGGAAAGCCTACGTGACGCTGTGCACTGTTAATCTTTCCATGTTTGACCTGTGCAGAGGGTAGTGTTTGTGTGCAGGCTACCGCTCTGTATGCACAAGTGCAGGGGGGTATACAAAAGTCAGGATGACGGTTTGTGGAAAGTATAACACCCTGAGTATACGTCCGCGCATGGTTTTAACCCGTTGGCTGCTTCCGCTTTTTTGCGGCAGTGCAGCCGTTTTAAAAAACGGGCGCCGCCGCGTCGGCCATTGGCCGACGGCAGCACCAGCGAGGTAGTGCTGCCGTCGGCCAATGGCCGACGGCAGCATAGAAGGGGTTAACTGCCCATCCTATACAGCTGTTGTATTGATGGGGGTGAGTAGTGTTTAGTGTGCAATGAGTCTGGAATCCGGCATGACATACCAGGTATACACACACACGCGCACACACACAGTGTGCAAGCCCTCACATACTTCACAGATCCAATTGCAGGCGCCTCTCATTAGAATTTTATTATGCACATATACACACTGTGTGCGCAATACTTAAAGTGTGCAATACTTAAAGTGTGCAGGGAGTGACTGGGGGATACATGTTGCTGTCCCTCGTGCAGGAGGTTAGTGTACCACGGCATGCCACATGTACACACTCCGCGACCAGCCCCATAACTCCCTTGCAGGACTTGCGGCAGGGGTGCAGAGGGCCGACGGGGGGAGGGAGGAAAAGCGAAAGCACGTGTATGGACAAAGTAATGCGCGCGCGTTTCAAAGATGGCGTCAGGTTGTCCACATGCACGTGCTTTTTTTTGTTCCTACGCGTGTATGTTTAGCTTTGCGGATGGCGAGAGCAGCCATGTTTGTCCATCTGGACGCGCGTGCATTCAGCTTTGGCTGAATCGATTCCAAATGGTCCTCTCCATGGCGAGAGCACCAAATGCGCTGCTTTCGCCAGGCGAGACCTAAAAAGTACTAGTGGACCATATCGAAGGAAGCTCCAACAGCTGCAAGAAGTTCTTCTCGATCATCAAGGATTTCACCTCAATCACTGTCAACAACATTGCTGCCTCCCAACAAAACCTATCAAACTTCTTCCACAGCAAAATCGCAAAAATCTACAGCAACTTTTCACACCAACCCAACCACAGAGAACTCATTACTAACCTGCCCACCACCAACCAAGATGGCCACCTGACCAAATGGACAAACTTTACTAGAAACTACAAAGCCAGTGGCAATCATGCAGACCATCCGGCAGGCGCCCCAATGGACCCATACCCCCACCACATCTACAACTTGGGAACATCAGCAATCAGCACCACTTGTTGCACATCATCAACATCTCCGTCATATCTGCCACTTTCCCAGATAAATGGAAACTTGCAGTAATCAACGCCTTTCTCAAGAAGCCTACAGCCGAACGAATCAATTAAGCAACGTCTGACCCATCTCCCTGCACCCCTTTCCAGCCAAAGAGAATGAAAAAGACATTAACAAGCAACTCACAACCCGTCTTGAACTTTACCATCTTCAAAACAACACAATCAGGATTCAGAAAGATCCACAGCACCGAAATAGCACTCATCGGGGCCCCCAATGATATTCGAAACATCCTAGACCATCGACAAACAGCGACCCTCATTCTGCTCGACCTCTTTGAGCCTTCGACTCTGTCTCCCACAACACCCTCATAAGAAGACTCCATGAGATTTGTATACAGGGATCCACTCTCAAATGTATTTGTTACTTCCTCAAGGGACCCCTAAGGGTCAGGATTCCACTCTTCACATTAGAGACCAAGAGACTGATATGTAGTGTCCGACAGGGATCATCCATCAGTCCCACTCTTTTCGACATATACATGACACCGCTCGCCAACATCATCCGATCACAAGACATCAACGTCATCGCCTACGCTGAAGAAACCCAACTCATCCTCTCACTGACAGACAAGACAAACAGAACCAGAACCAACTTCCTCAACTGCATGACCATGGAAGTAGATTAGATGCAAACCAACTGCTTGAAGCTCAACTCTGTTAAGATGAAAGTAATGGTCTTTGGCAGCAAGCCCTCCCCATGATATTCCACCCGGTGGCCCATGAAGCTAAGACCAAAACTCACCAAGCAAGTAATCTGGGTATCATCCTGCATGATAAGCTCAACAATTCGATACAGTGTGCACTTCCTGCTTCCACATACTGCACATGCTGTGAAATATCTTCAAATGGTTGCCACAGAACCCCAGACGGTCCTTCACTCAAGTATGTAAACACTCATCACCAGCAGGCTGGACTACAGCAACATTCTCTATGCCAGAATCTCCAATTTAATTATAGCACGAGGCTTTGAAGTGCATTAGGGAAATTCCGTAGCAACTCCAACAACTTTTCATATCAGAGAATGCCACTCCACTCCACACCACACAAAGACATTTCACTCCAAGCAATGAAACTCCATTCCATGCCACACAATGCCACTCCACTCCATGCCACACAACACCACCCCACGCCACACAATGCCACTCTATGCCATACCAGGGGGACTTCTGAAACTCATTATTACTCTCCACACTGCTACCTGGTGTCATGATATGTTAGGAGATAGGCGGGGTATGACACCAAAAATCCCTACCAGAAATGGTTTAAGACAAGGATGTATCTGTGCCCCCTCCCTTTTCACTTTATATGGCGGATCTGCCCAATGTGTTGATTAAGGTACTGAGCGTCTGAATAGGATGACAAATACCAAGAAGTCCGATCTAGCAGGATGATATTGTCCACATAAAGGAGAGTGCCTACAGGATTAGATTAATTTTCGGGTATCACCGGCTAGGTGATACCCGAAAATTAATCTTATCCTGTAGGCACTCTCCTTTATGTGGACAATATCGTCCTGCTAGATCTGACATCTAGGTATTTGTCATCCTATTCAGACGCTCAGTTCCTGAAGGTAAACCTACATAAAACTACGGTCATGAGGTTTCGTCCAAAAGCATCTCAGATATATACAAGGTATGAGTGCTTATAACAACTATGTCATAGAAGAAGCAAAATCCTACCCTTATTTTGGAATTATGTCAGCAAACTTGATAGACAGCAAACATATTGTTCATATATCTAATAGGTCATTTGCACGTGGAAATGCACAAAAGGCACTTTATGGAGCAACAGGTCACATGCACTTTAATAATTTCTTAACGCTATATAAAATGAAGATTCCGTCAACAGTTTAATATACTATAGAGACAATAAATACCACTCAGTGGCACTTTCTGCATAAGGTGGAGGGAAAGATTGTTTGCACTATTTGCATTTTAAATTCTATGGTCTCTACAGAAGCTCTAAGGTTGGAATTAGGACTGATGATCACTTTCACAAGCTATTCTAAGATGGTACCATTGTATTTTACATGCCAAAGAAAAGTCCTTAAGGAAACTCATGGCCTCAGAATGCCTTGCTCGTAATTTCGAGGCTGGATCATTTTTAACTAATATTTTTACTGCACTTCAGCAATTTTCTTTGACTAGCTTAGAATATGAGCTATGTTTATCTTAAAAACGATCTAACATAGGCTATGAAATATTGCTCCATGGAAAATAATACAGAGTTCTATATAGAAAAACGTCACTCCCATTGTATTATTCAATCATGACAGGTAGCACTCCCTCAAGTATATTTGAACTGGAATCTGGAAAATAGAGTGCGAAGGTGCATAATGCTGTGTAGACTAAACTGTTTACTTTTAAAAACTGTGACAGATGCATGGCAGAATGTAAACTGGGATGAAATAATATGCACTTTATATTATAATGATGTACAGACCATTGAACACGTTATATACACCTGTCCTACCTTAAATATTTATCAACATAGATTGTTAAAACCACTTTAAAAAATGTTGTTTTTCAACAGCAAGAGCTACAATGGAAATGATAAATTGTCTAATTAATTAATTTATGCGTTGTAAATTATTTAATTTTGTAGCTCCTTTTAAAGTTGTAATAATGGCTGGAATTTTGCATATTGTAAACCTCATTGTAAAAGCTAAATCTCTAATAAAAACCTTGAACCACTTTCATTTACTCTACTCCACTCAATGCCACTCGACTCAACGCCACACAATGCTGCTCCACTCCATGTCCATCAGCTCCCCTCCAGAACCCTCCACATCACACGATGCTACACCAATCACTAAATGCTACTCCCCTCGACTCCAGTCAGTACCACTCCTTTCCAAACAATGCCACTCCACTTCACATAATGCCACTCCACGCCACACGAAGTCACTTTACTCCATTCCACACAACGCCACTCCCCACCACACAGTCACTCCATTCCACTCCACACCTTACAGTCCCACTTTACTCCCCTCCTTGTCACACATCACTCCACTCCATGCCACACAAAGCCACTCCTCTTTATGCCAGACAATGCCACTCCCCTTTACACCAGACAATGAAACTCCACACCACAATGTACCATTCTACTCCATGCAAACACAAGGAGATGATGGACGGAGCGCTGAAACTTTTCAGACACTCATCCCCAGTCACAGATCTGGGTTGAATCCATCATCATTCTTTAGCTCACTTCGCCACTTCAGTTCAGACCCAGATAGATGCAAATCAGTCTTGACCCTGTGCCTCATGGGAACAGACCAGCCCGAACTGCCAAGCCAAGTCTTCCTTGAACCGGAAACAAGCATCCTGGGACCGGTTTCTGGGTAACACCCTTCATCAGCCAGGATAGCTTGAATCCAGTGGCAAAGTGAGCAAGGAACCCACGTTCAGCTGGGTCTGAACTGAATTGGCAAAGTGTGCTAAAGAATGATGATGGATTCAACCCAGGCCTGTGACTGGGGGTGAGTGTCTGAAACGTTTCAACACTCCGTCCATCATATCCTTGTGTTTGCTTTATTCCACTTCATGCCACATAATCCACTCCACTCCACTCAGCTTCACTCCACTCCACTCTACTCCAACAAAGCCAATAAGTGGGACCTATTGGCTTTGCCAATGCTTGTTATCTGCCCATGTCGTAGGTATGATAGGGCAAGTCTATTTGTCTTTTCTAGATTGAATATTTTCATTTTAGCAGAGGTGCCTCAGTTAGAAAGTATACAAATGTTAGCAAAGTTTAGTGAGGCTTCAGATTTGATTTTAGAAGAGGTTTCCATAAATGAGGCCCTTCGTTTCGAGGCTCACAGATTACAACAGGTCTCCAAATTAGTGCCCCGAATCAGTGCCAAGGTTTGGGCTTCATTTGGAAGAGCTTGAAAATCCCATGGGGGGCTCGTGTGCACTCACAACGGGTGACTTCAAAAAAGAGAGCTGCATTCGAAGGAGCAGAAATGTAATGATAGTTAAGGGGAATGGATGAAAAAAGAAAGAAAGAAAAATACCTGGGAGGAAGTGCACAGAAGTTTGGATTTCTGAGAGTGCTTTTGGTGGGAGCTTCGTGCACGTCTCTAATCCAAGTATTTGGACAGGAAGTGCTCATAGTGCATGCCACTAACGCATGTCACTGATTAATAGAGTACCTACAGGAGCCTGCAGTGCAAGGACACTGACCAACAGAAGTAGAACTTGGCCAGGCTTCATGGCAGGACGAAGAATTTAAGGCCAGGAGGAAGATGAATGCGAGGAGGAGGCGCTGACCAATAGGAATTAAGGAAATGAGAGTGACATGAAAGCCAGCCAATGGTAAGTAAAGTGATGTGAGATCCAGCCAATGGCAAGTAAACATAAGCAATGGGTGGGCTTTAAGGCCCCTTTGAAGATGTTTTTTTAAATACAAGAGATTTTGCAAGCACAGCACAAGTGCTGTTCAGTGGAAATCTAATAAAGGGATGGATGGGAGCAGCTTTCAACTAGTAAGTTTGGTCACTTCCACTTGAATTATAGAGACATAAAGACAAGAAAAGATGGTCCTATAAATGCGAAACAATAATGACTGTATTTTCTTGTGATATTTGTAGAACAACGAAGATTACAAAAGGCTATACTGGTGGCTATATACTAAAATACAACATGAAACAAACCTAAGCCAAGACCCTTTTTTATGGAGGTTTATATCGCGCAATATTGACCCTAAGGTATCAGGTGTCAGAGCACTTTACAAGAGCACCAGTTGCGTTGCACAAGGTTTAAGAATGCAGTTGAATATTACAGGTCAGAGTAAAGGAATGTGATACTTGAGGTGGGTTATAACACAAGAAGGGTACAAAGTTCCCCGGTGGAAGTGTGGAGAGGGAAGCAGTGTGAGGCTAGCGTGGAAGCAAAGGGAGGAGAAAAAAGGGAGGGGAAATTCCCTTTTTGGAACTAAAACCCTCACACTATATCATTGCATCAGTGCATATCTCCCCTCCCACATTTTTTAACCAAGATAGCCAACCACATTAATAAAACTCACAGTGGATTGAGTAATCTTTTTTAACTCACACTCACCTCACGACTACACAATCACTTGTGATAATTTTTACCCTCTTACCCACATGCAAAATATGTCAGGAACAAAAGATCTCCGGTAAAGAGCCCCTTCGCGGGTGCCCGTCAGACATTGCAGCGCCAGTCTGACGCGGAGCAGAACCCATATGATGAAGCATGACACCTAGCTTGCTGGGTGTGTGAGGGTTTTAGTTCCAAAAAGGGAATTTCCCCTCCCTTTTTTCTCCTCCCTTTGCTTCCACGCTAGCCTCACACTGCTTCCCTCTCCACACTTCCACCAGGGAAGTGTGGAGCTGCTCTTGTGTTATAGCTGTTCTTGTGTTATAGCTGTTCTGGGCTTGTACACTGGACCCCGTTACAAATAGCCCTGTTACGGTTCCCCCCTTGTTGATAACTTGAGGTGGGTTGCCATCTAATATTTCGCCCCTGTTTAGGGGATAGCAATGGGCTCTTCTTCAAGGCATTGAAGTGGCCAAGCAGTCCGGGCTGTACTGTTTCTTTGGGAGTTGGTCAAGACTTATTGGCATATAGGTAGCCTTCTTCTGCTAAGGCAGTCCGGCTGAAAGCATTAGATTGAAATACTGCCCTAAGTAATTCCAATTAGTTAAGTGGCATCAACACTTTCAGTCATTAATTGTGTATTGTATAAAGTAGGACCCCCAAGGTATGGTGGGTGAACAGGACCCTGAGCGGGGCCGGACTGGCTGTAGCAGGCACATGGCATTTCCCCGGTGGGCCAGAAGGGTGGGGGCGGGTTTTGGTACTGGGGGACGGTTTTGCAGCAGTGCTGCAAAACTGGCTCCTTGTAACAAAAGTGCAGCAGCAGTGTTCCTTCCTGCCCCCCTCCCCGCCAGTCAGACATAATAGCCTGGGCTGGTTTGCTATCCCAGTCTGGCCCAGTCCCTGAGCTCCTCTATTGGTGTTAGGGGGTGCCCTTAGATGAGTCTGGCAGGTGGTAGCCATATCATGCTATTGATAGGGCTGATTCTTTAGGTTGACCACTTTAAGCAGGCATGTCCATTAAATA
Source organism: Lissotriton helveticus (assembly GCF_964261635.1). NCBI lineage: Eukaryota > Metazoa > Chordata > Amphibia > Caudata > Salamandridae > Lissotriton > Lissotriton helveticus. The sequence goes on along the minus strand of NC_136068.1, from coordinate 739,734,503 downwards.
CCAATGTCTGGGTCACCTAATGTTTGTCCAAAAAGGCTTACAAATACTGCCATGAAGGCTCCCGCGCGTTAGTGTATTGTCTGCCCTACTGTATGGTTGCTGCAGTCTGGCTCATTCTGTTAGTCCAATGGTGGCCTAGTGGCACTGCGTCCCTACTGGCTAATTAGGGGCTACTTTTCCCAATCAAGGACTACTACAGGCGAAGGTCCATAATGGCACTTGCTCCTTCCCTTAACAGAGTTGTGATGCCCCCAGCGATCCAGATCAATGTTTTCCAGACATTCAGTGCTTCATTCAGCCAATGACAGTGCAGCATTATTTTTTGTCCCGAAACCTTTCCTGTGGCAGTCCTAGCCCCATGCTGATGTAATGCTCGCATGAGGCAGGCTCAAGTGGAACAGTCCAAGGGGGGTGGGGGTGTAGTCTTTCATACTCTACCAGGAGCAGCAGCTTTTTCCACTAATGCCGCCACTATAAATTGTAAGGAGATACAAGACTGCTAATTGCACAGCCATGGCTTGTATCCTATACTTACTTGCCCCTATATCACTTGCAGATGCGACACAGCATTAATGCCAGCAAGTGGTTGGGTGGAATTAGGAAACCACGTTGGATCTTTCCCAGTCTCCAAATAGTTCCAGGCGGTTTGCCGTACTCTCATGACCACCTAGCAGATGGTAGCCATTTTGGAGTGGGACTAATAATATAGATGGAGAACGTTTCAAGCGGTCTTGGTACAACACTGCGGTCTGGGCTTTGAGAGGAAGCCGGGCCTCGGCTGCGGCCTCAAAACCACATTCCTTAAAGTGCATCCGGGAAATGGACGCTGCTTTAGGCTGGTTTCTGAGCCTCATCTCTGCCTTTTGTAAACCTCTTTTTTGAAAATCCCTCTCTCCGGCATGTCCCAGGTTCCTTCCTCCTGCCAGGATCCATGACGTTAGACTGATACACAAACAACTTGTTTTCCTTGTCAACCGGAGAACAGTTGGCGAGATCAAAATATTACACCGCGCCACAGAGGAAATACTGCGCCATATGGCACATTCACGAGCCTCTCCGCTCGCTTGTGTTGCCTCCTAATGGCTGTGAGCGTTTGCTTTTCATATGCTGTAATTGTGGCTTCCAAGTACAAATTTCAAATATAGCTTTTTTTCTGTGGTGAGCATATGGACGGACGGAAAACAAGCATTGCAGGGTAGCCAGATAGCGAGGGACTGCATGGCCAAATTAGATCACAGCCCAGGCTTCCCCAGTGAGTCATAGAAAGCGATTAAACGCCAGAATATGTAGGATCGAGGCCAAAGTCCTGTAAAATGTGCTGCAAGCCTTACTGTCAATGGCAAGTGGTGAGGGAAAACACAATTTGTGAACATCATTTGTATGGTTTACAGGCAGCAGTAAGTTTTATAGCACTTAATGTCAGGAATATTGTTTACAGTAGCATCTCAGATTGCATTCAGCGTTCATGCTCTGCCCTCAAAGATTAAAGTTAAGAGAATTAGTAAACAAGAATAGAACGAATTTAATTGTTTTAAGCTTTTTTGTGTCCTTGACAGCAGCCTTATGGCGCCACCTATTGTTGAAACCAAAGATGTACTTTTTTCTGTGTCTGTGTAGTTCTCCAGTGGCAAAAGGCCATTTTTAAGGAAAGTGGGGGCCGCTCGGCCCCCACGCACACATGGCTGTGCCCGGCCCCTCCCCTTGCCCAGTCCTGATTGGGCACGCGTCCCGCCTTGCCCCGGAAGCAGTTTTGCGCTTCCGGGGCAAGGGGGCGGGACCGTGCCAGCTGTGGGGTTCAAGAGCCTGGGGCGCGCGGGAAGCGGCCTCTTTGTGCCCGCGCTCCCCAGGCTCGCTCCTTGCCCCGCGGTGGGCACACTAATTTTCTTTTTTCTGTTTCAGGTGTCGAGGGTCCAGTGGGAAGCGGCGCGGGTCCTTTGGAGCGGCCAGTGCGGATACTGAACAAGCCGAGCGGAAGCCTCTCCGTGGTCGAGGTGGCCAAGACCGAACAAGCCGAGCGGAAGCCTCTCCGTGGTCGAGGTGGCCAAGATCCCGCGGGGAATATTCTGATGAGGTGTCGTGCGGCCAAAGCAGGACGGCGGTGGTAACGCCGAGTCGCGAGAGCCAGCCAACGGGACACGAGGTATTGTGCGGGGCGGGCGAAGGGCGGTGCATGGGCTCAGGGTCTGCCGCACGAAACGGGGACGGCGGTGGTTTACCGGCAGGTTGGTCACACAGCTCATCTCGTTGCACAACGGTAGCGCGTCTGACTCCAGATCGGAAGGTTGCGTGTTCACAACCAGGCTTGGTAATTTTAAAAACAAAGCGAAGCAGGGTCAGCTAGGGCAGCTAGCGGATGGGAGACTAAAGTGTGTATAAATAAGAAATCGACTGCTGAAGCAGTTTGTTGGGGCTGTTAATTGCAGGCAATTGGGAAGGTTACAATTGAGGTTAAGCAGTTTGTTCTAGAGTGTACGAATTGGCAATTGATCTCGAGCTGAAGTGGTGTGAAGCAGGGACTTTGAGACAAAAGGTGTTTTGAACAATAAATCACAGTTAAAGCCAAAATTGTTATCATTGTGGGTTATATATATATTATATATATATATATATATATATATATATATATATATATATATATATATATATGCGCTGAAAATACTTGTGAGACAAGTCTGTATTACTGTATTTAATCGCTTTAACCCTGATTATACGTGACATTATCCCAGCCCGGGGGGCATCCTTGTTCAAGGTTCGATTAAGTGTCTCTTGGGATTCTATTTGGTTCTTACATTTCTCTCATCGTAGGTTGCGGGCAAAGGCCGGCGCAGACCAGATACCCGAGGAGCTCACGGGGGACGCCGGAATTTAAAGACCGATTGTGGACCAGTGTAGCCGAGGAGCTCGCGGTGGTCGGTGGACTACGAGGACGCGGGCAGGCCTGCATTTCACTGCTTCTGGCGGGCCGCTGGGCTTGAGTTCGCTCGCCTAAACACTCCAGGCTAACTGGGGTGTGAGGTCACAGTTGCGTGGTGCCTACGGCCAGCTCGTGAGCCTCCAACTTGGTCAGGTACGGAGCACGGCGTGCTCATAAGGAACCTATTGTGTAGCGTAGGGGCAGGGCAACATGTCCGCTAGAAGAGGGGCAGGAAACAAGAGTGTTGAATTAATGTTTCAAAAAATGATGCGCAAGATGTCAGCAATGGACAAACGATGGGGGACGGTGGACAAGTTGGGTAAAACCGTGGCAGAATTAGGAGCGAGAGTGGATGCCCAGGCAGGCCCCTCGGGAAGGCCTAAAAGGACCATAGTGCCCCCCAAACCAAGGGGGAATTTGAGACACCGCCCAAACGTGCTAGAGCTAAGAAAGTGGGTGGTCGCCTCCCCAGATCCGGTGAGGGTGGGAGGCCCCCGAGTCCAGTCCATAATATACCCCCTGGGGCTCCTAGTGTGCCAATAACTATCCCCCCCGCCGCGGGGGGTGTTCCGGCCCCTGCCCCGCAGGCGCCACCAGTGAGTCTGCCACTAGCGCCTAGCGTGCCGCCGACTGCCCCAGCCCCCCATGTTACTCCTCCTGCACCAGTCACGCCAGCGACCATCCCTGCCCCATCACCCGTTTCACCGGTCACCCCAGTACAGGGACCAGTGCCTCCCGAATTGGCAGCACAAATAGCGGCGGTACTTCCTTGGTTGGGAATTGGGGGAGTTTTACCTGCTGCAGCAGATCCCTCTGCATAGGCCCAAAGATTGGTTGCACAAATATTGCTGTCTACGGGGGGGAATGGCATTCCGAGTGCACCGATTTCTCCCCAAACAGGTCCAGTGAACGGTGGTGAGGCGGTCAAGACAGTGGACGTTAAACAGCCTAACGAAAGTGGTAAGGAGGTAACACTGCCGGTGCTGGGCGAGGGCGCAATTCCCTCCAGGGGGGAGAGCTTAGCGCAACACGTATCTCAAAGTGTGAAGGAGTTAATCTGGGCAGACAAATATGTTAATATTTTTTCACTACTGATTGACAACAGGGAATGGGAATATGCGAAATCTCAGAAGGATATGATGTTGCCTAGTGAGTGGCGCTCACAACTGTACAAATTTAGGGTGGAAGAGACACTCGCCAACTGGATCAGGGCTTTTTCAGTGTATAGTGCAGTGATTGGGGAACGCTTCTCAGGTTTGCAAACTGTGATGGCCTGCTATCAGAGCAGGATTACAATGTACCATGAGAATCATGGAGGGGATACATGGAAGGAATATGACATAGCCTTCAGGAAATCAAGGGAGTTCAACAAGTCATTAGCTTGGGACACAGTCGATTCCATTTCCTGGCATTCACAGTTTGAGAAGGGTCAGGCCGCAAGCACTAGCACCTCTGGTAACAGGTATTCCCCCAGACCCCAGCAGCCCTTTCAACAACCCTTTCGACCAGCGCAAGGGGGGGAGTCGGCCAACAAGTCCAGAAGTGGCTCAGGCGGGAAGGGAGTGTGCTGGGATTTCAATAGGCGGACGTGCAACAGGGCTCCGGGCACCTGCAAGTTCAGGCACGCGTGTAATTTATGCGGCCACTCGTCCCACCCAGAGAGCACATGCAGGTCAAAGGGCAATGGGGCCGGGAACAGAGGGAGGAGAAAACCTGAATAGCAGAATTCAGCCCCCGGTGACGCATTCCCCTATATTGGTGACGGCTATGATTCCCTGGCTCAACAGATACCCTAATCACAATGCCGCTAGGACGTTACAGGAAGGTTTCACGCATGGTTTCCGGATTCCCGCTGGGGGGTACACCGGGGCACCACAGTGTAAGAATCAGTTGTCAGTACAGATGAATCCCAAGGTGGTAGCGGACAAAATTGAGAAAGAACTGCGCCTGGGCAGGGTAGCGGGGCCCTTTTCTGACATCCCTGTGCATAATTTTGTGTGCTCACCTTTAGGAGTGGTTCCTAAGAGAGAAAAGGGCGAGTTCAGGCTAATACACAATTTGTCAGCACCCAAGGGCATATCTTTGAATGACGCCATAGATGAATCTATTTGTAGTGTGAAATATGCATCCTTTGATCAGGCAGTGGAAATGTTGAGGAGTTTGGGTCCTGGGGCATTGATGGCCAAATCAGACATTGAGTCAGCCTTTAGGCTTCTCCCAGTGCACCCGGCGGACCAGCGCCTGTTGGGATTCGCCTTTGAGGGTAAATACTACATGGATAGGTGCATGCCCATGGGCTGCTCGATTTCACGTGCATACTTCGAGCAATTCAGCTCTTTCCTCGAATGGGTCTTCAGACAATCTACAGGTCACCTGTCGGTCATGCATTACCTAGACGATTTTCTTTTCCTGGGCCCGGCTGGCTCTCGGGAGTGCGCGTGGGCATTGCAGGAATTTTGCGTGCTCATGCGTACTTTTGGGGTGCCGCTAGCGCAGGGGAAAACGGTGGGGCCATTAACGTGCCTAGAATTTCTGGGGATTGAGCTGGATTCGAGGGAGGGATGTTTCAGGTTACCCAAAGAAAAGATCCAAAAATTCAGGACAACGCTGGAACTATGTTTGCAGACTAAGAAAGTCACCCTACAATTGTTGCAGCAGACAGTGGGTCAGCTAAACTTTGCATTGAGAGTGATTCCCATGGCACGCCCGTTTTCCCGCTCAATTGCACAAGCCATGAAGGGTCTGCGGGAGAAACATCATCGAACACGGCTCTCTGTTGAGGTTCGCCAGGACATGCGTATATGGATGGCATTCCTGGAGGATTTTAATGGAAAGATTCTGTGGGGCGCCCCCGCGTTGTCCTCGGCGGAGTTAGGTTTATGGACCGACGCTGCAGGCAGTGTGGGGTTTGGCGCGATCCTTGGCAAGAAATGGGTGGCACAGAAATGGCCAGGATGGTGGGAGGAGAGCGGACTGACAGCAAACATTGGATTCCTGGAGCTCTTCCCAATCTGGGTGGCATTGAAAGTGTGGCCGGAGGAATTGGCCAATCACTCTGTAATTTTCTGGTCGGATAACATGACTGTGGTGGAATGCATCAACCAGCAGGCGGCGAGGTGTCGCTTCATTCTGCGCCTGTTAAAGGAGATTGTGCTGTGTTGCATGAAACTGAACATACATTTCAGGGCCAAACATGTCCCGGGGGTCTTGAATAATGCAGCTGATGCCCTTTCTCGCTTTAAGATGCAGGTATTCAGGGAACACTTACCAGCTGCAGAGGCCTCCTCAACTCACTTCCCAGCGACTCTCTGGCAGATTGGTGCCCCCAACTACAAGACCTCGTGGCAGCCAGCTTAGCGCCAAAGACAAAGACAGCTTATGAAGGGGCGTTCAGGTCTTATTGTGATTATCTGGGGCATGATTGGGAGAGCAAGTGGGATCGGGAGGGTAGCTTCAATGGGTACTTGTCCACCTTACACAGTGAGGGGCGCACAGTGGCGACAGCTAGCAGACACAAAGCAGCGGTATCCTTTTTCGCGCGCGCCAGGGGTGTCAGGGATCCAACAAACAGTTTCCTAGTACAGAAAGCACTGAGAGGATGGCGGCGCTTGCAACCACCCACTGCTGACGTCAGGAAGCCAATAGGCTTTGACCGCTTGTCAGCATTGCTCCTCGCCCTCCAGGACACATGCAGTTCTACGGCCGAGGTCGGGTTGTTTAGGGCCGCTTTCACTTTGGCATTCTATGGGGCATTCAGAGTAGGCGAACTGGTGGCAGCCAACAAGCTAGACAGGGAGGGTGGTCTCCAGTTGCGTGACGTCACCTTAAGGGACAAAACAATGCATGTTACCATTCGGAAATCCAAGACTGATCAGGAGTCCAGGGGTCAGATCTTGGTTTTACACCGGGCACCAAATAATCCATGCTGCCCAGTGTCACATGTGGAAGCATTAATTAGGCAGCGAGGAGCGGGACTTAAGGGAGCATTGCTCATGCATTTGGACGGTACCCCTCTGACCAGGTTTCAATTCCAGAGAGTATTGGACATGAGTATCGCTAAAACAGGTGGCGATCACAGGGAATTTGGGACGCACTCCTTCAGGATAGGGGCAGCCACTGAAGCCACTGCAAGGGGGTTGAATGTCAGTAATGTGAAAAGGATTGGGAGATGGTCTTCCAATGCCTATAGGCGGTGTGTGCGGTTGCACATGTTGTAAGGCTTTGTCACCACCCCGCTGACGCTTGTGTTTTGTCTTGTTTAACTTCCAGTTTCTCGGGCCTGTGACGCAGGACGGCACTAATGACGGGACACCAAGCTCGACCATCAACATCCAGGCAACGGCAGGAAGACACACGGAGGACGACTGTAGTATGGGTAGTCGGTCATTCGTATGTTAAACGTGCCAAACCAATTTTTCTTGCAGGGGGGGGTAGACGGAGGGCGGAGTACGCGGGTGTCGATATCTCCTTCCACGGCAGGGGGGGCTTCGCCTCAGTCAGCTTAAAGGGTTCATGTCAGAGCTTCTAGTAAGGTACACCTCACCACCTTCAGTGATTATCTTACACCTGGGCGGGAATGATCTGGTAGATTTGGGCATAAGGGTCCTGTTGGAGGAAATCATCTCAATGGCAGGATGGCTGGCAAAACAGATACCGGACTGCACCATAGTGTGGTCACAATTGATACCAAGACTGCAGTGGAGGGGGGGTGAATCAGTCAGGGCGTTGAACAACTCGGTAAAGAGGGTCAACAACAAAATAGACAAGCTATTTCGGACTCCTTACTTACAGAGCATACCTCATGGCTGCATTTGGGGAGAACAGTTCTATCTACAGGATGGGGTCCATTTGACGGAGTCAGGGAATGCCCTTTTCATAAGGAACATCGTTGCATGGGTTGAAGGTTTTGCCGGTAAGATATGACCTTCCAGTGTAGGTTTTGTGGGGGGGGCCAGATAGTCGGTCAACTATGCTAGCCTGTGGCGGTAAGGTCATAATCGGTGAGCAGCAATTTAAGGTCCTTAGGTGGGGGCGGCCCCATTCACGAAAGGGATTGCCCAGGGGGAGGGGCCATTGGTCTCTCCCAGAACTTCAGGGGCAGGATATCCGCTTGCTTGGGTGCGGGGGAGGGGAGTCAACGCTTTCCTCAGGCTGGTAGCCACCCCATACATACACTATGCACTATGACGCTAAGGGCGCGAGTGTAAGGGCCCTCCTGTTATGGTTAAATGGAGTTCACCGAGCGCACGCGGGTAAACGGGCCCTTCTCGCGCATGCGCATCTCGGACGTGAGAGCGTAGCTGGGTAAAAGGATCTGACACCGGTTAGCGACCTTGCCGTAAGACAAATTATTAGTAAATGCAAATTTAATATCAAGATGTTAGATTCGGTTAGAAACACGCTGTATTAGAGATTTGTTAAGGTTAGCCCATCATACCTGTCAAAATGGATGTAAATCTAATGTTCTGAAGTTTTGCATTTTTAATAATTATGTAAATGTTGATTTTATCAATTTTTTATTTTGTTTCATATTTTAATAAATACGGCCGGGGAGTCTCGGGCTCGAGGCTCCCCGTCTTCCAAAGAAAATTCTTTGTTAGAAGTTTGACTATGTAACGGTGTTCTGCATGTTATGGCGGGGGGTGGCCGGCAGTCACAGACCATGAGGAAAGTGGGGGCCGCTCGGCCCCCACGCACACATGGTTGTGCCCGGCCCCTCCCCTTGCCCAGTCCTGATTGGGCACGCGTCCCGCCTTACCCCGGAAGCAGTTTTGCGCTTCCGGGGCAAGGGGGCAGGACCGTGCCAGCTGTGGGGTTCAAGAGCCTGGGGAGCGCGGGAAGCGGCCTCTTTGTGCCCGCGCTCCCCAGGCTCGCTCCTTGCCCCGCGGTGGGCACACTAATTTTCCCCACCCTCCATCCCTTGGGTCCAGAATTCTGGTAAGGCCTTTTTTGGTAGGTATACGGTACAATGAGCTGCAATGTCATATGTATAAAGGTTTCTTCCTTAGGCCTTTTTTCCCGCGTTTACAGGCAACTTGGATGTTTATTTTCTGTTGCATTAACTATTTTTCCTTAGGCCTTTTTTCCTTCTTAGATTAGAATTGTCGTATTTATTGTGTGTGTCCGGCGGTAAGGTCATAAACGGTGAGCAGCAATTTAAGGTCCTTAGGTGGGGGCGGCCCCATTCACGAAAGGGGTTGCCCAGGGGGAGGGGCCATTGGTCTCTCCCAGAACTTCAGGGGCAGGCTATCCGCTTGCTTGGGTGCGGGGGAGGGGAGTCAACGCTTTCCTCAGGCTGGTAGCCACCCCACACATACACTATGCACTATGACGCTAAGGGCGCGAGTGTAAGGGCCCTCCTGTTATGGTTAAATGGAGTTTACCGCGCGCACGAGGGTAAACGGGCCCTTCTCGCGCATGCGCATCTCGGACGTGAGAGCGTAGCTGGGTAAAAGGATCTGACACCGGTTAGCGACCTTGCCATAAGACAAATTATTAGTAAATGCAAATTTAATATCAGGATGTTAGATTCGGTTAGAAACACGCTGTATTAGAGATTTGTTAAGGTTAGCCCATCATACCTGTCAAAATGGATGTAAATCTAATGTTCTGAAGTTTTGCATTTTTAATAATTATGTAAATGTTGATTTTATCAATTTTTAATTTTGTTTCATATTTTAATAAATACGGCCGGGGAGTCTCGGGCTCGAGGCTCCCCGTCTTCCAAAGAAAATTCTTTGTTAGAAGTTTGAATATGTAACGGTGTTCTGCATGTTATGGCGGGGGGTGGCCGGCAGTCACAGACCATGTTTCTGTGGCTTCACTGCACAATGGACAGTGAGAGGTTGGCCTCTCTGGTAGGTTAGTGCAACCCACCTCCCACCATGCCGGCGCTTCAGTGCCCTGCCTGTCTCCTCCTGTCCTGAGAGAGGAAAATTGTGTCTATAATGTGTCATGTGACTCACGAGTGACGTACACACAGTGTCAATGAAGAGTGGAGCGAGATGTGCGTGGATGCCTGCCGCTCACAGGTCCGGCTTTAGCAATGGTGGCGCCCGGTGCGACAATGTTTGTTGGCGCCCCTAAATGACCAGCTCTGCCACGGATTCCCTCACTAGCACCCTTTCACAGTGCCCCTCAAGTCTCCATAACCACTCTCTCTCTTTCTCAGATTCATTTAGATTTTTAGAGCCACTCATACCGGTGTGAGGTGTCAGAGCACTTTACATCATACACACATTGCACAGAGACAATCATACGTCTGTAAATCAGTGTATCGGAAAAGCTACATAAGACAGGGGACTACAAGGTGTAGGAGCCACATGTTATCCAGACTGGTAGGCAGTATAGTTTAGGAGTGCTTGGTCTCGAAAAGCACACATTCAGAATTTAAAACTTAACACCATTTTTAGGGGTTCTCTTTAATAATTAGAATTGATTTCTACTCAAATAAACCCTTTTTGCTAGATTGAGATAATGAGAACTGGGCAAAAAAATATATAGCTCTAATATATACCTTGCAGATTGCTTGGGGCTTGGCCTGACAACATGGCCGGCTAGTCACATCTCTGCGCAGCTCCTCCCCCGTATGCCGAAATCCTGCTGAAATCCTGGGGGAATCGTGACCTTTCACGCTGCAATTGATATCGGAACCCCCCTGGCCTGAGGGTCCCTGTCAGGCATTGAACATACGGCCCGCGGACGGGAAAATCATCTTTAGCCGCCCGGAGACGCGGTGGACTGTCTACACGCAAGATGGCGGCGCGGATCTCTGCCAAGAGATCGAGGGCCTCCCTGTAGGCCGACCTGGACTGGCCGCGTGACAGAGGCTTGAGTTGGGGACCCGGCCAGAACCCTTAGCCTCGCCGCACTGAGAGGTGGCCCTGCTGCGCTCAAAACCGGAGGCGAGAGGCTACTGTGGATCGCTCGGCCGATCAGAGATCTGAGACCCGGGAGCACGCTTCACTCGAGCCTGGTGCTGTAAGTGTGCCGCGATCGGCCCAGTTGAAATTCGCACACCCCTGACTTCACCACTGATGACTCGGTGGCGCCTGTGCTGACAGGCGGACGTCTGTATTGTGTGGCCGGGGCTCCTGCACTGGGGATGAGCTTACCACCACTTGTGAGATCAGTAGCTGCGGTGGCTGGGCCTTAAATCCCGCGGCGGTCACCGGTGGCCAGGACACTCGTCCACAGATGATCGGTTGAGGTGCCGCCCGGCCATACACCTGTGGAGGTGAATTTCTGCATTAGCTAGTGGCCCATATCGGAGACTGGGCCTGAGGTGACCACTGGCAGACCTCGTGCATTGCGAGAGGGGGACTGGGAGGCGGTCCATCTAGCTGAGCAATATTGTCCTGGACTTGGTGTACCGTAGGGTGACTGCGTGGATATCCTTCGGCCCTGGCTATGCCCTGGGCTGATCCTTGCGGCTGTAGGCAGGGAGCGAGAGGTCCCTGGGATAACCTTGCCAAGTTTCCACTAGATATGGGGAGAGATAGGCTCGCCAGAGGAGCACAAACCAACAAGATCATACAATATACGGTGCCGGGCACTACCTCATTGGAGCGCATTAGACCAGATCCTGAACAAGTATTGCATCAGGGATCGGCGGCCCACGACAAGTCTGACATTTTGGAGGCCATAAGAGAATCGTGAGTGGCGTTAGTGTCCAAAATGGATGGAATGGCCATAGACATCAATCATTTGCGCCTGGACTTATGGAAGGTTGCGGAACGAGTTACTACCGCTGAAGGGGACCTAGGCACATTGCTGAAGGAAGTCCAGCAACTTCATGCAACAGTATCAGCACTTCAGTAACACACCTCCCATCTTGAAGACAGGGCAGAAGACGCAGAAGGACAGTCGAGGAGGAACAACCTTCGATTTCTGGGCTTTCCGGAAAAGGCGGAGGGTCCAGCGGCAGATCTATTTCTGGAAGAATGGATTGGCTCCGCCCTCCCGCACCTCAGGCTCTCTAGAATGTTCGCAGTGGAAAGGGCCCACCTCTCCCTCGGTTCCCCGCCGAAACCGGGGTCACCACCCAGAGCCCTGGCCGCTCCCTTGTTTAATTTTAGGGACCGGGATAGGATCCTCCAATTTATTCGTACGAACGGTCCTCCTAGGTTTGAAAATCGGGACATTCACATTTACCCGGATTACACCCAAAAGTACAAGGCTTGCGGAATGACTTCTTGGGAGTCAAACGGCGATTGAGAAACCGAAATGTTAAATACAGTTTAATGCTTCTGGCCTGGCTCCACGTACAACATGCGGACAGGGTCCACTTTTTCAGTACTCCGCAAGAGGCAACGGACTGGATAGACTCGTTGGGCCTGGCTGGACAAGTCCAGCACAAAGGATGGCAAGAACAGAGGAGAAGGAGTGGGCGGCAATGGAACCAACATCGCCATACTGGAGAACAACGACTCAGACCGCAGGACGTGTCGGACGGAGGTCGAATCATGGTGGGGCCGGACGGTGCCCTACGAGAGGAGGTGGAGGGGATCCCAACACAGAACCAGTTTTCCCCATTGTGCCTTTTCCAAGAAACTCAATCAGAACCTGAGGGCACCACCAGCCCAGTCGATGGTGGCTCATGAGACACTCGAGGGCAAGTATAGGGACCGAAGCGTGGGGGGGAAACGGTCATTGGCACTGTAAGTTCGGGACTTTATCATGATGGGGTTTGACTCTGATACGGAGAACTTGAGAAGGGGCTCTCAGCCCCAGGGACTACAGAGGGGGATTGAAACGTCGCTGTTGGGGTGGGTTACTATTCCGCCAATCTGCAATTCAGACACTCCAACTGTAGTGCGCTGAGGCAGCCTTGCTAGACCGTCGGTTGAGAGGGGTCCAGCTGGTGCCAGACAGCTTGGCTGTATACCGAGATTGGGGGGTTCTTGTTGACGTCCTTCTGACTACAGTTGTTGCTTACTAAGATGCATGAGGAGATTTAAAGGGAGGGTGACGGTTGTGGGGCGGAGTCCCGAGTCCTCAGACCAGGTTTGGGTTATGAGAATGAGGTACTACAGCCTGAGGGTGGGGGGTGGTGGGAGTAGGAGTTCACCATGTTATGTTTTGCAGTTCAATACCGGGAATGTTCCAAACCGAGTCACCAGAGGTCCTGTCAGATTTCAGAACGAGGGGTCCCAACACAACACCTATGGGTTTCTCCCGCACATACGATGGGTGTCAATGCCACATAGGATGTTAGACTCATGCCAGGCGATAAACAGAATTATAAACTCATAATGTGGAATGTTAGGGGGCTTAACAACATGGTCAAACAGATTCGGGTGGTGACGTATCTTAGACAATATGGGATAAGTATAGCCTTTCTTCAAGAAACGCACCTCTGGGGAGACTGTCCTAAATATGCCCAAAGTAGGTGGAGAGGCCAGTTTGTTGCGACTTCTTATTCGGGGTATGCTAGAGGGACGCTTATATGGGTGGCGCCAGGAGTCCCCTTTAAGGCTGTAAACTGTGGTCTAGATCCAGACGGGAGATATGTGGTGGTGGAAGGGACACTTGATGGGCACTTTATGTGCTTGGTTAACATATAACCTCCGAATAGTGACGATGGGGAGTTTTTGGAAAGGTCCTGGGGCAGTTAGATCTGGCTCCAGAAGTAGAACTGATTATTGCAGGCAATTTTAATTGCGCCCTTGATGGGGAGTTAGACAGACACCCCCCCAAATTGGAAGCCAAGCCAAAAACACAAGAAGCTATACGCCAGATGCTCCGCCAGTATCATTTGCTGGATATATGGCGGCACAGCAACCATTGGTCATCAAGTGTACTTGTGTCACACACCAGCAACTAACACATATAGTAGATTGGACTAATCCTTCATACAGATGGCAGCAGCTAATCTGATAGAGGAGACACAATACCTGGCCCGCTATCTGTCCGACCACTCCCCCTTGCTGGTAACATACAGTTTGGGCCGGCCAAGATCCAAGATACCGCTATAGAGACTAAACACTGAGGCTTTAACAGACCCGGTTTATAAAGAGGCGATAGCGAAAGGGTTAGATGACTATTTTGACGTGAACTGGAATACGGCTAGCTCAAGAGCATTTGAGTGGGATGCAATGAAGGTGGTGCTGCGGGGGGTGTATGTCCACTGAGGTGGGGGTTAGGAGAGTGCTGGAGTGGGATTTACAACACCATGAAGAGCGCTTAGAGGTTCTGGAAACAGAGCTTCCAACAGACACGGAGGGGCCGGCCAAATGGTGGTAACAACGGCAGAAGATAGGGGACATCTGGGATTCACTGGGCAAATATAATAGAACCACGAGTAGAAGCCGATGGTACACGGAGGGTGACAAGGCGGGACGCCTGCTGGCACGCCCGATTAGGATGGAGGCACAGCCTCACCCGATTTTGCAATCAAGGCCGAATTGTCTATACGCAACACAAGATTAATAGGGCATTTACTACCCACTTACAAAAGATATATTCCAAGCCCTAGCCCCATAGCACCCCCCAGGCTATGGAGGCCTACCTTGTCTAGGTGGCCTTCCCTCGCCTCGACCCAGAGAGTGAGGAGTCCCTGGGGCCCCTTTCAGAGGAGAGGAGGTGAGGGCGGCGATCGCCCGTTTGAAAATGGTTTAATCCCCCGGGATGGATGGCCTAGCGGTGGAACTATACAAAGAATATGGGGGAGTCCTGGTCCCTAAGCTCCTCGAAATTACGATGGGAGGCGGTGAGACCGGCATATTGCCAGATTACAGGCGCGACGCGCTGATTGTGATGATTCCCAAACCAGGGAAGGATCCCCTGTTCCCTAATTCATACATTCCAATTTCTATGCCAAACGTAGATCTTAAAATTATTAGTAAAGTGCTAGCAAGTAGCTGTTTCTCAGGCAGCTGGTGAATGAAGACCAGTCAGGTTTTATGCCAGGGAGGAATGCATTATCGAACATCCGCCATCTCGCACACGTTATGTAATCACTGAGGGACAGAGCCCAACGGAGTACACCTTAGTATTCTTGGATATCGAACAAGCGTTCGACTAGATCAGATGGGAATACTTATGGCAGGTGCTTCTAAAAATGGGGATCGGTGAAGGGTTCGTGAACTGGGTGAGACTACTTTATACTCAGCCTGTGGCAAGGGTTCTCATGGGTCGGTATGTCTCAGATGCAATATCAATAGAAAGGGGGACGCAACAGGTGTGCCCGCTCTCCCCTTGTTGTTCGCCCTGGCAATGGAGCCATTGGCGTGTCATCTTCGTAGGGGGCTCCAGGGGCAAGGCATCAAAGTGGGTGGTACAGAACATATTGTATCGCTGTATGCCGATCATGCATTGGTGTACTTGCACGAGCCGACCCAATCACTTCAGATACTGCTTACGGCTTTAGATCAGTTTGCCAAGGCCTCCAGACTCTACATTAATAAAGTAAAATCACAACTATTTGCGATTGGGTCAGAGACCGAGAGGGGTGGAGTCCAGCTCCCAGAGATGGGGCTCCCATGCGCTATCTCAGGATATGGATAAGCAGGGATGAGGACACCTTTTATCAGCATAATATGGGGAGGATCCTCAGGGGTCTACAAGGCAGTATTACCTTCTGGAACACACTTAAACTCTCACTGATGGGGAAGGTCACCTTAATAAAAATGGTGGGTCTGCCTCGATGTCTCTTCATAATGCAGGGTTCCTTCTTTGAACTCCTGCATCAGAACTAGACGTAATGCTTATACAATTGTTATGGAATGGGAAACGCTGTCGGGTGAGCCTAGAGGTCATGAAACGCACGTGGGGTAAGGGAGGTTCTGGAAATCCCTGACTTAGAGCTCTATTATTTTGCATCACAGTTACAGCACTCCATAGCCTGGTTAGACAAAGACCCTTCCTGGGAAAGGTCACTGCTAGCAGACACATATGGAGACCAACAATTAGGAGCACTCCTTTGGCGGGCGGGGGGCGACAGGAACAATGACCTCCACTGGTTAGATTACTTGCTGCGATATGGAATGAGGTGGTCAGGAGACTTATTCGGGAACAGCCATATGCCCCAGAGGCAGACTTCTTGCTTATGCCACCCTTCGCCTTAATTGAGCGGGTTATGTCTACTGACAGGTGGAAGGCAGGGGGCTGCCTAATGTTGTTGGACCTCTACCCGGAACATAGATTTATTGCATATCAGGAAGCGGTAGATACCTTTGAGTTGGGCTCGGGGCAATTTTTGCAATATGCCAAAATAGCGGCAACGGCACAGTAACTATGGCCTACGTTTCCAGAGGCCCCGGGACACACCCATACCTTGATTACTATGATTGTCATGGCTGGAGGGCGGAAGCTTGTCTCCCACCTTTACAGGGCACTAAGGGAAGATAAAAAGTGTGGACCCTTAAAAGTAGAAGAAAAGTGGCATTTGGTGTGTCCACAAGAGATTAGGCCACGAGATTGGAAGAAAATTCATGAAAGCGTATGCAAGGTGTCGGTATGCAATAGGTTCAAACAGATACAATATAATATAGTTCCTATGACCTACCTTTCACCCATGCGGTTGCACACTATTGATGGATCTAGAGATCCAAAGTGCCTCAGATGTCAATATGTTCAGGTGGATTTTCCACATATGGTATGGACCTGTCCAACGATTCAGACATACTGGACGATGGTCCTAGAGGAACTGAGTAGAATAACGGGGTGGACGATTGCCTTAGAGGTGCGTACTTGTCTCCATGGTTTAATCACCCGCGACCCTAAATGCAAGACGAGCAAGAGGTTCCTGGTTTTGGGGCTTGTAACAGCTAGGCGGGGCATAGTGATCCACTGGCTAACTCAACGAGGGCCGCTGATAACAAACTGGAAAACAGACTTGAGAGAGTGGGCACTGGCTGAAGAGGGGCATATGTGTAACACTAGAAGTGATGATAAACTCCCGGAGGTGTTACTGTCGTGGGGGTTGATGATCCAGGAGATAGAGGGAAATGCCCCGAATTCCACACAGGCATCATCGGATGAGGATCATCACACTGGGGATGTGACCCACAGGCAGGAGGGGAGGCAAGAGGACACCCTTGGCTGAATTTAAGATAGATGGACTTCGAGTTGATGGGAACCGGTAAGGGGGGGGGGGGGTCGGGGATTGTTTAGTTTAAAGTTTAATTTACAAAGGGAAAAAAGGAAAAAACTGTCGGTTTGGAAAACATCTACGAGGGGAAGTATACCTCAAAATCCTCCTTGAGTAGAAATTGGAATGTTCACTGTGTCAATTGTCTATGAGATGTAATTATATATGAACATGGATTATACCTTTGAAACCACTATAAATTTTAAAAAACACTTGCAGATTGCTTGCAGCTTTTTGATGACAGTTAATAGCAAAATGATCTCTCTAACAAAATCAGTAACCCACTGACCTATTCACATTATATGCACTTTTTGACGTGCATGGTACAGGTTATTTGCAGCAGGCATATTAACCCTCTGCACTACCTTATGATGAGTCAAAACTTCCACTAGACAAAAGTTCAGTCTCTCTCCAGGAAGAACATTAATCACCGAAATTATCTTGACATTTTTATGATGCTTGAAATTTGCTGGAGGCAAGGAACAGAACAGCAGGTGCTTTTAAAATGATAATATACTTGCAAACATGGCGTCTCCTCCCCAAGCCAGCGCCCAGGGCAGTTGCACCGCCCTAGAGCCAGACCTGGCCGCTAATGTTCCCCTCGACCTGTGATGGCGCTGTTATTCACGCCTGAGGCGAGGCCTGGCCTGTTCCCACTATACTGGTGATGATGGATTACTGTATCACTGCACAACCACCTTCACCGGGGTGCCACCTCCCCTTCCAACCCCTGCTCTACAAAGCCGGTGTTGTGTGCGCTGCCTAAGGCACATTAGACCATTGCCTCACTGATTTACAGACACCCAGAAGCAAATCTCTCCTCACCAATGCCAGTCCCTCCTGGCATCCTGAGCACCATACCTCTACATGCGCCCAGAAAATCAGCGATTCTGAACCGGCATGCGGTGTCAGACCTCCACCACTAGAAGGCAACGGCACACAGCATTTGATGCATGCTGTGCTCACCACTGCTGCATTCTAGTCCATCAGCATCTACCAGACAGTAAGATCTTCCACAAATGCACAAACTGGCCTTTTCACACCTGCACCACCAACTTCGTTTGGGCACCGAATTCAGGACACCACAAAGAAATAATACTTGCCTGGGATCCCAATCAACTTGCCTGCCATAGTAGAAATACCACACTGGACACAAAAGGAAGAGGGGTGGATGTTCGCATGGCATCTCGCACTCTGCATCAACACAGTGACAATCGTAGTCACCATATGGTGCAGAATAACTCACAGCACCTCCTCACCTCACTAGCAGCTCAGAACTGGGGTAGGCCATTACACTCAGTTGGCAGAATCACAAACTAACTAGCATGGTTTAATGAAATCAGCAATACTGCAGTGGCGGCATCTCGTTGGCACATATAGGTAACACACATCAATAACTAGTTTAAAACCACCAAAGAGACTGACGGAGAGGTGAAAAAACTCCCTACTGCTACACTACGCAAGGGGAGACATTTTTAAAGTCTTTAAGAACCTGCAGAATACAGGTGGTGACAAATAATGTGACGGAGCAGTCACTGCACTGAATACATACTTTGACCTCCAAATGAACACAGACTTTGAGAGGTTTAAACTTTGCTAGGCACTCCAAAGTCAGGGGAATTCATTGACGTGTTCTATGCCAGGCTGCTCAAATTTGGCAGCACTTTCACAGACGAAGAACCCCAAATGGAAGTGATGGTACAACTAATCCAAGGCAGAAGGTTGCCCTCAAATGACATTCTGCAGAAAGCCTTCATGTCGCTGGATGAAATCCACACTCTCGCAGGCTCGCACAAGCTCTCCAACAACTGGGCAAAGCAGATGGAGCGGGCAATCAGTGAGCTTGCAACCAAACAGGAAAGTAACCAACCCATCAAGTCTGAATCTGTCTCTGCACTGCAGTCGCCAAAAACTGAATACTAACTACATTCCCCAGACCATCTAACGTGGATGTGCATGCATGGGAAACATGAGGCTGTTGCAGATTCTTGAACACCCCTTGAAGGATTTCCCAACAAAAGGTGAAACCTGCCCCAGTTGTCAAAGCCTCAACCACTTCACAAAATTCTGCAGAGGCGTCCTCCACACATAAGCCTCACAGATAAGGGTAACTGCATAACACCAAGGAGTGCATGCAATTGCGGATACCAATGACCTAGTGACAACCTTGTGGCACTCGCACACACCCCGGGACCTCCACGTCAAAGATGAGGAAGATCAAATCTTCAACGTATTGAAATGGGGCTTTAGTTCGCCCCAACCAAATGCACTGCGTAAGCATGCCTCATTGGCAAAACAGTGTGTGATTTGTTTATCCAATCTTTTTCTTAAACTTTCCTTTTATTTTTCACAGTTTATCCTCATTTCCTCATGTTCTCCAATTTAATTCCCACATGCGGTCAAAACGCCTTTTTTAAGTATTCTTAATGTTTAGACTGTGCTCCTCCGGCCTCTTGTAAAAACATGAATTGATGCGTGGTTTGTCAGACAGTGTTTGTTTAATAAAAACCCAATGCATTTCGGGCAACGCAGTGCCCTTCATCAGGGGTCACTGTAAATAAACGATAGAATAACAAATTAGTATCTTTTACCAACATGCTTAGATTCTTGTCATAATGTGCAATACACCACTATAAACGTTCCTTATGAACCCTCCCCCACAATTGCATGGCGAACAACTTCATGGGTATGTGAATCTCATCTCACCATTTTCTGAACATATTACTAACTCGAGTGTTCCCTGTCCCAAAAAATGTCCTTCTATCATCCCCACTACTTACTGGTGAGTCTCTTCGCCCCATAAACCTGCTTCCTGCCTGTTATCACAATCTTCCTCATCTCATGCATGCGTGGAAGCCACACGCAACCCGGATGATTGTGCCCTACATACCTAGTCAAAATTGGGAAAACTACAATAACCTCATTGGAGCATCAGTCCACATGATGAGACAAAAAGAACTCGAACAACAAATACCTCAGCCCAAGCTCCTGCTCATGAAAGTCAAGATGTTTGAATATGGTGGGACATCACTACTCCCATTGGAAGGAATGTTCAAACGTACCATCACTCATGGTAACTCCACATAGAAATGTTGCAACTCACAAACCTTGCTGAGTTGCTCCATTGCAGAAGAACTCAAGGACTTGCTGTCCCCTGTGCCCATTCACAAAGACATGTCTATCAAACCTGCCACCCTTCGAACCAGAAGGATTCCTATCCACCTTCGCCCATCAGGAGAGGCGGAATTGCAGAAACTGGAAGATGCAGAAGTCATTTAAAATGTCTCCGACCCCATCCCCAGGGTCTCGCCCACAGTAGTTGTTAGCAAGCCCAAGCAACCAGGCAAAATTCTAATCTGCATAAACATGCGACTGTCGAACAAGGCTATTAAGAGGGAGCGGCATATCACCCGACCATAGATAACCTCATCAATGATCTGAATAGAGCCCACTGATTTTCTAACATCGATCTAAACTCAGATGCTTCGAATCGAAATATCAAAACACTGTGGGCGTTTAGAGTTTTTGGGGGGGGCATCTTTATTTCTATCTGCGAATTTTACTAATAGATTATTGTTGTCTTCTGCTTAACATGCCCTGTAACAAGCAAGTTGCCTACAGATTTCAGATTTCTTGCTTGAGGTTTGTAAATATTGTTTATTCCTGATTTTGGCAAACGTATACTCTGATGCCATCCGTAAATAAAGTTATTAAAAAAAGAAAAATAGGCACGAGAACCAATGTTTAATCTCAAACCTTCAGACCACATTGCCCAAGCATTACAGCTGCTTCTGGTCAGAAGGTGAATTTGATTTAAAGCCCTCACACAAGTCCATCGACCCATCTACAGATTAGGGGCATCACATGTGCAGGACCTCTTCACCAAATATGTTCCCACAAGTAGCCTGCCACCTTTCTCCACCTTTACTCTAATCACCTTCTTTAGACAAGGAAAAGTTCTGGAGTGAGATGTTTTTAGTTCAAGATTTGATACTTTGGAAAGTCCTTTCCCCAATCATTTGACCAGAATATCAAACCAACTGTCTTGTAAAAAGGTTTTAGGGACACATCTCTTCAGTCAGGAATTTCAGTGACTAACCATCAAATGTACCATCTTCCAGTCCACTTAGCACCTTGAAGCAGCCCTTGAATATATACAGGTATCTGAGAATAATAATAATATAAATAGCAATACCTCTTTATCACTTCCTCTCAGGCACTCATCCCCAAAACACCCCTCCATTTACCCCAGTATTTACCTGATATTCTCAAATTCCTCCTCAGAACGGATTTACTGTACTGATCAACACCTGTCCCACTACCCTACTCCTTCCCCGTACTCCATCAAACATCCACAGTGGAATCCTCCTATATGCCTATCACAAATTCAGTAACCATTTACAATGCCTCATGCCCATAGTATTAACCCATTATATCCTTTTCTGTTCTTCCAGTTCTCACCTCCAATGACCTTCCATGAGCTTTCCATCCAATCACCAAAATAACCCATCACAGCCCATGTCAGTTCTTTCCGTCCTCCTCTTCCCCATCAGATTCCAGGTCTCTCCCCAAATCACCAGCACTTCCAAGCTCCTGCCAGATTCTGTCTTGCTCTGTGTTTCCCACCTTTCTACCATCACTTCTATAGACTAGCTTTCTACTTCCACAGCTGCCAGTGCCATGTTCTGGAGCACAGATACCGGCTCTGGTAACTGCTGCCCTGGCCCCTTCCTCCTTATCAGCAGGGATGGCCAGTGGCGTAACGCAAAATGATGGTGACCCTCTGCAGAATGTGATGAGAGTTCCCTGTGTCTACCATATCTTAAATATAGACATTAACATTGGGCTGATAGGCGGACCCCTGAAGGGGTTGGGACCCTCCTGCACCACAGGGGCCTGTGTTACGCCCCTGCAGGGACCATGCTCTTGAGCTGCCATACTGCATACAGATGCAAAATTGTTTAAATATTTCTTGACAGGCTATCCCTTAATCCAAACAACCCTGGAACCAGCAGTATTCTCCCAGCACACAATAAATTACTAAGCTAATTTGAGAGTGCCTCGTCAGAAATACTTAAAAAGTACGTGCCTTTTTAGGTAATTTCTCAAGCAAATTGTGCAGTAAAATGCTAAATTGAAGCCCATATTTTTAAAACATTTCTGGACCCATCCAAAACTCATTGGGGTTACTCTTACTCAGTGAAATTCAAAGCATGGGCACAACCTCTGGGGTAGATCATGTTTCATATCTTGCTTTACAACTTTGCTGTCCGCAAGACCTTTTGTTTTTGAATATAAATAGGGTGGGCTTTGGGACAACTCCATCCAACCGTTGGCTTGTTTGTATCATCACCCTCCATCCATTGCTTTCAGATAGTGCCAATCACATCCTGGTTCAAATGAACCAAAAACAAAAACTGTTACAGCACACCCATTATTACATATATCCATCCAAAAACAGTCTTGGATAAATAGTGAAAAGGTCTAATTCCTGATAAAGTCCGTGGCAGGATTTCACATGAACAATCTAATGAGACTACAGGTGTACTGAACATGGAAGCATTACAAAGATGTCATCTGTTGATTTTCATTAACTCTTTATTATTTTTCTCAAAAAGTTCCCAGCACACGATTTAGCCGACACGTGTTTCGTCTACTCTCAGAGTTTTTCAAGGCAAAATGGGAATAAAAACTTGAAGTAATCCAGTATGAGCGCTTCGTAGGCCAACGTATAATGAAGAGTCCCAAGCAGAAAACTAGAGTCTAACTCAGTCTGCGGAATAGCACAAGTAACGGTAAGGAGTGTGGACTTCCCTGTTGGAACATATGGCCTGTTGTGGAACAAATGGCCTGCTGTGATAATGACCCCTTCTTAAATATCAAATGGGCCAACCCACATCCGGTAATGTTCTAGGGGCAAAAAGTATCGTCCATTGCAATAAACATTAAGCCAAACCGTGGAGCCAATGTAGGAAACAGGAGGCAAGACCTTGATAAGTTTGCGACCTGGCAGAAGTCTGCACCCACGGCAACGCGTGTTGCTGCTAGCCGGGTATAACTTGTAATAATGTACACACGTTGCCGTGGGTGCAGTTTTCTGTCAGGTCGCAAACTTATCACGGTCTGTGTTAACAACACCTTTGGGTAGTAGGTGTATTAGGCTACTTTAGCACCCCGAACAAATTTCAGTGATAAAATTATTCACACTCAAATTGTGGTAAGGTGTACAACATAGATTAATATTGATTGTGAGGTATCTTTCCCTCATAGGGACCACTACTACCTATTTCTCCTCTTTACTCATCCTGGTTCATTCAGTCCAGAGGAGTATATATCTCTTACATTCTGCTATTGACTGCTTGGTGTATCATTCTGTCGCCTAGAAATGGCTCCAATGTAATACATGAGGAACTGTTTTACATCTGAAAAGTACCCTCAGCCATCACACTTTAAGTCATATTCAATTCTTCATCTCATACATGCATTGGATTCTAGAAGCAATCTTTTTTTTTTACAGCAAGATGCATCGGTTCACTTTATGGCAAAACCAATGAATTGATACAGCAGTCAGACGGTCTTTCTACTAATGATTTCCATTAGAGAAACACCTCTTTGGCATCCCTTGCACCCACAATCAGCCACGAGGCCACTGATAAGATTCAATGAGCAGAGCAACTCAGCTGCATCTGCAGTAAGACCATTGCTTAAATACAAATTCATCATTGTTTATGACTGAAAATACAAGCCACAGTTATTGTCTTTGCAAATGCTTGTTTTCCTTGCTTGCAATAAGACCCAGTGTTATACTTGCTCTGTCATTGGCCATTACCTTTTTTAACCTGCACTTCGATCACATTTGGTTTTACAGATTATAACCCTGGTTTAAGTGTCTAGTTGCATAGTAGCCAGTAACAATCCCTGCAGACACTCGATCACCAGAATCTCAATCAGGGTACCCAAAATCTCAAAAGTGGTAAAGCCATAGATTTTAAAGTAACTGCAACATGTTTGGAAAGTGGGTCAAGCCAGTTAGAGATATACAATAAATACAATATAACAGAACAACATAACTAGGGAATAAAAAAGATTCAAGTATTAAAAAAAGACAAAAAAAGAAGCCCTTTTTCCTGCTACAGGTAAAGGGGTCTTCTAACCCTATATATGGGCCTGGATTTCGTGCGTGCTCAAAACGCACCCGCCTGTCAGGTTTTGAGGCATTTCCAACCTTCCCCTCCTTACCTCTGACACACGCATAAACAAAACTGTGTAAATCTGGCCCTTTGTATACCTCTGAACACTCACCCCACTTCCTGCACACCACTCCCTAGCAATTTTATTATGTTTATAGTGGCTCGAAGCAGACATCCCTGTGTCGCCCCCTCCTCGCTGTTACCTCACAGACTAGGCCTCAATCGCCAACCGAATGTGACAGACGTGTGTAAACACAAAGTAATCACAGGAGATGACGGTAATCTTCCTCACATAAATATTAACTGTACACCCATCCTGTGTGCGTCCAGACAGAAGGCAGAGAGGGTTCTCCGTTCTGTAAATGTTTATAAATCACTTGTAATAATGTTCACACACCAAGATAATGTGCCGCAAAGCGTGTTCGTCCACATCTGAAGTTGTTCCATTTCAGGTGTGAGCGGCTTCTTCGGTTCTGTTTATGTTCTGACGCAGTTTTAGAGTCGCTGGGGCAGGATGTATTGTTTCTGTATTAGAGATGACCGGTAGAGCAAGCAGGGCAGAGACCCCGCTTCCAGGGCCAGTTTTAGCCCCGGTGGCGCCCGGTGCAACAATCACTTTTGGTGCCCCACCCCATGACCGCTCCCGCAGATTCGCTCACTACCACAGGGCAAAAGTGCCCCTCATCTCTCCAATCATAAGTTATTGCTAAACACAGCGCCCCCTCCACAGGTCAGCGCCCAGTGCGGCCTCGCCGGTCCCACTGCCCTAAAGCCGGTCCTGCCCACTTCCTCTCTCACCAGGTCAAAATGAGTGCTATTGTGTGCATGATGTTGAAGCATGGCAGTGTTTCTTTTTCATTTTCTAAATGCATCTGCATGCTGCAGCTGCGGCGTAGCTACCAGTGGTGCAGCAGGTGCAGTACACCGAGGCACTATTAAACCCTGTGGAGGCCGCTAGGCAGTCGAAATTTCAGGGCCCTCATCGCAAATTGTCTCCTAATACCCAATTTTTAGGTTTTGCCTAGCGAAAGCTGCGCTCTGCGCAGCTTTTCGCGCAGGCGAAATCCTGTTGAGAACTGTAGGGTGCTTTGGGTCGGCCCTCGTCATTGATTGGCTGGCTCCGTAAACGGAGCCTTGCCATTGGACGAGGGGCCTGTCCGTCAATGCCGGACCAGACACGGGGGCGTTCCTGACATTCTTTCCCTTTTGCCGACGTCACGCGACGCCGGGAACGCCCCCGAGTCTGTTCCGGCATTGCCGGCACCTCCCTTGCTCTACTGTCATCACCACAACACTGCGCCCATTTTATCCCAAGCTAAACACTCGGAGAGGCGCAGTGACCGGGTCTTTGAAGGCCGCTCTCCCAATGAAAACAAGTTTTCTCTCCGAGTCAGCACGAGCAGGAAGACGAGCAGCGCGCCTCCCAGCTGGCCTCTCGCATCAGCATCCAGAGCTGCCCTGCGCGGTGTGTAGCTTCAGTGGAGCTTCAGAGTGCAGAGTGGAGCTTCAGAGTGCAGAGTGGAGCTTCAGAGTGGAGCTTCAGAGTGGAGCTTCAGAGTGCAGAGTGGAGCTTCAGAGTGGAGCTTCAGAGTGCAGAGTGGAGCTTCAGAGTGGAGCTTCAGAGTGGAGCTTCAGAGTGGAGCTTCAGAGTGGAGCTTCAGAGTGGAGCTTCAGAGTGGAGCTTCAGAGTGGAGCTTCAGAGTGCAGAGTGGAGCTTCAGAGTGCAGAGTGGAGCTTCAGAGTGCAGAGTGGAGCTTCAGAGTGGAGCTTCAGAGTGCAGAGTGGAGCTTCAGAGTGCAGAGTGGAGCTTCAGAGTGCAGAGTGGAGCTTCAGAGTGGAGCTTCAGAGTGGAGCTTCAGAGTGGAGCTTCAGAGTGGAGCTTCAGAGTGGAGCTTCAGAGTGGAGCTTCAGAGTGGAGAGTGGAGCTTCAGAGTGGAGCTTCAGAGTGGAGCTTCAGAGTGGAGCTTCAGAGTGGAGCTTCAGAGTGGAGCTTCAGAGTGGAGCTTCAGAGTGCAGAGTGGAGCTTCAGAGTGCAGAGTGGAGCTTCAGAGTGCAGATTCAGAGTGGAGCTTCAGAGTGCAGATTCAGAGTGGAGCTTCAGAGTGGAGCTTCAGAGTGCAGAGTGGAGCTTCAGAGTGGAGCTTCAGAGTGGAGCTTCAGAGTGGAGCTTCAGAGTGGAGCTTCAGAGTGGAGCTTCAGAGTGGAGCTTCAGAGTGCAGAGTGGAGCTTCAGAGTGGAGCTTCAGAGTGGAGCTTCAGAGTGGAGCTTCAGAGTGGAGCTTCAGAGTGGAGCTTCAGAGTGGAGCTTCAGAGTGGAGCTTCAGAGTGCAGAGTGGAGCTTCAGAGTGCAGAGTGGAGCTTCAGAGTGCAGAGTGGAGCTTCAGAGTGCAGAGTGGAGCTTCAGAGTGCAGAGTGGAGCTTCAGAGTGCAGAGTGGAGCTTCAGAGTGGAGCTTCAGAGTGGAGCTTCAGAGTGGAGCTTCAGAGTGGAGCTTCAGAGTGGAGCTTCAGAGTGCAGATTCAGAGTGCAGAGTGGAGCTTCAGAGTGGAGCTTCAGAGTGCAGAGTGGAGCTTCAGAGTGGAGCTTCAGAGTGCAGAGTGGAGCTTCAGAGTGGAGCTTCAGAGTGCAGAGTGGAGCTTCAGAGTGCAGAGTGGAGCTTCAGAGTGGAGCTTCAGAGTGCAGAGTGGAGCTTCAGAGTGGAGCTTCAGAGTGCAGAGTGGAGCTTCAGAGTGGAGCTTCAGAGTGCAGAGTGGAGCTTCAGAGTGGAGCTTCAGAGTGGAGCTTCAGAGTGGAGCTTCAGAGTGGAGCTTCAGAGTGGAGCTTCAGAGTGGAGCTTCAGAGTGCAGAGTGGAGCTTCAGAGTGCAGAGTGGAGCTTCAGAGTGCAGAGTGGAGCTTCAGAGTGCAGATTCAGAGTGGAGCTTCAGAGTGCAGAGTGGAGCTTCAGAGTGGAGCTTCAGAGTGCAGAGTGGAGCTTCAGAGTGCAGAGTGGAGCTTCAGAGTGGAGCTTCAGAGTGCAGAGTGGAGCTTCAGAGTGCAGAGTGGAGCTTCAGAGTGGAGCTTCAGAGTGCAGAGTGGAGCTTCAGAGTGGAGCTTCAGAGTGCAGAGTGGAGCTTCAGAGTGGAGCTTCAGAGTGCAGAGTGGAGCTTCAGAGTGGAGCTTCAGAGTGCAGAGTGGAGCTTCAGAGTGGAGCTTCAGAGTGGAGCTTCAGAGTGCAGAGTGGAGCTTCAGAGTGCAGATTCAGAGTGGAGCTTCAGAGTGCAGAGTGGAGCTTCAGAGTGAAGCTTCAGAGTGCAGAGTGGAGCTTCAGAGTGGAGCTTCAGAGTGGAGCTTCAGAGTGCAGAGTGGAGCTTCAGAGTGGAGCTTCAGAGTGGAGCTTCAGAGTGGAGCTTCAGAGTGGAGCTTCAGAGTGGAGCTTCAGAGTGGAGCTTCAGAGTGGAGCTTCAGAGTGGAGCTTCAGAGTGCAGCTTCAGAGTGGAGCTTCAGAGTGCAGCTTCAGAGTGGAGCTTCAGAGTGCAGAGTGGAGCTTCAGAGTGCAGATTCAGAGTGGAGCTTCAGAGTGCAGAGTGGAGCTTCAGAGTGGAGCTTCAGAGTGCAGAGTGGAGCTTCAGAGTGGAGCTTCAGAGTGCAGAGTGGAGCTTCAGAGTGGAGCTTCAGAGTGGAGCTTCAGAGTGGAGCTTCAGAGTGGAGCTTCAGAGTGGAGCTTCAGAGTGGAGCTTCAGAGTGGAGCTTCAGAGTGGAGCTTCAGAGTGCAGAGTGGAGCTTCAGAGTGCAGAGTGGAGCTTCAGAGTGGAGCTTCAGAGTGGAGCTTCAGAGTGGAGCTTCAGAGTGGAGCTTCAGAGTGGAGCTTCAGAGTGGAGCTTCAGAGTGGAGCTTCAGAGTGCAGAGTGGAGCTGCAGATTCAGAGTGGAGCTGCAGATTCAGAGTGGAGCTGCAGAGTGCAGATTCAGAGTGCAGATTCAGAGTGCAGATTCAGAGTGGAGCATCAGAGTGCAGATTCAGAGTGGAGCTTCAGAGTGCAGAGTGGAGCTTCAGAGTGCAGATTCAGAGTGGAGCTTCAGAGTGCAGAGTGGAGCTTCAGAGTGCAGATTCAGAGTGGAGCTTCAGAGTGGAGCTTCAGAGTGCAGAGTGGAGCTTCAGAGTGCAGAGTGGAGCTTCAGAGTGGAGCTTCAGAGTGCAGAGTGGAGCTTCAGAGTGCAGAGTGGAGCTTCAGAGTGCAGAGTGGAGCTTCAGAGTGGAGCTTCAGAGTGGAGCTTCAGAGTGGAGCTTCAGAGTGGAGCTTCAGAGTGGAGCATCAGAGTGGAGCATCAGAGTGGAGCATCAGAGTGGAGCATCAGAGTGGAGCTTCAGAGTGGAGCTTCAGAGTGGAGCTTCAGAGTGGAGCTTCAGAGTGGAGCTTCAGAGTGGAGCTTCAGAGTGGAGCTTCAGAGTGGAGCTTCAGAGTGGAGCTTCAGAGTGGAGCATCAGAGTGCAGAGTGGAGCTTCAGAGTGCAGAGTGGAGCTTCAGAGTGCAGAGTGGAGCTTCAGAGTGCAGAGTGGAGCTTCAGAGTGCAGATTCAGAGTGCAGAGTGGAGCTTCAGAGTGCAGATTCAGAGTGCAGAGTGGAGCTTCAGAGTGGAGCTTCAGAGTGGAGCTTCAGAGTGGAGCTTCAGAGTGGAGCTTCAGAGTGGAGCTTCAGAGTGGAGCTTCAGAGTGCAGATTCAGAGTGGAGCTTCAGAGTGCAGAGTGGAGCTTCAGAGTGCAGATTCAGAGTGGAGCTTCAGAGTGCAGATTCAGAGTGGAGCTTCAGAGTGCAGATTCAGAGTGGAGCTTCAGAGTGGAGCTTCAGAGTGGAGCTTCAGAGTGGAGCTTCAGAGTGGAGCTTCAGAGTGGAGCTTCAGAGTGGAGCTTCAGAGTGGAGCTTCAGAGTGCAGAGTGGAGCTTCAGAGTGCAGAGTGGAGCTTCAGAGTGCAGAGTGGAGCTTCAGAGTGCAGATTCAGAGTGGAGCTTCAGAGTGCAGAGTGGAGCTTCAGAGTGCAGATTCAGAGTGGAGCTTCAGAGTGCAGAGTGGAGCTTCAGAGTGGAGCTTCAGAGTGCAGAGTGGAGCTTCAGAGTGGAGCTTCAGAGTGGAGCTTCAGAGTGGAGCTTCAGAGTGGAGCTTCAGAGTGGAGCTTCAGAGTGGAGCTTCAGAGTGGAGCTTCAGAGTGGAGCTTCAGAGTGGAGCTTCAGAGTGGAGCTTCAGAGTGGAGCTTCAGAGTGCAGAGTGGAGCTTCAGAGTGCAGCTTCAGAGTGGAGCTTCAGAGTGGAGCTTCAGAGTGCAGAGTGGAGCTTCAGAGTGCAGAGTGGAGCTTCAGAGT
Organism: Lissotriton helveticus; assembly: GCF_964261635.1. NCBI lineage: Eukaryota > Metazoa > Chordata > Amphibia > Caudata > Salamandridae > Lissotriton > Lissotriton helveticus. The sequence continues at coordinate 739,704,975 of NC_136068.1, read as the reverse complement.
GCAGAGTGGAGCTTCAGAGTGCAGAGTGGAGCTTCAGAGTGGAGCTTCAGAGTGCAGAGTGGAGCTTCAGAGTGCAGAGTGGAGCTTCAGAGTGGAGCTTCAGAGTGCAGATTCAGAGTGGAGCTTCAGAGTGGAGCTTCAGAGTGGAGCTTCAGAGTGGAGCTTCAGAGTGGAGCTTCAGAGTGCAGAGTGGAGCTTCAGAGTGGAGCTTCAGAGTGGAGCTTCAGAGTGCAGAGTGGAGCTTCAGAGTGGAGCTTCAGAGTGGAGCTTCAGAGTGGAGCTTCAGAGTGGAGCTTCAGAGTGGAGCTTCAGAGTGGAGCTTCAGAGTGGAGCTTCAGAGTGGAGCTTCAGAGTGCAGCTTCAGAGTGGAGCTTCAGAGTGGAGCTTCAGAGTGCAGAGTGGAGCTTCAGAGTGCAGATTCAGAGTGGAGCTTCAGAGTGCAGAGTGGAGCTTCAGAGTGGAGCTTCAGAGTGGAGCTTCAGAGTGCAGAGTGGAGCTTCAGAGTGCAGAGTGGAGCTTCAGAGTGGAGCTTCAGAGTGCAGAGTGGAGCTTCAGAGTGGAGCTTCAGAGTGGAGCTTCAGAGTGGAGCTTCAGAGTGGAGCTTCAGAGTGGAGCTTCAGAGTGGAGCTTCAGAGTGCAGAGTGGAGCTTCAGAGTGGAGCTTCAGAGTGCAGAGTGGAGCTTCAGAGTGGAGCTTCAGAGTGCAGAGTGGAGCTTCAGAGTGCAGAGTGGAGCTTCAGAGTGGAGCTTCAGAGTGGAGCTTCAGAGTGGAGCTTCAGAGTGGAGCTTCAGAGTGGAGCTTCAGAGTGGAGCTTCGGAGTGCAGAGTGGAGCTTCAGAGTGGAGCTTCAGAGTGCAGAGTGGAGCTTCAGAGTGGAGCTTCAGAGTGCAGAGTGGAGCTTCAGAGTGGAGCTTCAGAGTGGAGCTTCAGAGTGGAGCTTCAGAGTGCAGAGTGGAGCTTCAGAGTGCAGATTCAGAGTGGAGCTTCAGAGTGCAGAGTGGAGCTTCAGAGTGCAGATTCAGAGTGGAGCTTCAGAGTGCAGAGTGGAGCTTCAGAGTGGAGCTTCAGAGTGCAGAGTGGAGCTTCAGAGTGGAGCTTCAGAGTGGAGCTTCAGAGTGGAGCTTCAGAGTGGAGCTTCAGAGTGGAGCTTCAGAGTGGAGCTTCAGAGTGGAGCTTCAGAGTGCAGCTTCAGAGTGGAGCTTCAGAGTGCAGAGTGGAGCTTCAGAGTGCAGATTCAGAGTGGAGCTTCAGAGTGCAGAGTGGAGCTTCAGAGTGCAGATTCAGAGTGGAGCTTCAGAGTGCAGAGTGGAGCTTCAGAGTGGAGCTTCAGAGTGCAGAGTGGAGCTTCAGAGTGGAGCTTCAGAGTGCAGAGTGGAGCTTCAGAGTGGAGCTTCAGAGTGCAGAGTGGAGCTTCAGAGTGGAGCTTCAGAGTGGAGCTTCAGAGTGGAGCTTCAGAGTGGAGCTTCAGAGTGGAGCTTCAGAGTGGAGCTTCAGAGTGGAGCTTCAGAGTGCAGAGTGGAGCTTCAGAGTGCAGAGTGGAGCTTCAGAGTGCAGAGTGGAGCTTCAGAGTGGAGCTTCAGAGTGGAGCTTCAGAGTGGAGCTTCAGAGTGGAGCTTCAGAGTGGAGCTTCAGAGTGGAGATTCAGAGTGGAGCTTCAGAGTGGAGATTCAGAGTGGAGCTTCAGAGTGCAGAGTGGAGCTGCAGATTCAGAGTGGAGCTGCAGAGTGCAGATTCAGAGTGCAGAGTGGAGCTTCAGAGTGCAGATTCAGAGTGCAGAGTGGAGCTTCAGAGTGCAGATTCAGAGTGGAGCTTCAGAGTGCAGATTCAGAGTGGAGCTTCAGAGTGCAGAGTGGAGCTTCAGAGTGCAGATTCAGAGTGGAGCTTCAGAGTGCAGAGTGGAGCTTCAGAGTGCAGAGTGGAGCTTCAGAGTGCAGATTCAGAGTGGAGCTTCAGAGTGCAGAGTGGAGCTTCAGAGTGCAGAGTGGAGCTTCAGAGTGGAGCTTCAGAGTGCAGAGTGGAGCTTCAGAGTGCAGAGTGGAGCTTCAGAGTGCAGATTCAGAGTGGAGCTTCAGAGTGCAGAGTGGAGCTTCAGAGTGCAGAGTGGAGCTTCAGAGTGGAGCTTCAGAGTGGAGCTTCAGAGTGGAGCTTCAGAGTGGAGCTTCAGAGTGGAGCTTCAGAGTGGAGCTTCAGAGTGGAGATTCAGAGTGGAGCTTCAGAGTGGAGATTCAGAGTGGAGCTTCAGAGTGCAGAGTGGAGCTGCAGATTCAGAGTGGAGCTGCAGAGTGCAGATTCAGAGTGCAGAGTGGAGCTTCAGAGTGCAGATTCAGAGTGCAGAGTGGAGCTTCAGAGTGCAGATTCAGAGTGGAGCTTCAGAGTGCAGATTCAGAGTGGAGCTTCAGAGTGCAGAGTGGAGCTTCAGAGTGCAGATTCAGAGTGGAGCTTCAGAGTGCAGAGTGGAGCTTCAGAGTGCAGAGTGGAGCTTCAGAGTGCAGATTCAGAGTGGAGCTTCAGAGTGCAGAGTGGAGCTTCAGAGTGCAGAGTGGAGCTTCAGAGTGGAGCTTCAGAGTGCAGAGTGGAGCTTCAGAGTGCAGAGTGGAGCTTCAGAGTGCAGATTCAGAGTGGAGCTTCAGAGTGCAGAGTGGAGCTTCAGAGTGCAGAGTGGAGCTTCAGAGTGGAGCTTCAGAGTGCAGAGTGGAGCTTCAGAGTGCAGAGTGGAGCTTCAGAGTGCAGAGTGGAGCTTCAGAGTGGAGCTTCAGAGTGGAGCTTCAGAGTGGAGCTTCAGAGTGGAGCTTCAGAGTGGAGCATCAGAGTGGAGCATCAGAGTGGAGCTTCAGAGTGGAGCTTCAGAGTGGAGCTTCAGAGTGGAGCTTCAGAGTGGAGCTTCAGAGTGGAGCTTCAGAGTGGAGCTTCAGAGTGCAGAGTGGAGCTTCAGAGTGCAGCTTCAGAGTGCAGAGTGGAGCTTCAGAGTGCAGAGTGGAGCTTCAGAGTGCAGAGTGGAGCTTCAGAGTGCAGAGTGGAGCTTCAGAGTGGAGCTTCAGAGTGGAGCTTCAGAGTGGAGCTTCAGAGTGGAGCTTCAGAGTGGAGCTTCAGAGTGGAGCTTCAGAGTGGAGCTTCAGAGTGCAGCTTCAGAGTGGAGCTTCAGAGTGCAGAGTGGAGCTTCAGAGTGCAGATTCAGAGTGGAGCTTCAGAGTGCAGAGTGGAGCTTCAGAGTGCAGATTCAGAGTGGAGCTTCAGAGTGCAGAGTGGAGCTTCAGAGTGGAGCTTCAGAGTGCAGAGTGGAGCTTCAGAGTGGAGCTTCAGAGTGCAGAGTGGAGCTTCAGAGTGGAGCTTCAGAGTGCAGAGTGGAGCTTCAGAGTGGAGCTTCAGAGTGGAGCTTCAGAGTGGAGCTTCAGAGTGGAGCTTCAGAGTGGAGCTTCAGAGTGGAGCTTCAGAGTGGAGCTTCAGAGTGGAGCTTCAGAGTGCAGAGTGGAGCTTCAGAGTGCAGAGTGGAGCTTCAGAGTGCAGAGTGGAGCTTCAGAGTGGAGCTTCAGAGTGGAGCTTCAGAGTGGAGCTTCAGAGTGGAGCTTCAGAGTGGAGCTTCAGAGTGGAGCTTCAGAGTGGAGATTCAGAGTGGAGCTTCAGAGTGGAGATTCAGAGTGGAGCTTCAGAGTGCAGAGTGGAGCTGCAGATTCAGAGTGGAGCTGCAGAGTGCAGATTCAGAGTGCAGAGTGGAGCTTCAGAGTGGAGCTTCAGAGTGGAGCTTCAGAGTGCAGAGTGGAGCTTCAGAGTGCAGCTTCAGAGTGCAGAGTGGAGCTTCAGAGTGCAGAGTGGAGCTTCAGAGTGCAGAGTGGAGCTTCAGAGTGCAGAGTGGAGCTTCAGAGTGCAGAGTGGAGCTTCAGAGTGGAGCTTCAGAGTGGAGCTTCAGAGTGGAGCTTCAGAGTGGAGCTTCAGAGTGGAGCTTCAGAGTGGAGCTTCAGAGTGGAGCTTCAGAGTGCAGCTTCAGAGTGGAGCTTCAGAGTGCAGCTTCAGAGTGCAGAGTGGAGCTTCAGAGTGCAGCTTCAGAGTGCAGAGTGGAGCTTCAGAGTGCAGAGTGGAGCTTCAGAGTGCAGAGTGGAGCTTCAGAGTGGAGCTTCAGAGTGTCAAGAGCAATGCCAATAGCTCTAACTTTAACAAAGGCAAAACCATTGCATTGTAAATGCTTGTTTTACAAACTGAGAGCGGCCTGGGAGATGAGCTTTTAACAGACAAACTGTCACGTGAATCTGATATTTCTGGTTTATGTACTTTCAGTTCTTAATGGGTACGTTGCATTAATACTGTATTTTCTCTATGGAGTCTGTAATGCAAAGTTGTTGTTTCTTTGAGTCGATTAATCTTTTTCCTATCTTTTGGAAACAATATTTAAGAAAGCTTGATTGTAATTTTCTTTCAAGAACAAATTAATATTATTTTGATCTGTTGGCGCGGGCCCCTAAAAGCAGTGGGGCCCATAGGCTGGTGCCTACTTTGCCTATTTGATCATCTGGAACTGGGCCTGAGTGGCAATGGCGTAACAAAACTTGAGGGGACCCCCCTGTAAGGTACGTGGAGGGGCCTCCTCTGGAGTCAATCAGGAGCTCTCTACTGTGCTAATGGCCCCCTTGGAGCTTGGTGCCCCCGCGCATCGCGGGGGCTGCAGTGCCTGTGTTATGGCACTGCTAAGGGCCCTATTCAATCCTGAGAATTGCTATATATTACTACCCCAAGAGCCGTCTATGGGGCCATTTTCCTGTTTTGCACCCGTGGCTACCTTGCTACGTTACTGTGTTGCAGTAGGAGACATTGCACCCAGGAAGAGCCCACTCTACAGTCCCTGTTTGGGAGACACCTTAGGAGGGAGGAGCCGCTTTGTTGACCCTCTGCTGGCCTGGCCCCTCTCCCAGCAGACAATAAACGAGTGCAGCACCCATGTGTGGACTTAGTAGCTGTGCGCTGGTCCACGAATGCATCACTAAATTCAACTCTAACAGGCATTCATGCAGCAAACAAAGCGACTCAATTCTGCTCGACCACATCACACCTCTTCTCATCCTCAGTCTCGCCTCTAGCCTGACCTTAACTTCATCCCATCCTCATGTCATCCTCATTCACACATCTCCCTCACATCCCTCCTCAACTTCCCCTCCACCTGCAACTCGCAGCTCCTTACCTCAACCTCTCCTGAGCCCTGCCTCACATGGAATTTATATCTAGCCCACTTAATTTCAAAAGCACCTTTACGTCCTACTCATCAAATTTATCAACAAACGCCCCCATTCTCACTCCAACCTCATCTCAACCTCTCCTCCAATAACTGCATCCAGTGCTGGAATAGGAAAAACTTTACCCTGGATTACATTGAAATCCTTCTCATACAGCACAGTGACCGATGAACCGGCATCAAAGACCTGCCTGCATGCAAACTGAAAGGCACAGACTTAGAGCCTGTTGTTTTTTTCTCAATCAGTTGGTATTATATGGCTGCTAAAAGGGTTTCTTTTGTGGTAATAATATATGATTCATTCATCTTGAAAACCTCATTGTCTTATGTATCATCCTGTACATTGATTTATACACTCGTATGATTTATTGTCAATGTATGTGTGCTTGTGATGTAAAGCACTCTGACACCCTACAATGGGAAGAGTAGTGCTGTAAAAGAATAAAATAATAAAAATAAGTAAGTGCTATTCAAATTGTTATTCATGTAAATACTCGTACATATCAATACATTTGAGAGTCTTACAGTGCAGGATTATCTTTTAAATACAGGGGTGGAACAAAGTCAAAAGCTTGCCCCCAAATCGTAATTTCTCTTAAGTACTTGTGAGATGATAGCAAGCTTTGTATCTTTGATTCCCGCCATTTCATTGGTGTCTTGGGTTAGGTTCCAGGTAGTATCCAGCCAGGATTAAACTGAAACAAAAGGAGAGCTGCTCTGAACAGAAATCAGAAAATGTGTGGACGCTGCTGAATTGTGTCCCGGTGTTGGCAAATATACTGGGACAAATTTAGCATATTTCACTGGGGCCAGACGTATCCCCGATCTTATAGCTGCCGAATCCAGGATCTGTCAGATGCCCCTTCATTCCAGCACTGATTCTATTTCAGGACCGGAGGCTCCGATTATGCTTCTCATTTCTTTACTATGAAATGCTCAGCAGCCAATCAGAATACAGTAAAAGAAAATAATACTACAATACTCATGAACACACTGGGTATCACCTGATAACCATAGAGAGTCCCCTATAAAAGGTCCACCAGAGAATACTATATTCTCTTTCTTTGCTGCTCCGCAGCCGCTTAAGTGCTTTACCTTTCACTTTGCTATGTTTCACTGTCGTGTTGCTTGCAGCGCGCTTGCCATCGCTTTTCAACTTTGTAGTACGTCTGTGTTTCAAGCTTTTGCTGTTCCTGTCAGCGCTTGTGCTCTTTGCGCTTTGTAGCGGTGATCGCTTCCCGGCTCCGGCATAATTTGCTCTGCAGCGCTCGCCGCCTTTGTTGCTCTCCTTTTGCGCTCCACGCGCTTCAGTTTATTTATTTGCCGGTATATGTCTTGCCGTTTTTCTGGTCTTCGGGGAGCGTGTGCTTCACCTTTCCAGGTTCGGGTGCTTTGCGCCCGCGCTTTCTCTTTGTGTAGCGGGAGTGTGGGGCTCGGGGTCTACGCGTCTACCGCATCATGTAGTCCCTCTTCTCTTTTGGTCAGGCGGCCGTTACTGCGCATGTGCGGCAGCAATTTTCTTTGTTTATCTTTGCTACGAACATCGTATCCGTAGCGTGGGAGCAGCGCTTCAAATGCTTTATCCCCACATAGCCTGTCCAAGCCCCATTTTTACGCCCAGCTGTATATTTATCTGTTTGGGCTGCATAATTAAGCATAGGCTTTGCCTAGGGTGATCTCTTTCTGGCAAGCCCTCCCTCCACACTTAATTTGTTATAACCAGGTTCCTGGTGACTGTCTTGTTGGCTTGCCTTGGGGGTTTTACCACTCCCCCTCGCATTTGCCTTTGGCATTGTATTGAATTGCTAATTTTTCCTTCCTCTTGTGGACATTATTGACACTTTATTGTGTCACCATGACTGAATACTATGATGAGGAAGGCTACTACTATTACGATGAAGGAGCCTCTGGCTCCATGGAGCAAGAGTTGGTGGAAGCTCTTGATGTGGGTGTTCAACACTCAGTAAATAAGGCTGCGCTATTGAACCGTTGAAACGTCATCTGTCTAATTGCTCTTTACAACAGGGCTGGCTGCCTACTTCTTCTGGACGTTCTTCCTCCACTGCTGCCAAGGTTGCGAATCCTCACAAGTCAGACTTTGCTAAGTTAGATAAGGCTCTCGCTGATGATCATTCCTATGGTCAGTCTTCTAAGGAGGCACTGGCTTCTCACTCTCGCCAGGCGGATGATGGTGGCACTTCTTCTACCGCATCTTCAGACCATGACGCCTCTCCTCCTCCTGCTAAAAAGGCTCGTAAAGAGTATTTTGTGGACGCTCCTACCCATCCTCAACTCCTTACCTTTGACCCTTCCGACATTGTGCACCCTAACTCCTCTTCTTGGCTTCCATCTGCGGAAGTGGCAGAGTATGTCCAATCCCATATTTGTCAACCCTTTGACAAAGAAGTGAGGACCCATTTGCGGTCTGAATGTCCTCAGACAGACCTGGCTGATAAACTTGCCGAAACGCCCGAAGCTGATCCAACCGTGGTCACTTACCTTAAGAAATACGCTAAGGATTCCAAAAAAGGGATTGATAGGGCATGGCGCTCTTTTCAAGATAAGTTGCTTGACTTTCTTGGTTCCCTGACAAACATTTTGGACCTGGGGTTTCGGGCTAAGGAGTCCTCCTCTGCCATTGACCCTGATGAGTTGATAGGGTGGTCTCAGAGAGCCATTTGTCAATTGGGTAATGCCAATTGTGCCAAGTCGTGTGAGTGCAGACGCTCTATTCTCTTGAAGTTGGACCCGAAACTGGCAGAATTGTCCACTTCTGAGTCTGGTATTTTAGCTCAGGGATTGTTGTTTGGTCAACCTTTTCTTAAGGAATGGACCAAGTTTGTTACCACCTTTAGTGACCTCGATAAAGCTCAGTCCTCCCTACGACGGGCTTTTCGCCCGGTTTTTGGACGGGCCAGATGATATAGGGGACAATCGTTCAGCCGAGGTTTTAACCAAAACACCCAGCGTGACTATCAGTCCCATCGTGGAGGTACTCAGGACTCAGGTTACAACAACAAATCCTCCTTCTACCCCTCTCGCAAAGGAGGAAATCAATTCAAGAAGGGACGCTATGGTGGAGGTCAAGGAGCTCATCACGATTCCTCAACTTCAGGTGAGTCTGATCTCAGCTTCAGAAGTTTTGTTGGGGGGCAGGATTCAATTTTTTCTTCCCAATTGGCAACTGATCTCAAGCGATGCATGGGTGTTGGAGACTGTCAAGGGTTACAAAATAGAGTTCTTCAGTTTTCCCATTCAACCTCATCCTCCTTCGCCCCTAGTTTTTTCCCTTCACGATTAGGCTGTAATTTCCGAGGAAATAGACTCTCTTCTGTAAAAAGGGGCCATAGTTCTGTCCACCCGTCATCCTCAGGGTTTCTCCAGCAACATCTTTCTGGTTCAGAAAAAAGGGGGTAGTTCCAGATTAGTTCTCAATCTCAAGGACTTCAACGGCTGGGTTGTTTATCGCCACTTCAAGATGGAGGGCTTCCATCTTCTTCGGGACCTTCTTCAGGAAGGGGACTGGATGGTCCGTCTAGATCTGAAGGATGCGTATCTGTCGATTCCCATTTACGGTCCTCATCGTCGGTTTCTGCAGTTCCAATGGCAGGGAGTCTGGTTTGAGTACAAGGTTCTCCCTTTCGGCCTCTCGTCAACACTTTGGTGCTTGTTAATGACTCATTTGGAATGGTCAATAGATCTTTTACAGTCACTCGGATTTCTGGTGAATCCTCAGAAGTAAGTTTTCATTCCATCTCAATCGATGGAATTCCTGGGTTTTCTGGTCAATTCTCTCACTTCTATCAATCAAATGGGGGAGGAGGAAATTCTGATCCCTTCAGTTTCCTTTTCTTAAGCTCAGCTAATCATGGGGGAAAGGATCACTTGTCCTGCATAACCAGGGTATGCAGAAAATATCCGGGGTGTCTCCGGTAAAAAACCCTCATGCAGGTGTTCATAAAGTCGTGGTAGCGGTATATGTTGGTTCTCGGCTCTTTATACACATGTGTGCATAATCATAGGGTTAGTTTTATTATGCACCCTCCACCAGGAGGTTCTTACCCATGGTTAAAAACAATAGTGATCTAGTGATGTTGGTAGTGCTTGTCTAAAATACCCGGACAGCCAGATATTATTCTTTATTGGGTCTGGATTCGGGTAGCCCAAAAAGGGATATAGATAAGCGTGCGTTCTATGAATATGTTAGGAATTCTAACGCACTAGTGGTCAGTGTTTAAAAATGGGCGACATGTTTCAGCCCGATCTGCCAGGTTAGGACTTATGGGCTTTCTTCAGGACCAACTGTGATTAGTGAAAAGAACAAAAGTTTACAACAATCAATTGTCTTATTGCAAACAGTGTGAGAAAAAGGGAAATTTTCAACCTGTTTCTTTTCAATGTGGTCACAATGTACCTGTGGAATATACACACATAAATAAACATGATACAAGGGTAAGGGGGAGACACATACAGGTAGTGATTTACTACATTCATTTCAAAATCATGATCGATTTTGTGGCAACTAAAAGATGGCAATACTTTATAGAACCCTTAGTAAATGGCAGTGTCAACTCTCTCTTTCTCCACAAAGTGTGACATGCTTGTAAATGGTCTTATTGCGAGGTGTGTTGGCCGCGTATTTTCGGCATGCTGATAGAGCGTTATTAACGTGATTACTGAAGTGCACTACTCAAAATTGGACATGTGCGCACTTTCGGTATCGTTAGTGGGCCTGCGAGGGCGTGTGAAGGCATTATCGTCACAGTGTGCAAGAGTTTATGGCGAAATTGTGAAAATCCGCCATCTCCAGAAAGGCCTCAGGTATTCCGGTCAGATTCCTCTTTCAGAGGAGGCAAGGTGGGGGATGTTGTGGTGGTTGGAACACATGGAGTCTTGGAATGGTCAAGCCCTGTTCGGAGTGTCTCCAGAAGTGGTGATAGAGTCCGAAGCCAGTTGATGGAGATTGGGAGCCCGTTGCAGTCAGGTAACCATAACGGGCTACGATGGTGGCCGATGGTCTCAGGATGAATTGTCTCTCCATATCAATTGTCTGGAGCTTCTGGCAGGGTCTTTTGCGATTTGAAGTCTGTCTCCACGCATGACAACTGTTGCATACTTCTCTGCATGGACAATGTATCAGCAGTTCGGTATGTCAACAAATTAGGGGGGACAAAATCTAGGATTCTAGCGGAAATCGCCAAGGATTACTGGCACTTTTGTCTTCAGAGAAACATCACAGTGATTGCGGAATATTTTCTGGCGTGCAACAATTTGATTGCAGACTGGAACTCTCGTCACCTCCGAGATTTCGGCGATTGGAGACTTCATCCTTGTGTGTTCAGGTCCCTAACTCGCTTATAGAGTCAGTGCCAGATCGATCTGTTTGCCTCTCGTCTCAACAGGCAACTTCCAATGTTCTTCATTTGGCGCTCGGATCAGGAAGCTCTGGCCAAGAATGCATTTCTGCAGGACTGGCCTTCTCATCTGTGTTATGCCTTTCCCCCGTTTGTAATGATCCCCAGGGTCTTAGCGCGCACAAAGCATTATCAGTCGGAATTGATTCTGATCACTCCTCTTTGGAGGGCTCAGGCTTGGTTCCCGGTTCTTCTGGAGATGATTTGTGCAGTGCCCCTCCTTCTTCCCCAGCTTTGGAATCTGTTGCTGGACCCTCTCAACAACCCGCATCCACTGATAGAGTCAGATCAACTCCTTCTAGTTGCATGGCGGGTTTCGGGGATCGCTGGAAAATCCCAGGCCTTTCGCGAGATGCTACCAGATATATCAGCGAAGCTTGGTCTCCCAACACACACAAACGTTATTCCACAGCCTGGAAGCAATGGTGTAGTCGGTGCGATCAACGGGAGGTGGATCCTGCTTCCGCAGAAGTCTCTTTGATTGTGAATTTTCTTGCGTCAATTGCTTCTTCCGGTCTGGCTTATAGAACGATTAATAATTTTCGATCTGCCATTTCTGCAGGCCATATAACGATCAATGACAAACCTGCTGGTGAGCACCCTTTGGTGTGCAAATTACGCAGGGGTATCAGGTTGGTAAAACCGCCTCGCCCTAAATATGTTGATTTATGGGATGTTTCTACAATTTTGCGATTCTTGGATGCTTGGCCTGCCAATACTTCTCAAGCCCTCAAACAGCGTTCGGTAAAAACTCACTATGTTACTATGTTTGGTTTATTGTAAGCATGTTTCTGATATCCGTGCTCTGGATCTAGCAGGTCGGAGATTTTCACTGGAAGGTGTTACTCAGGACCAGGACCCCAGGGGACCTCAACTTCCACCTGGAGAACAACAACGACAACAACACCACTACCCTACTGGACAACCTCGCCAACCTCGGACTCAAGCAACTGGTGAACACCCCCACCCACTACGCCGGACACACACTTGACCCAGTCTTCTCCTCCAGCAAGTACGTCTCCTTCAGCCACGCCACCGGACTCCACTGGACAGACCACAGCTGCATCCACTTCACCTACAGAAGGACCACAACTCACCACCACCCGCAACAGGCTCCCCGCAGGAGCTGGAACAAGATCACCTCCGACCAGCTCACCACATCCCTGAACAAGAACCCTCCCGCCAGATCAACGGACCCCACCCAAGCAGCTGACAACCTCACACAGTGGATTACCAACTGCGCTGACGACCTCGCACCCCTGAAAAACCATCCCAACAGACCCGGAAGCAAGAAAGCCCCCTAGTTCACCGACGATCTCAAGAACTCCAAGAAAAACTGCCGTACCCTCGAGAAAACCTGGCGAAAAAACCCGACTCCAGACAACATGACCGCCCTCAAGCACGCCACCCGCAAACACCACCAGCTGATCCACACCACCAAGAAGTCAGCATTCAAGGATCGGCTAGACAACAACGCACACAACAGCAAGGAACTCTTCAGCATTGTCAAAGAGCTCTCCAACCCCAGCGCCGGAACCAACGACATCACTCCCTCACAAGACCTCTGCGACTCACTCGCCTCGTTCTTCCACAGCAAGATCGCAGACATACACAACAGCTTCGGACCACAGACCACGCACCCAACCACCGAGCCAACACCCCCCACCAGCACCCTCCGCGCCTGGGCCCCGGTCAGCACCGAAGACACGATCCACACGATGAACACCATCCACTCCGGATCGCCAACCGACCCATGCCCCCACCACGTCTTCAACAAAGCCGACTCCATCATCGCACCCCAACTCCGGGACATCATCAACTGCTCCTTCGACACCGCCACCTTCTCGGAGAGCTGGAAGCATGCCGAACTTAGCACCCTCCTGAAGAAACCCTCGGCAGACCCCACCGACCTCAAGAATTACCGCCCCTTCTCGCTCCTCCCGTTCCCCGCCAAAGTCATCGAGAAGACCGTCAACAATCAGCTTGCCGCCTTCCTCGAGACGAACGGATCCCTCGACCACTCACAGTCAGGCTTCCGAGCCAACCAGCTAAAAACATGGCTCTTTCCATAACAATCTTCCCCCTCCGGAACCATAGGTAGACTGATAGCGCTGGGACGCCCTAGGGTAGCTATGCGCTTTATAAATCCGCATCCAAATCCAAATCCAAACCACAGCACCGAAACCGCCCTCATCGCAGCCACTGACGACATCCGTACCCTGCTCGACAACGGGGAAACAGCGGCCCTCATCCTCCTGGACCTCTCCGCAGCGTTCGATACTGTCTGCCACCGCACCCTAGTACAACGCCTCAGCAACGTCGGAATCCAGGCGAAGGCACTGGACTGGATCACCTCGTTCCTTGCCGGAAGAACCCAGACAGTCCGCCTCCCCCGTTCAGATCCGGGGCCACCGAAGTCATCTGCGGCGTACCACAAGGCTCATCTCTCAGCCTGACCCTCTTCAACGTCTACATGAGCCCCCTCGCAGCCATGACAAGCCAACACAACCTCAACATCATCTCCTATGCAGACGACACCCAGCTGATCCTCTCCCTCACCAGCGACCCAGCCACCGCCAGAACCAACCTACACGAAGGGATGAAAGACGTAGCCGAGTGGATGAAGACCAGCCGCCTGAAGCTGAACTCAGACAAGACGGAAGTCCTCATCCTGGGATCATCACCATCTGCCTGGGACGACTCCTGGTGGCCCCCAGCCCTGGGCAGCGCACCCAAACCAACGGACCACACACACAACCTGGGCTTCCTCCTAGACTCCTCCCTCTCGATGACCAGACAAGTCAACGCCGTCTCATCATCATGTTTCAACATCCTCCGCATGCTCCGAAAGATATTCCGATGGATCCCCACCGAAACCCGAAAGACGGTCACCCAGGCACTCGTCACCAGCCGACTGGACTACGGAAACACCCTCTACACCGGAACCACAGCCAAACTGCAGAAAAGACTTCAACGCATCCAGAACGCCTCCGCACGACTCATCCTAGACATCCCCCGACACAGCCACATCTCCGGACACCTGAAAGACCTGCACTGGCTCCCCGTCAGCAAGAGGATCACGTTCAGACTCCTCATCCACGCACACAAGGCCCTCCACGACCTGGGCCCCAAGTACTTCAACGACCGCCTGACCTTCTACACGCCGACCCGCCAGCTACGGTCGACCAGCCACGCCCTCGCCGCCGTCCCACGCATTCGAAGAGCCACCATGGGTGGAAGATCCTTCTCCTTCCTGGCAGCCAAGACGTGGAACTCCCTCCCCATCCACCTCCGTCTTACCCAAGACCACCTCTCCTTCAGGAAGCAACTCAAGACCTGGCTGTTCGAGCAGTAACGGACCCCCCTCCCCCCAAGCGCCTTGAGACCCTCCGGGTGAGTAGCGCGCTATACAAATGTCATGATTGATTGATTGATTGATTGACTTTTGTTATTTCAAGACGCACTAAGTGTAATACTGCTTCTGTTACTTACCCGAGTTTTCCTAATAATCCAAAACTTTGCGTGGTACAATGTATCAAGGATTACGAGGTAAGTACTGCTCAGTTTCGACAGGATAAGCATGGTCAATTGTTGATTGCTCTGCAAAATCCTTTTCACCCAGTCACCCCAGCTACTCTAGCAAGATGGGTGAGATGGCTCATGGGTGAAGGAGGTATTGATGTCACTATGTTCGGTGCACATTCAGCTATGGCTTCTAAAGCATTTTCTACGGGAGTGAGTTTATTGGACATTATGTAAGAAGCTGATTGATCAGCTGATTCTATGTTTAAGACCCTTTATTATAAACCAATTTTAGATATTGCATTGCATCTGTAGTGGTGGTGCAGCTTTGAAACAGCATAATCGGAGCCTCCAGTCCTGACATAGAATTCAAAATTTGCGAACATACATGACAAGAATTTTCAAATCTATTAAGGAAATGGAGGTGAGGATTATCCCACCCATTTTGTTCTGTATTTCATATGATTGTTTGCATTCTCTGCCTTTATTACTTATGTATGGTATATATTATGGATATATTCCTTGTTTTTTCCCTCCCCTTTAACTGTCTATTTTCTGCCATGAGGGAATGGTGTATTAGGACTCTGCATTTTCTTACAGGTTCAGATCCTAAGTGAGATGCGTTGCTCTGTCTCCATGGACTGTCTTATGGATACCTGCAGGTTCACGTTTTTTCTGACAATACAAGCATCAGGTCTTCTATTTCCAGCCCGTTGGTCTGCTGTTCCAGTGATTGAGCTGATTTGTTTTCAAGTTCCTCGCACACGCTGGACTGAGTTTTCTTCACTTTAACTGTTATAATTACCAAAGAAAGAGGATATAGTATTCTCTGGTGGACCTTTTATAGGGGACTCTCTATGGTTATCAGTTGATACCCAGTGTGTTCATGGGTATTGTAGTATTATTTTCTTTTACTGTCTGTGATTGGCTGCTGAGTATTTCATAGTAAAGAAATGAGAAGCATAATCCTCGCCTCCGTGTCCTTAATAGAATGGAAAATTCTTGCCACATATGTTCGCAAATTTTGAACTATACCACACCTTAAAACACACTGAAAGCTTACCCTAACCTCAACCTCATCTAACCACTGCATCACCATATCCTAAACTTCACCAGCTTAGCCTCACTTTCACCTCACATGAAACGCGCCTCAACTTCTGCCTCACCTCACCACTGCCTGACCTAGCGCCCCTCATGCCTCAATATATATTGAGTGTGGTGTTGTGTCTGACATTTACCCTAAAATATGGCATAGCTGTCACCATTACATCTTTGCATTGTCAAAGATAGTCTTCACAGGTTGCTTTACTGCACATCTGCCTGTTGTGTAGTTGAGTGAAGTTTTGATTCGTGCAGTTGTGGGGGAATGAATCATTTTACGTTTCAAAAAAGCAGCTTTAAGGCAATAGTTATTTTAAGCTGTATCTGTATTGAGATTAGCTAATCATGTAAGCCCTTCTCCTGTGAGACCCAGGACTAAAGCAGATGCTTGAGTGGAGCTTGTCATGCAGCTGCACACCGGCTGTTCCCTTACAAATTGTCCTCATGTTTCTCTCCAAGATCCCCTACTCACTTGGCATTTCAGGGTCTCTGTAACTGGGCACAACACTCTAAATGCATTCCAGATGTGGCTTCTGGAATGAGGCATACAATACAAATATGTCCTCTAAAAGTAGAAACAATACCCCAGGAGAATCATTGACCGCTAGACACGATGTTCCAGATGAGAGCTTCGGAAATGTGCCTTGGCCGTCTAGAGTGCGTTGTGCATTTAGGTTATGATATGTCATTTCCATTTGTTGCTAATACTAAGACCTTGTAGTGTTGTTGGCTGTCTAGGGGTGCAACAACATGCTCTCAAGAGCCTGAGCAACAGTTACAGACATAATAATTCAAAATGGCGGCCCTCAATAATTTGAACAGGTGCAGTAATGAGGCTGAGATTGGAAAGCACATAGTGCATGTGCATTCAAAACCTTTTTCAAAGAAGTTGGCAACTGTGTGCCTGTTAGGAGCATAGTGCCTTAGGCTTTTGCCGGGAACCTCCAAAAACAATGAGCTTCTATGTATTGGCTACTTCTCAGTTTGTGGAAAACAAAAGCCTCAGCGTGAACAGCAGGTCTCTGAGACAGTAGCAGGACTTTGAGGATGCTGAGTTGGAAAATCCCCTAAGAAAGGATTGTGTCTGAACTCATATATTCACTCACCCATCCGCCTATATATTCTGCTCAGCAAGTTAAGCACGCACGCCAGCGATACGTCCATAAGCCACATGTCACTCATGCCTTAACTGTGTGTGGTCAGTGAGTGATGAAAGCTTGTACTAGTCTGCCCTGTTGGGCCCGCTCTATGTGGAATGGAAGATTACACTTTCCTTTTTTTTGCAAGAGATGGAAGCTGGCTCTGCTACTGTTGTGCTGTACAGATTCTGTGAGGAAGCAAAGCCTGTTGCTGCACAATTTGCATCTACCCAGCAATGGGAAACACTTGTGCTGATGCTGCCCTAGCTAAACCCGTCCTCTAAAGGAGGGAAGCTTGCACTATTTTGCCAAGGTGTACCTGTTATATAAAGAACGTGTATTTCCACTACTGTTGACCCATGTTATGAAAAAACACAAAAGGTATATTGAATGCACTTCCAAACATGCCCTATGAACCAGGGACAGTTTCACAATATTTGGAGTGAGATACCCACAGTCCTTAGGAAGGTGCCTGACACCATAGGGGCACACTGAGTGTCGAAACGTGTTGACAGAAAAGAGAAGAAGACCGTTGTTTGACCCTCCTGTATTCAATCTTGTAGTAGAGACAACTGTAAGAGCATTTTTAGTTCACCCGCACACAAGTTTAATAAAGGCCCGACAAATGTACACCATAAATGTAGACATATGGAATGGAACCTACAACTAGGCGGCTGTACAACCAGTGAACTGTTATAATTACCAAAGAAAGGCTGTACAACCAGTGAACTGTAGTACTCTTGGATGCTTCCCAGTGCTCATTGTGTAACCCACTGATGAAGCATGCAACACTAGGTAGGTAAGGGATCATCATCCTATATAAATACATGGCAAGGAGGGTTTGGATCAATCCACGAGAGCGACAAATGTAGGGCTTTCACTTGAAAACAATAGAAAAAGAATAAGGTGGGAAAAATTAGCGTCTGGCCGAGAGAATCTCCCCAAACTTTACGCAAGACTTATTCCAATATTGGAAAAAGTGTGCTTTTTAAGCGGGGACCTTAGTACACCGGAAACTCGCAAATTATTAGGCTTGGCACATGAGGAACTTATTATGTCTTTGGCTACAGATCTTTTTTCCATGGGAAACACCAAAGGTGCTGGACCTCGCCGCATCACCTGGTATAATGCCATGTGCCGCAAGGCAAAGGGGATCTCTTGACTAGTATTAAGAAGGCCAAAGGAAGACAGGAGATACAGGCAAAAAGGAGGGAGTATAAGAAACTGATTACTCAGGCCAAGATGGATTGTGACCAAGATAAATGGGAAAACCTTTCAAATGCGCTGGCGATCAGGGACTACCGCAAATTTTGGAGAATTGTCAATACGGGATCCGAGTACCTAGCATCGGCAATAGAACCACACAGGAAACTGGAGTCACATGCTATACTTCTCTTGACACCATCATCCACCCCGAGGGCTTCCCCTTTACAGAAGAGGAGGTACGAGCGGCTATTGCACGTCTATCATCAGGCAAGGCCCCAGGGTTGGATGGTCTCCCTGGCGACCTTTTTAAACAAGAGCCTGACGTCTGGGCCCCATATTTGTTGACAATATTTAATGCCATCTTACAAGGCATGGGGGTCCCCAATACTTGGCTGGGGGCAGAGGTAGTCCCGATATTTAAGAAGGGCTCGCCTCTGCTCCCAGCCAACTATAGGCCCATCAGCCTAATAGATGTTTCCCAAAAACTTTTTGGTAGGCTCATCCTGGATCGCCTCCAGAACTGGCTTGAGGAGGCTACCATTCTAAGCCCCTGCCAGGCGGGATTTAGGAGGGGGTGTCTACAATCGATCAGATATTCCGCCTGAATCTTATTTACTGGAGAACTGCGCTAATAGAGGGCGGCAGCTTGTACACAGTTTTTGTGGACCTGCGAGCCGCCTTCGATTTGGTGCCAAGATCCAGGTTATGGAATGTCTTGGCCGATTTAGGTGTTCCATCAGACATTCTTGCTATTCTGATGAAACTGCATCGGAATAACTTTGCCCGTGTCAGATGTGGTAAAAATGGCAATCTAACTGAAAGATTCCCCGTTGACAGAGGGGTGAGACAGGGCTGTGTGCTTGCACCGACCCTGTTCTGCCTCTTTGTGAATGGGGTAATCACCCATCTGACCGGGATCAACAATATTGATGCCCCCAAACTGCACGGCAGCAGGGTGCCCGCAATTATGTTTGCGGATGACACCCTGCTGCTGTCGAAATCCCCTATGGGAATACAACATGTATTGGATGGGTTTTTGGAATTTTGCATAGAGAGGGGTCTTGAGATCAATGTTACTAAAACAAAATATATGATCTTAAACCCCACCCCATCATCACGTCCCAATCCCTCTCTAGGTTTAGCGCGGCTAGAGAGGGTATCTACATTTGAGTATCTGGGAGTAACCCTCAATGAGCACATGACCTGGGGTACACAACAGGCTAGGGCAAACATGAAATTGTACCAGATATCGGGCGGAATCTCTAAGATGACGAACTCATCACCTTATCGCCCACTTGGCCCTGTCATCCAGATCTACAAATCCCAGGCAAGGGGGCAGTTACTCATGGGGGTGAGTTGTGGGGCCATACCGCTGCCAAAAACTTAACAAGTACGGAAAATAAATTCATCAGGCAGTTGGTAGCTCTTCCACCAAGTACCCCGCTACTCCCATTGAGAATGGATTTGGGCATCAGACCAATTGCAGATGATCTGGGTTTAAAACCACTAACTTTTTGGCGGCGTTTATGGAGCAGCCAAGATCTTACCAACTACAGAATGGAGCTCCAGGAGTTTTTAACTCTACCAAAAGCCTCCATCATCCCATGGCTTGGATACATAAAAAGTTCCTGTGAGAGCCTGAACTTATCAGAACTTTGGACTGACCCGGCGAAATCAAGCGCCAGGATTCCACGCAAGGTATTGTCAAAGGCTTACTATGACCAAAAGTTGGCTAATATTCTGAACACAGTGCGTGAGGGATCGCTAACGAACTTATTTATCCAAAGCAAAGACTTTTACCTAGTGGAATGTGTTCTGGATGGTTTAACTCCTGTGCTGACCAGAAAGTTATTTTTGCAATGGAGATATGGCACACTCCCCCTTAGATCATTTACTAGCTCATGGTCTCCCCCCCGACTATCGAGCACTGCCCGGCATGTGCGCATTTTAAAGAAAATGACTTACATGTGGTCTTCTTTTGCAAAGCCTATAAAAGAATTAGGAGATATTGGCTAATCCCCCTTTTAAAAAATCTGGGCTTCAGACAGTTCTTACCTGCATACAGAATTTTTAAAACCGAAGTGTCCCCCCCAATTGTGTTCGCAGTGGCAAAGTACCTAACAGCTATGTGGTTTACTCGCAATCGTCTCTTGAAAGCAGAACTTGCTTTCAAACAAACCTAATTTTACCATTAACTTTTAAATCTCAATGTGATGATGAATTGACTAATGTCTAAATAGTGTATTTATAAGAATGTTTTATAGGATTTCGAAATGTTTTATTCTTTGTACATCTTTGATGATCTGCAGATCGAAATAAAGATTTAAATTAATGAAATACATTAATGCATGGCAGTTCCATAAGTGGTTTCACTGTTTGTTCCAGGAGTTTTGTATTTCTTAATTGTTTTTGCAGTCAGGGCTACAGGAATTCTTGGCGAAATGTACGACCCGTTTTTGCATGCACAAACGTGTTTGCGAACCCGTTTGCGCATGCAAAAACATATTGGGCCATGTACTAAGCCTATTTAGCTAGTCACAATGTTTTGCTACTCGCTAAATAGGTTATGCGACTTGCTATTTGGAAGGGGCTTTCCCTTCCAAATAGCGAGTCTCAAAACAATGTACTAATGTTTTGCAACCGCAATTGCGGTCGCAAAACACTCGCAATCACCACCTACTTCAAGTAGGTGGTAATGCATTTGCAAATGGGAAATGGGTACCCAGGGGACCCCCTCCTCTATGCAAATGCATGCAAAATATTTTTTAAGGGCAGGCAGTGGTCCCAGGGACCACTGTCTGACCTTAAAAAATGAAACAAAAACGTTTCAATTTTTTTTTTTTTAAATGCACGGGCTGCATTTAAAAAAATTGAACTGCTTTATTAAAAAGCAGTCCCAGACATGGTGGTCTGTTGAGCCCAGCAGGCCACCATCCCTGGGAGGGCTGGCATTCACAATGGGGTCGCAAATTGAGAGAGGCTCATTAATATTAATGAGCCTCGCAATTTGCGACCCCATTGAGAATCGCAAAACAGTGTAAACACACTGTTGTACATTTCATTTAGCGCCTTGCAATTTGCGACTCGCAATGTGTCGCAAATTGCAGGCGCTAAATGAAAGGGTTGAACATCTGGCCCTATGTGATTCTGTGGCAGTAGCTTTTTTTTCCACATAATTATGGATTTGACGCATTTGCCACATAATCACAAAGTAATACTATCAAAATACATTCCTTCCGCTGGCATATTCTTCATTCGCTTTGAGGTCACCTGAGACAAGATCTTGTGGGGGCTCAAGGAGAAGGCAAACTTAAGCCATGCGGTCTGAGCTGTAATCCTCTGTATGTGCAAGGAAAGCTTAGTCTGCATGGTTTGTGAACAGGAAGCCTAAATGATTGATCAAATGCAGTTGCTTTCTTTGCATTTCAGTTTTTCTTTTCCCAATATAAATGTCAGACTATTAGTACCAGGAGCAAAGGAAATACCCGAACTCAAATAACTACTCATGACAGCCTGAGCTCACTGAACATGTCGCCCTCCATTCAGATTTAATGCCAGATGGCTCCATGTCACCGCAAACCAGTGCTTAATTTGTAAAAAAAAATACGTGTCAGGTCTCTGCTCGGGAGGTCACTGCAGCTTGCACCACACATTGCCACTACCAGCGCTGCCAATTATAGTGACAACAAAGCTCCTAACCATCACACTCCTACCAGAGTGAAAATTCAGACTATTACAGGCCCCCAAAGCTATAAGAATGGTTTGGGTGGCAGGTAATAGTTAATTTTAATGCATCTCGAATACAAAATTAACTATTGTGGTCATCTCTAAATTAACCAGACAGCGCCACCTTGTGGCAGACTATCACAAGCGCCGGAGCTGATAATTAATTGCTTGTGCGGAGCACCTAGACCACCAGTTCAAATTAAGCACTACCGCAAACACAATGTAATGCACTTGGGATTTTTTTATGTTTATAAATGGATAAGTAATAAACAATTTTTTATCTGGCACTCCCGTTTCATTCGCTTAATGTAAGGGAATGAAGACCACAACTACCAGACTGCAACTTCCACAATTTAAACCCCTGCACCGGACGTTGATGTCCAACTGACACGCAGACATCTTGAAAACCAATGAGACAGCCACTTCCGGAAACCAGCAGCGTCTGCTCTAGAATCCTCAGCAGGCAAGTGTAAATGAAATCAGACCCGCGCGCTGCTTCCCAGGCTCTGCGGCCACAGTTGGCCTGCTTGATTGGCCTTGTTTAAAAACCAGCTGTTTGCGCCTCTTAAGAGAGAACCAACGGCAGCAGACCGTGAGGGCTACTCCCCGAGGTCTTCTCTTTCGGAAGTGTTCCTCTGGTCCCCAGCTGCAAAAGTAAAACGCATAAATAAGCAATGACCGCCTCTTTCCTACCGCCATTGATTAACGATCAGCTCTGACCCCCTCTGCTGCCTTCCTGTCTCTTGCTTGAGTGAATGCTTTCCCATCTGAATTCATAGCTCGTTGCAGTCTGACACCTGCCGCCCCCTATCTCGAGGTAAAGATGACTGGGGGTCCTGGTCTCAGAGGATGATGGTTCAGGCACAGAGGGACCAACTTCAGAGACATATCTGCTTCCGCCATCTCCATGGTGCTTTCAGCAGGACTGGACTAGCTGCCTGCATAGATTAGGATGACCAGATTTTGAGAAGCAAAAACGGGGACATTTCGGAAAAATAGAAGACGGACTACAATTATCCATCCACGGGATGGCGCAGAATGACAGCTTCCATCAACATGGGATAACAAAATGCATTAAGAAAATAAATAAAGTGTAATTTCTGCAACCAACATCATACCTTTTAACCAAATTGCTTACTTATAACAGCTGCTAACTAGCTCAGCTTTAGAACATCCCAAAAAGTGCCTCTCACTGTTTTCAGTCGACCCTCTCTAAAAACCAGGACAAGAGCTAAAATTGCTGAAATCTGCCGGGACAGCAAGTGAAAACCCGGGACTGTCCTGGCAAATCCGGGACGTCTGGTCACCCTAGCATAGATAGATGCTTGGTGGCCCCCAGCCATGCGTGTCACCATCACCCAACAATGGCTTTCAAGCCACTAACTGTATTCTGGGACTTCTAGTTTTGTATTTCTTAATATAAGCACGGACAACTAATTGGTGGTATGTGAAAAAATCAGAACAGGACTGGGATTAGGTCTCCTGTGTGACATTCGGCCACTTTGCCGTTGCCAGGCTGGGAGTGTTGTGCTAAAGGGGCTCGATTACAAATGGCCTGGTGCTTTCGTACTTGGTGTTCTCTAGTGTGGGACATTGGAACCCATTTCAGCAGATGGAAATTCCAGCTGGTGACATCACTTTATGCTTCAGCGGCAACAGCAGCCAAGACTTAACCCAAGTTCCCAGCTGTCCCTTTTCTCCAGCCTTCCTCTTGTTCCTCTTGCCTTGACTCTTCTTCCCTTTCCCTTCCCGACCCTCTCAACCCTCCTACCTCCACCTGCCTCAGGTCAGGGAGCCCCTGATAACATTTACCCCCTGAACCCCTTGGAATAGGTAAATCCTTGTCCGCACAGTTATTCCCCAGTACTAGGAACTTAACTTATAACTGCATGGTACATGTGGTGTGCTTCTGCACTGTTTTGGTAATTATGCATGCAGTGTTTACACCTTCTCAATACCATGCAACTTGTAAAGAGGGCCAAGATCAGAGGCCCACCCTCATTTGAGTGTTTACAGTCTTGTACAGCTTAAGCAATTGAAGCTTTGGGGCTAAGGTATAATGTCCCCCACTGGCAATAATCCCTTCACAGCAATTTAGATGTCATATGACCTCATGTCACATTAACAGCCAGCGCCGGCTCCTCCACTCTGGCTGCCCCCGCCTCCCCCCCCCCAACCAACAGCCAAAAAAATGAAAAATAAAACGATGATAAACCTGTGTTTATTATTGTTTTATTTTTCTCCGTAGCGTCGTCTAGTGGGCGGGGCCGTGGAGATGACAAGCAGAGGTGTAGTGGTAGGTGGACTGATTGTCAGCGCGCATGATGGTATGGACGACCGTCTCAGACCGGCCTAACTGTCATATGCTCTGAAGCGCTCTCCAACCACAGCTGCTTTGCTGGGTTAGAGAGAGCAGGTATAGGCTCCCAGTCTACCTGGGAGCGCAAATCCACGGCGCTCAGGCTAATCCTGACGCGGATTGGTGTCACTACAACGCATGCTTTTACCACGCATGCCTTTACAACGCGGTTTTTACCACGCAGTCCATTACAACGCATAATGCTTTTAGGCGCTGGATAGTGAATTATTTAATTTACTATTCCAACTCCAGTCCCCGTGGATAGCAGGGAAGGTGTTGGATAGTATATTAAATACATTCCCTATCCTAGAGCGCCCCCCAGCGCATTGCGTTGTAATGGTTTGCGTGGTAAAAGTTGCGATGTAATGGTAGTGCGTTGTAAAAAATTCGTTGTAACCGTGCTACACCTCCTGACGCTGCTTTTACGCAGCATCAGGATTGGCCCAATGGATTATGGGAGCCTGTGCCTGCACTGCACAGTGACAGAGCCAGAGAGGAGAGTCGAACAGGTAAGTTCTTTTAATAATATTTTTGGGGGGTTGCCCATTCCTGGTCCTCCCTCTCTCTCCGCCGCACCACTTTGCCCAGACACCAGGCGTTACTATTAACAGCATCAACAAGACCTAATTTTTTAGCCAACATCACTTTACATGCTCGTTTCCACAAGCACAAGCTTAAACTATGTGGTAAAAGTTAAGTTATGCATCACAGAATGTTAAGTTATAACCTCCTCCAGTGATATTTAGTCAAATGGGATGTTTGGGTGAAGGAGTCACGCATGTAGTGGCCCACTCGACAAAGACGGCCCTTGCAAGCAGCAGAGCAGGCTTGAGGCACACGAACAAACAGTTTGAGGAAAGGGTAGTGATAGCACCCAGCATAAAGGAAGTTTAGGCCTAGCTATTTACTGGCCCTGTGTCATGTGTATAACCTAGTACTTAATTTGAGCTGGTGTTTGCCTGTGCTTGGTACTGGCACTTATTTTGTAACAGTGGCAAATATTGATGGCAGCCCACCGCATGGTGGTACTGTAAGTCTATTCTTCAAAAAGTCCATACTCGAGGGGCCTGATTCATTAAGGGCCTCTGCTCTCGTGGGGTAGGCTCCGCACTTTCTCATTGTGGAGACTCCATCACGACTGCGAGCTCCATCCTCGTGGAATAGCCGTGGGGTAGTCTCTACACTTTCTCACTGTGAAGATTCCGCCCGAGTGCGGAGACTCCTCCACGACTGTGGGGCCTCCGCCACCAGTGCTGCGGTCCTTTGTGAATAAGGACCAAAGTGTTTAACATTTCAATATACAATTAAAAAAGAGTGATACCAGGGTGCTCGGGACAATTCTTCCAGCTTTGGGTCATCTAAGCTTAGTGCTTAGTCTAAATTATCACATTTGAAGGACTGTAATGATAAGTAGGTGTTGCTACTGGTATTTAGAGGTGCACGCAGGGACTGTGGGTGGTGCAAGCTGCAGTAACCTCCTGAAAAACATCTTGGGCACTGGCATTTATTCTTTTAGAAATTAGACTCTGGTGTAACCTAATCCAGTCTTGAGTTTTCAGTTAGTAGTGCTAAGAGGTATCGGACCATACATCAATCAAGCAATCAATCAATCAAAGTACTTGTAAAGCGCGCTACTTACTCGTTAGGGTCTCAAGGCGCTGAGGGGAGGAGGTGCCGCTACTGCTCGAAGAGCCAGGTCTTGAGGAGTCTTCTGAAGGCGAGCAGGTCCTTGGTCTGCTGTAGGTGGGTAGGGAGGGTGTTCCAGGTCTTGATGGCGAGGTAGGAGAAGGATCTGCCGCTGGAGGTTGTTCGGTGGATGCGGGGGACAGCGGCGAGGGTGAGGCTGGCGGAGCTGGCGGGTGGGGGTGTAGAAGCTGTGTCTGCTGTTAAGGTAGGCTGACAGGTCCAGGAGGATGAGGGCTGTTGTTTCGCCGTTGTCTAGTTGGTGCCTGATGTCGTCTGTGGCGGCGATGAGAGCTGTCTCGGTGCTGTGGTTGCGTCTGAATCCGGACTGGGACGGGTCTAAGATGTTGTTGTCTTCCAGGTGGCGGGCCAGTTGCATGTTCACGATTTTCTCAATGTCCTTTGCCAGGAATGGGAGCAGGGAGATGGGCCGGAAGTTCTTAAGGTCCTTGGGGTCCGCCTTGGGCTTCTTGAGGAAGGCGTTGATTTTGGCGTGTTTCCAGCTTTCCGGCAATATCGCAGTTTCGAAGGAGATGTTGATGACCTTCCGTAGTTGGGGTGCGATGGCAGCGTCTGCTTTGTTGAATACGTGGTGTGGGCACGGGTCTGACGGAGATCCTGAGTGGATGGAGTTCATGACCTTGCGTGTCTCATCATCGTTGACGTTGGACCAGGAGGTCAGGCGGTTGGTGCTGGTGGTGTTCACAGGGGAGGTGGGGTCTGGCGTAGTCGGGACGGTCATGGTGTTGAAGCTGTCATGGATGTCAGCGATCTTGCGGTGGAAGAAGATAGCTAGTGAATCGCACAGTTCTTGTGAGGGCGGTATGTCGTTGGCGCTGGGGTTGGAGAGTTCCTTTACGATGCTGAAGAGCTCTTTGCTGTCGTGTGCGTTGTTATCCAGGCGGTCTTTGAAGGAGGATCTCTTGGCTCTTCTGATGAGGTGGTGATGTCTGCGGGTGGCGTCCTTGTGGGCTACGTGGTTGTCCGGAGTGCGTTCGTGGAGCCATATCTTCTCCAGTTTCCGGCATGCGCGTTTGGAGGCCTGCAGCTCGTCGGTGAACCAGGTGGCTCTCTTGCTGGCGTGGTTGTTGGAGGGTTTCTTAAGTGGGGCGAGGGTGTTGGCGCAGTCGTCGATCCACTGTCTGAGGTTGCGGGCTGCGATGTCTGGGTTGGTAGGGTCGGTGGGTGGGTTTTGGGCGAGGGTGGTGATCAGCTGGTCTTCGGTGACTTTGCTGTAGCAGCGGCGAGGTAGCTGTTGGGTGCGGTGGTGCGTGGTTGGTTTGTTGAAGGTGAAATGGTGGTCGGTCCAGTGGAGTTCGGTGGTGTGGTTGAAGGCGACGTGGGTGCCTGTGGAAAAGATGGGGTCCAGCGTGTGGCCGGCGGCGTGGGTGGGTGCGGTGACGAGTTGTCTGAGGCCGAGGTTGTCGATCAGGGTGGTGGAGTTGGCGTCGTTGTTGTTCTCGAGGTGGAAATTCAGGTCCCCGAGGAGGATATAGTCCGTGGAGGCGAGTGCGTGGATGCTGGCAAGGTCGGCGATGGAGTCGCTGAATTGGGCTCGGGGTCCGGGTGGTCTGTAGATGAGTGTTCCTCTGAGGGTGGTGTTGGGGTCGGTGTGGATCCTGAAGTGCAGGTGTTCGGCGGTGTTGAGGGTGTCGTCTGCGTGGGTGGCGACCTTGAGGGTGGACTTGTGGATGATGGCTATTAATCCTCCGATAACGTTGGTACGATCCCTGCGGGTGATCTTGTAGCCGTCCGGGATGGCTATGGCGATGTCTGGTGCCGAGGAGTCGTTCCACCAGGTCTCGGTCAGGAAGGCCACGTCTGGGGCGGAGGTGTCGAGCAGATCCCAGAGCTCGACGGCGTGTTTGCGTGCGGAGTGGGTGATGAGGAGTATGCAGCGGAGGTGGTTGGGTCCAGTCCTTGGGGGTTTGGTGGTTCTGTCGCAGGTGAAGCTGCAGGTGTGGCAGGAGAAAGGTCTGTGAGTCCGTTTCGGGGCGGCTTGGAAGCAGGTGTGGTTTCGGCCGGCTTTGAGTGCCAGGAGGGGGCTGGCGTCGTAGCGGAGTCTGGTGTTGTGGGGTTCGCGGGGTCCAGGGGTTCTGGCGCTGGCGCGGTCCAGGCACGGACGGGCGCAGATGGTGGGGCACCCGTTGCGCGCGTCCGCTGCGTGGCCTCCATAAGAGGGGGATAGGGAGGGAGGAGCAGCTAGGAGGCGAGAGCGGGGTGGCCAATGGGGAGCAGGGGGGCGGGGGCCGCAGGGACGCAGCAGCGGGAAAGGATCGGGAAACAATGGGAAACGGCGGGAACCAGCAGGCGGCAGGAAGCAGGACACAAGGCAGCTGGCGGCTGTGTGGTGGCGTGGGGAGCGACCTGCAATCGAGCAGGGTCATTTGATGCACAGAGTGACTTTGTGTTGCAGGTGCTTGATAAAACCAGGGCCAGGCATAGAGCAATACCATGACGTGGCACCGGCTCACATCTATGCAGGAAGGTCTGGGTCAGAGGGGCTACCTCTTCTCCATTCTCTTTCTACAACTTCAACCCTACACCTTGCAGGAGCGTCCAAGCCCATCCCCTGAGAGGCAACTGAGATCGCAGTGTGGGCCTTATGAAGACTCTGTCAATACGAACTGTCTTCTGTGCCACACACCACACCATCAGCACTAGTGCATAACAGCAATAAATGGAAGATACAGGTAGGGACATACATAACAATGGTTCTATCGATAAAGCATCTTTCACACACCGGGCTGGCTCGGTTGAAGGCAAAGGGTCAATGCACTGCCTGGACGAGGAAGAGACAGGTTATCAGAAATGTGGCTGAGGTTTGGTCAGAGGCCTCTCAATGCATGGGCACGCTGGGCAGTTGTCCGGGGGCCCCACGAGTATAGGGGTCTCAAGCAAACCAGAATTTAACACTAATTTTCTGTTAAACATTTTTATTCCTGTGAGTGGCTGTGCAGGCAGGGCCCAGTTCACTGCTTTGCCCGGGGGGCCTATAATGCTGTAAGAAAGGCCCTGGGTTTGGTTGCAGGTCAAAAGGGCTTCTGTTTGTAGTGTAAAAGGATGGACTTCTGGAATACAGTGTTTTTGACAGTACTTTATTTTACACCGTAGGCATGTGGCTTACTCTGCCCCAGCCCAGCTGACCTTCTTAGGAAATCTCATATTTTCCCAATATATTCCTCGCTGTGCATTTTTTTGACGCTCTGGGATGCACTGTTTGGGATAGGGGAGGGAGCGTGGTCACCATCTTGTGTGAGGAGACGAGGTCGCAGACTAGCGTTTGCTGACTCGCCTGCCTCCGGGGCCACCATAAATGACGTCAATCAGGCGCCCACACCACAGGCGTGCCTAAGGCAAGCCCGTCTGCGCCCGTCCACGCCGGGCCGTCGACAGTTGCCGGGACCCCTGCCTCTACGGTTGTTAACCGCATCTCCTATGCGCGAGATAAGCTCTTGGCGCGGGAGGTCAAGTGTCCTTCTCTTGTCTGGGATCCAAGTGATGAGGCTTTTCAATGCAAACATTGTGCCTGTCACTTCCTGGCCAAGGACTCGCACGCTTGTGTGGGAGAGGGCTTAGTTCTAAAGTTCCTGAGCTTGAACTGCAGATCCCTTGCCAAACACCACTGTGAGGTTTTCAATCTATTAATTGAAGAAGCACCCGATGTTTTATTTTTAACTGAGACATGGCTCTCACCAAACTTGGCGGCTATATCCTGGTTGGCCCTTCCTTCAGGATACAGGCTGTATAGCATTCATAGGGAGACAGGCAGAGGTGGGGGCATTGCAATCATTGCCAGGTAAGCCTATAACTGCTCCCTTAGCAAAGAGAGCATTGTAGGCTGCGAAAGCGCCCTATTCAAGATCACACTGAACCATAATTTTATCCTGACTGGCTTCCTCATCTACCGCCCACCAGGTCTATCTGGTCCCTTTAGAGACGACTTACTCAATAAAGCGGCGCATTTTGCATGTAAAATTGCTAATTTTACCATTCTTGGGGACCTCAATCTTCGTCTCGATGACTGTAAGTCGCTGAGATTGCTAGCTTCTTGGCAGATCTGGAGGTCCTTCAGCTGACCCAATTGGTGCAAACTAGCACTCATGTGGCCGGCCACCTATTGGATCCCATTTTTACTCATTTAAGTTCCTGCACAGCATCTTCGCCCATCCCGCAGGCTTGGACCGACCATTTCTTGGTCCCCTTCACCCTGCAACTTCAAGTCAAAGGTAATGCAACCTGTCCTGTTTCCATTCTTAAGCGACCCTGGCACAAGCTCGACTCGGGCCGTCTCTCGACTTGGTTGTCTAGTTACAGGCCACAGGTGACACAGGATATGGATACGGCGAATTCTGACTTCAATGAGTGGGTATCCGCAGGATTAGATAACTGCAGTCCGGCGAGGTTGGGAGGGAAATCCCGCGGACTGTCAAACCCCTGGTACGACGACTCCCTAGTCATGGCCAGAAAGGGTTGCAAGCAGCTGGAACGCGTATGGAGGCGCTCCTATGATCTAACGGCAAAAAGGAAATATCGCGCTGCGATTCAGCATTACCATAAGCTTATCCATCAAGCTCGGGCCAAGTTTGTGGCCGATAAAATCTTGTCCAGCACCAACCCTGCTAAAACCATCTTCGCTGTTCTGAAGAACATGAAAAGCGGAGGAGCCTTGGAGACCTCTATGATCTCGTCGAACAAACAGTGTACCGAGCTGGCCTCGTACTTTGTGAATAAAGTCAACAAGATCTACCAGGGGTTACCCACCCCCAACCCGCCTTTGGCGGGGATGGACCCACGGATTCTGGGACCAATGGGGACTAATACCTTGACCTTCTTTCCACCACTGACTGAGTCTGAATTTGAGGTACTCTGTTCTAGAATTAAATCCGGTTCGCCAGCCGACCCTCTGACGCCTACCCTCTTCTGCCAATTCCATTCGCTTCTTACTCCGCTGAACTTCATTCTGGTCAATCTTTCTTTGACATCAGCATCTGTCCCTAGGGCCTGGAAACATGCCAAAGTTATTCCCTTGTTAAAAAACCCTCGCTGGACCCCACCGAGCCAGCCTATTACCGTCCAATTTCCCAACTGCCTTTCCTGGCCAAGGTAACTGAATCGCATGTGAATGCCACACTCTCCAGGTTTGTGGAGCAAAATGACATCTTTGACTCGTCCCTACATGGCTTCAGGGCCCGGCACAGCACTGAGTATGCATTATTGGTGGTCACGGAGACCATCCGGGCAAACCTGGATGTTGGAGTCTCAGCGGCCTTGGTCCTGCTGGACCTAAGTGCCGTTTTCAACACTGTCTCCCATGTAATTCTCTTGCAACGTCTACAGGAAATTGGCATTAGAGACCAGGCCTTGGAGTGGCTCCGGTCTTTCTTGGAAGAAAGGTCCTTCCAAGTTCATGTTCCACCTTTCCAGTCACAGGAGTTTGCCTTGTGCCAGGGTGTACCCCAGTGGTCAGTGTTAAGTCCCCTATTGTTCAACATCTACGTCCAGCCTTTGGCTGTGTTGGCGAGGGATAGGGGCCTGGCACTGGTATCTTACGCTGATGACACTCAGTTAGTGATCGCGTTCTCCAAAAAAAACGTCACAAACCTGTTGAAGTTTAAGGAGGATCTTGCTGTGATAGCGGACTGGATGGCAGCGAACTGCTTGCAGTTGAACGCTGGCAAGTCTGAAATCCTGCTGTTCGGAAAAGATCGGGGGATGTGGTCTGAGAGTTACTGGCCTGACCAGCTGAAACCGGCCCCTTTGCCTAAGGAGACAGTGAAAAATCTTGGTATTTGGTTCGACAGTGAACTAACTTTTGACGCCCAATCTAAAGCTGTGGCCGGAATGTGCTTTGGCGTTCTGAGGGGCTTGAAACCGCTGCTGGGTTTTTTTCCCCCGAAAGTCCGCCAACTCATCCTCCAGGTGACCATTTTGTCAAGATTGGATTACGGGAATTGCCTATATCTAGCCGCAAACAAGGCTAGCGTTAAGCATCTGCAGAGGGCACAGAACACTGCTGCTCGCACGCTGTTGGCCCTCCCCTACACCTGTTCGGTCTCCCATGTCCTGCAGAGGCTTCACTGGCTGCCGATAGCAAAGCGTATTCAATTTAAGACGCTTTGCTTGGCGCATAAGATCTTATCATCGCAGGCACCGGCCGGTTTGAGGGGATTGCTGCAGTCCTACGCACCCCCCCGTCCTTAAAGATCTGCCACCTTAGCACTGGCATGCACCCCGTGTGTTTGGAGAGCCAGAGCTGGTGGCCGTTCCTTCTGCTGCCTGGCCGCGCAACTGTGGAACTCTCTCCCTGGGTCCATCAGAATAATTCAAAACCATCTTGCGTTCCAGAAGGCCATTAAGACCTGGCTCTTTCCAGCTTAATGCTGTTTGCCGTGGTTTCTTGTCTGGGAGTTGTTGGTCTGCACTGGGACGCCCCGACGCTGGGGTAGCCATGCGCAATATAAATCTAACAAATAAATAAATAGATCAATCTGGAGTGCGCCTGACTAGCCCCTGGAAACACCCCTTTCCATGAATTTTCTTGAAAAGGTAAAGAAAACATTTTCAGGACAGAGAATCATCCTTTCCACCTGTCAGGCTTGCATGTGAGTATGTAATGCTTTCCCGGACTCAAAAAACGTTCCCCATTTCATCAAAAGGGAATGTTAATTTTAACTGAGCAACATTGGGACCTCCTAAAATGCCGAAATGTAGCGATTAGTCGAGCCACTAAAATATTACCAGATGACTTTAGCAAAGTATTTGACCTTTAGTGACCTTTGATGTGTTTCAGCTAGAAACATTTTTGATGCTAATCCACAAATTATACTTACGTGGACAATGGGCCAAATACAAATTTAGGTGGAACATGCCACAGAATCGTTTATTTTGTGTGGGCCGAGTAATGTTTAATTGGAAGCACACAGTCTGACTAAACTTGAAGGCAACTGCGTGAAAAACATTCCCAGAGGACACACTCTGCGTTCTGATGGCCTCCAGTTCAAATCCTGACAAGACCAGATCAACCATTCAGCTGAAGTCCTAAAAAGGGGTTAGAGAAACAACTGTAATGTAAAGTGCTTAGAAATGACAGCCGTGTGCTATAAGGCTGTGCATAGAAACATATCATTGTATTATTAAAAACGGATGTAATCACACGTTTTGTGACACACTGTAGTACAACAGGGATTTGCTATTTTATGGGGAGTTAGGTGACGTCAGCATAGAGCTACTATTTTGGGGCAGAGCGTACCCACCCCGGAGACCACCACTTTGTCGTGCACGACAGGAGGCTGCAGTTTTGTGGGAGGCCGTAAGCTTCGGCCTTAAACACAAGGCTATCATTTTGTGCTGCGCCGCGCGGCAGGCTGCCATTTTATGGAAAGCAGCAACTCCTCCTCAGGCAGACAATTTGTAGTTTACATCCTGTCATCATAGCTAATCCATTTTGGGGGAGTACAGGACGACCAACCTGTCAAAATACAAGCCTGGGTGATATTTTGTATTTACGACTGTGCTGTAAAGTGGATAAGTCGAACTCAACCTTTTGTCAAAGTTTGGAGAGAGTCATAGCAAGACACCACTAGAGGGGCCTTGTACTCTTGCACAGCCAAGGACTGCAAATGTGAAAGAAACTGACTTTGAAACTTTTTTTTTTGCTCAAATGAGGCTTACGTATTGCTCTTGAATCATTTTAATTGTGCAATGGGGATTTTAACAAACATGCCCTAACCCCAAATTAGCCTTTCATCGTCTCAAAGGCAACATCTTCAGTACTAATAAACTGGATAATAACAGCAGCTGTTATTTACAGCTCTTAAATGTTCAAAATGTGTGGTATTAAATAGTACATAAACGCAAGGTATTATTATTATTATTATTTTTTTTTTTGAAAACCTTTATTCGTACAGAAAGGATATACAAGGCTGGGCCTACAACCGATCTGGCCGGCCACAACATGTTAAAGCAGTCAAAAATTCCAAAATAGTAGTCACAGAATCAGAGGAAAATTGTACATTCAATATAGTCGCTAAAAGAGAGGGGGAAGTATGAGGAGCTATACGGCCAGCAATCAGGAGTAATATAGGTTAATTTTATAATATAACGATAGGGCTTATGGCAGGCTCAGCGAGAACAAAACAATATCCGGATACCCCGCACAAATCATTAACAGCCAACGGATAAAGAGCAGCAATATAGAAATGGCAGTACTATACACATCGGTAGAAGGACAGACGTAGGAAGCACAAATCAATTTGCAATCAATAATAACTTGGCGTACCCACCACCCAATAGCACTTGGATATAGAACAGGGGGGCCGGAATAGTAATATCAGTAAAACTAGCCCGCCATACTAACCTGGGGAAAAAAAGAAAAGGGGAGGGGAAGAAGAGGGAGAAGGAAAGAAAAGAAGGAAAAAAACCCCAAAAAAACACAGATTAAAAGAAGAGGAATGCCGCGTCGGAACAAGCTCCCCATAGCAAGGAACACCCATAGGAACAGGGGAATTGCAACGATGAGGGCATGGGAGTCGCATCGGAAGCAGCAGAGCTTTAAGAAGAGGAACAGCGACGTCACATATCCCACCCAATCATACCACGGGAGGCAAAGGATAGACGCGGCATCCCCATAAAGATATACAAAAGGGCCATAGAACTGAAGAAAATAAAACAACAAAACAGACCCAACCCAACCATCCCACCCAGCACCCCTGCAGAAGGCTACGGCCTATCCTCCAAACAGCGCACCTGTCGCCCTAAACCAGAACCCGAAATATAGTGGAGATAAAAGAGAAAAGAAACAGAAGACAAAAAAAGATACGGAAACAAAATAGTAAATAGGAGGGAGGAGCATGAGATCAAAAATAAATACGGTCGGCTACAGCCCTCCACCCAACCATACACTACAGTACATGTATACCAGAACGATATAGACTCGAGCACGATAAAACTTTCAGAGAGGTTTCTCATAGCACTATGAATATGGGCAACTCCGCCATGAATTCGAATACCAATAATCTTTCGGGGGCCATGCATCTCACCCCAATCCCTTCTTCACTGCATTTACCACCCACCAAATAACAGCCTGAAGCGTGCAATACGATGCGAGGCAAGCACACAAATGAAAAAGAATACGATACAGATGCTGGTCAGAAAGGTCAATGAAAAAGCAAGTGAATAAAAATTCAAATAAGCAATCCAAATATATCAGCAACAGCCACAGGGGCAATAAAAAACAGGAGTGCAGTCTCGTCGTTCGAAAAGGCGGGAGTATACTGGCAAAATAGAAACAAGACCTCATCAAGGTAAAAACAAGCAGCAGTCCGCCATCTTTCTCAGGCACCCGGGGATGATCGGGCCCTCGCACAGTGTCTAAGTCTCCAGTTTCCGAACATCGAACAGGAGGTTCTGAAGCCGCCGATGTACAAATCCGTTGGTGGATAGCAGCACCATATTTCGGAGCCATCGAGGGGGGTGAGGCAATGGTATCACCGAGGCAAGAGGGGACCTTGAAGGAGCGTTCACCCAAGATGGCGGTGGATCGGGACAAGTCCCCAGGAACACCGGGGGCCAAGGTCGCGTGTAAAGATCTCAAGGCAGCAAGAACGTCGCCGATCGTAGGCTTACGTCCACATGGCCATTTTTCCGCGCAATCTAGCAACCGGAGATCGCCATCAGGAGGAAATCCACAGCTCCAAACTGCGGCAGCCATTTTGTAAATTGAACCCCTTCTTCACTCTCCGCCACCCCCGGAGCAGTCCACAAACGTAGGCCTTTACAGATGTCTGGGGGGCCCCGGCAATGACCACCGCGGTGCAGAAAAGAGAGCCCCACCAAGCGGAGGGTCGCCTATGTTCGAGCCGGTGCTCCTCAAAAGTATAGCTCGAGCGCAAGGGTCCAGAGTCGATGAACGGAGCGGCGGCGGGGAAACCCCTTTACACGGTTAGTCCATGGAGCACCACGCCCCGCACCAGCCTCACGGCCGTCAAGGCAGGCCCGGTTCAGGATCACCGGGGATTTCTCACAGTGGCTCTCTCTCGTGGTGCAGTCTCTCGGCCGGGGCCAACAGTCGCCACAACGCCAGGCCGGATCCAATAGGCGAAGCCCCGGTCTCAGCTTCACAAAGGCCCCGGTTTCCGCGAGAGGGCACAACTCCGGATCCACCGCAAGTCGGAGCCTCCAGGTCAGACGGTGAGTGGGAGCGAAGTGCTGCGTTTCTCTTTCTTCGAAAATGTATCGTCTCTGGGCAGGATATGTAGCAGGATATGTGAGTCAGGCCAGAGGGCTGACGGAGCCGAGCTACAAGGCGACCATTTCGCTCGCGAGCTTGGCTCCTCCAACGCAAGGTATTATTATTTGCATTTAAATAACTTTTCATAATAATCGAATTCACTGATTTGGTACTATTTTGAAATAGTTTGTTACGTCTGTAAATGTAAATGTATTGCGACTTATATAGCGCACGTGTCACCCGAAGGCATCAAGGCGCTTGCCTTGGGAACCCGTCCTGGCTTTTTCCCTGTGAGATAACCCCTACTGGGTATCCCCAGGGTGAAAGCCAGGCATCCCGCAGCGGGTGGGCCGCCGTAGTGGAGATTAAGCAACTATTGCCCAGAGTTGCAGCGTGGGACCCCATGATTAGAATAGGCACCGAGGCGAGAATTATCGAGTTCGTGGACATTTTGGGCTCAGGACCCTGCCGCGTCGGGAATTGAACCCTGGTCCCGGGCCAGACCTCTGCATCAGGGTCTGCCGCTCTAATCAGTGAGCCACTGTAATAAAAAAAGATTTAAATGATGGTCAATCTTAGTCCCACTCTTCACATGAAATGTGTAAAGTGAGTATTCTTATTAAA
Organism: Lissotriton helveticus; assembly: GCF_964261635.1. Classification (NCBI taxonomy): domain Eukaryota; kingdom Metazoa; phylum Chordata; class Amphibia; order Caudata; family Salamandridae; genus Lissotriton; species Lissotriton helveticus. Next base: position 739,668,753 of record NC_136068.1, on the reverse strand, counting down.
CAAAGAAAGATTAGTGTAAATAGGGATTTCTCCGTGTTTTCCCAGCAGCAGAATTTTAGTGAAGAACAACTACATTCCTTACTAGACACACAGCAAAAACAGGCAAAATTGATTTTTATCGGAGCAAATGTTCTGCAATATGTTCACAGGGCTGTTAAGAAAAGTTTTGCAATAATAACATTGATGAACTAAAATAATACTACAGAAATGCATAAAAAAGATAGAACCCGAATACATAGAGAATAAAAGCCTGGAGTTATTTAAATCGCAAAATCTTGAGCCTTACTGGTCAAGTAGTACCTACAACAGTGAAGCGTAACACTACACTATTAAATGCAAAAGGAATAAAAACACGAGAAGATGCCACAATTGCAGTACCTGCACGAAAAGCTTCCTGGCAAGCAAGAAGATGATAGCGGACCATGTGCTAAAAACAAAAAAAACATTTATAAGAAGAGAAGATGTGGAAGGCCGTGGACGTAGTTTGCCAGAAATAAGCTTTGGAGACACAAATGTGACATACAGGGGATCGTTTCATAAAAAGGGCTTCAGAGAAGTATTAGGGGGTCAACCCCCCTGATAGGGTTGAAGCATACGCATGGTTTGCCCGCACTCATTAACGGGGCCAGAATAAAAATACATTAAAAAAAGAATATTGTGAGATTTTTTAATTCATTTTTAGGTTTCGCCTCCCCAAAAGCTGCGCAAGCAGACTTTCGCGCAGGGCGAAATCTTATGTCTAGAGATGTGTACTCATGTCCCGCCCCTCTGTTCCATTGGCTAGCTCCATAAATGGAGGCTAGCCATTGGAACAGAGATCTGTCCGTCATGGCCGGAGCAGATTCGTGGGCGTTCCGGCCATTTTTACTCATCCCGCCCCCTTGCGATCGTCATGCGGTGGTGGGCGGTGTTTATTTTATTTTTTTTACAGCTTTGTTTTCCACCATTTCGGAAGTGTCCTTTGAAGGGGTGGGTTGCGCGATGTCCCGCTGTCCGTTCCCGCCCCCCCTCCCGCTGTCCGTGTGCCCGTTCTTGCCCCCCTCCCGCTGTCCGTGTGCCCGTTCTGCCCCCCTCCCGCTGTTCATCTTCCCGCCCCCCCCCTCCCGCTGTCCGTGTGCCCGTAGGTGCTTGTTATGCTGCTCTGGCAAAAACAAATCCGCTGATGCCTTGTTGTTCATTCCTCTGGTCTACTACCATCTCGGGCTCCGTTTCTTCCTTCCTCTGGTTTTTATCCTTTATTTCAGCATTGCGAAGGTTTGGTTGACTTTGGGCGGCACATCTTTACTTTGTTTGTGGAAAAGAGCGATATTTATTAATTTGGTGACTGCTGTGCCCAGAGTCGATGACTTTTCTCACAGTGCATGTACATTATTTTGAGAGAAAACATTGTTCATGAAGTTTTGGGATCCCACCCCTGCTCAGAGCGTTGTTTGTTGTCAGGTGTTCACAGCTTAGCGAATTTAGGAATTTAATTGGTCTTAAGTCCTGATAGGGGTAATTAATGATACTGGGGGTGTGCTACCGCGCTATCCAACCACTGTACGTCCTTTGTTCTGCAGTGAGGAGCAGTGAAGAATTTCGGGGTCGAGAACGTACTATCCGGTGTTTCTACACTGAAATGGCAGGTTAAGTGATATTGCGCCAGAGTAAGCTAACGTTCACCAGTTTCGACAGCTCCGGGTTTCCTCACATATACTTTCCCAGAACCCATCATGGCGTATTGTGCACAGTGCCAGAGGCGTGGGTGCAGTGTTCGTTTGACTGCTGCCTCCGCTCGGAACTCCTTCGCGTTTTTTCGAGAGCCTGCGTGTAACTCTGCAGGGTTAGATATTTATTTATTTGAAATGTTTTACATAGCGCTGGCTAGACCAGGAGGTATGACAGCGCTTTACATGAACAGAAGCAACGTGAAAGCCCTCCCTGTGCACGTGACCCGATGGGGCCCTGGAATGCCGCATACTTGCCGTGGTTTAGCAAAGACCACTGAACAGCAGGTGTTGAGGATTACATATTAATTTAGTGCGAGTTGGAGAGGGCTCTGAAGAGACGCCTGTACGGTGTTGTTAACCTGTTCTCCCTATGGAAACAGTTATTAAAGTGTTGTTTTAAGAAGCTCACTAACAAAGAGCGAACATTCGGAACTCTATTGTGCTCATTATGCGCAGTAAGTTTTTTACTCCTGCAGATCTTCCAGTTTGTCGTATAGTTAGGTGATATTTGTCGGCATTCTCCAAAACTGAGTGGCACCTATCCGTATCTTACCCGCATGAACAGTATTTTTCAAGCCTAGATAAGTAACAGATATTGTAGAAATCCATCAAAAGTCGGTATTTTGTCATTTGAAACCTAATTTGAAATAACTTAATTAGGAAATCGCTTCAAATGTATTTTAAATATATCCAAACTATTCCTATATTTTTTTTTTTACTGCTAACAAGGTTATTGCCTTTGTTATGATGACCGGACACAGGTAGGTTTATAACTTCATTTTATTTAAGTCATCAGGTACAACACACCAGCAGGAGCGAAAGTCACAGCTTCCGGTCAGGTTTCAAGGTAGTCAACTGGCAAACTGGTTATCAGCTGGCATTCTAGAACTCCAGCTGATGTCACAGGGTGAGCACGTGGCCAGGGGACGCGCGGTGGACAACGGAAGCCTACAAGGGACACAGTATAGGAAATAGGTTATACATAGCTCAACACATCACCTTCCCAAAGGAAGTTAACAATAGAATAGTGGTGGGAGGTAACACCCCCCCATAGTTAGTCGCACGCAAAGTCTTTGAACTTGCTTGGCATAGCTACAGTACGTCCGCATCTACTGGTGGTGGTTTTGGCAGTGGTGGTACCGCTTCCAGACTCCAGTTCTTCTTCAGAAAATTCTTTACTTTCTGCCCCGGATGCGTCCGTGGTTTCGCTGCTGATGAGATCTGTTTTCCCCAATGTACTCTATTTGCTCCTGATTTGGAGGGGCCCTGTCTTCCTGTTCCTTCCTCTCTGCCCTCTCTTCTTCCAGCACATCTTTATACAGCCAATCAAAGTTCATTTGTCTGTCAAAGTCCCTAAGATCTCCCTCTTCCACTGGTTTGTTCGTATCCAACTCCTCTTCTTTTCCGTTTTCTATACTGTTCTTCTTCTCGCATTTAGATAGTGCAGATGTATGCCACACTTTCCCATCGCTGAGGAGGGCTAAATTGCAAAATAATTTTTCCACAACAAATGGTTTGGTGAACCTGTTCTGTCCTTTCTCAATGTGCTCACTTCTTTTTACTCTCACCAAATCTCCTACCTGGATAGTTAGGGGTTTGCATTTGTGTTTTGTATCAAAGTGTTTTTTGTATGCCCTCGGTGCTTTTAGTACGTTCTTCCTGACTTCCTCTGCAGACCAATTAGCCTTCCTTCTTGTCTTAAGCCACCCTACATTATCCTTGGACAGTGCTGTTCTTCCTCTCATCATTTCAAATGGGCTGATTCCTGTGCTCTCCCTAGTTGTTATTCTGAATGCCCAAATCATTTTCTTTACCTCCATTTTTCAACATAACTCGTTGTTGTTTGCTAGTTGTATGGTTCCTTTCAACACTCTGTTGAACCTTTCCACCGCTCCATTACCTGCTGGGTAGTATACAAATGTGGTTTTATGTGTAATACCGTTTCTATTGATACACTTTTTGAAGGCAACAGATGTGTGTGGCTCTGGGTGGGTGTATGTGGCTCTGGGTGGGTGTGTGTGGCTCTGGGTGGGTGTGTGTGGCTCTGGGTGGGTGTGTGTGGCTGTGGGTGTGTGTGGCTCTAGGTGGGTGTGTGTGGCTCTGGGTGTGTGTGTGTGGCTCTGGGTGTGTGTGTGTGGCTCTGGGTGTGTGTGTGTGTGGCTCTGGGTGTGTGTGTGTGTGTGTGTGTGTGGCTCTGGGTGTGTGTGTGTGGCTCTGGGTGTGTGTGTGTGGCTCTGGGTGTGTGTGTGGTAGTAATTGCTGTCTGCTGAGCTCGTCCGTAGGGTACAATAGGTCTCACATTGGCGAGAGATTAAGCTAATGGCAATGTAAATGACAATGCCATTTATTTATCTATTTTCAAAACCAACACATAATACAAATTTTGTCATTTACAATGCCAATAGCTCTAACTTTTCCAAAGGCGAAACCATTGCATTGTAAATGCTTGTTAATAATGTCAAGGAAAACAATGAAATTCGTGATTTTCATTCCCTTGACTTTTTTGATTCAACCTTTTTGTACACAACTGTTTTGTAGTGATTTTTTTTTACATGATTTTAAGATAAGGCCACAGTGATATGTTGCGTCCTACCATTCGCTGATCTCAGGATTAAACATATGTATATTAAATAAAATAGCTCTCACACACAAAAAAGATTCAGAGTGTTTATGATTTCATTACTTGTTGACTGTGATGGTTAGATCCCTGCTAACAAGCTTTGACTCAACATGCATTTGTGTCCTTTTATTTTTACAGAATGCATATATACTTATACTTAATCAGAAATGTTTTTAAAATATGGGCTCTGAACCGAGGAGAGCACGTTGAGCCCTTTTACCCTATGCTCAACATTCTAGACAATGTTTCTTGTATTTGCTTAAGCTTGTCCCAAGTACATAGGTAAACTAATCATGGTGGCAGTACATTCCATTCCCCTACAGGTGTTTTGCAAGCTAACAATTTTTCTTGATATTCAGCAAATAATCTGGCCCTGGCTTTAGAGAAACATACCCTGCCACAGATACTCATAGGGTTAAGACGTCACCATAAATACTTAGGGCCCTATTATGAGCTGGACTGCCATACTCATGGTGACAGTCTCTCCCGACTGCCCTATTACAACTAGGGCGATTGGGCCGCCCTGGGACCACTGCAACCACCATTCCCTAGTGGTTGAGCTGCGGTCATTAGGCCGTATAATGGGGGGCGCTGTGGCCCCGGCAAGCATATTACGGGTTTCCTCACTGCCACTCTTTTCATGGCGGTGTGACCGCCATGAAAAGTGTGGAGGTGAGGAAACCAAGGGGACCCTACAGGCCCCCCTGGTGCCTCACCCGACGTAGATGCACACAGGAGGGCAAACATGTGCTCCCCTCTGTGCATGCACACGAATACCTGCACAGCATGAACTGCAGCAGTCCATGCCATGCAGGTACTGCCTTTTGCTTTCCCATTGCGGTGCCTATTTCATAGGCACCACCCTGGGAACCCAAAGAACTACCCGCCAGACCAGGAGAAAACTGCTGATCTGGCAGCGATTCCTACACAGGTTTGGCAGTGTGGGATCAGAGCGGTCTCACTCCCGCACCACCAAACTCATAATAGGGCCCATAGATTTAAAACTCTGAAATCGGTATGAATTAGCATGGCATAGGGCTAGTATTGGGCGTATGGTATGTGGCTTAAGACTTATAAAACACCCCCTCATTACCAATCTGTTGGCTAATATACATGCATACATATATTCCAGAAAAGCGTATGTCACTAGCACAGCACGGCACTGATGTGGCTCAAGCATTTAGGGCTTGCTGTGGCAACACAGTAGTGCCACAGCCTGTTCTGCTTCGAGCCACTGAGAGGCAATAACACAGCATTATCACATTTCAGACCCTAATGTCGACCTGTATGGAGATTAAGAACTACACGGTGAGGACTGTTTATGCAGAGGCTTAGGACAAACTTAGGTGTGCCTGCTCATCTCAGTGCATCCACTGTGGAAATCCAACTGGACCCTGCTTCCTTGGGAGCTGCAAGTGTGACACTTGACCGCAGTCCTTGTGTTACCCTTTTTTCTAACAATGCTCAAATCACCTGGTACAATTTACCGGGGCTACATTGCACTTTTCGGTACAGGCCTCATTACTGTCAGCAATGGTCCTATCTTTATAAAAAGTCTATGCTATGTTCAATTGTTGAGTGAATAGTAAATCTTTGCCTCGTTTAACAATTGTGTTTACCTTTCAGGTCTATTGCTTTCAATGGTCTTAAATTAGTGTCCGAATAGCAAAGTTTTAGGATTCTTCAGAAGCAGGTGAACATACGGTATGGCTATGAAGTAAAACATTTTCTAGAGAGAGTGGGCCACATGTACGTAGCTTTTCCTAGGACACAAACGACCCGTTTGCAGAATTGGGCCGTTTGTGACTGGTAAAAAGCTTTTTTCTATGTACCAAACCCTATTTTACGATTCGGTACCCTATCACCGAGTCACAAAGTAGGAAGGTACATAAACAGAAGGGTCCCCGCAAGGACAGTGTATTGTACACTACAAACACTAAAAAACTAAACACACTACAACAAAATTACTATATGTCAAGTATTGGCATTTATTTGTCAACACCATATAGTTGCCAAAGGGCAATCGAAATTCACAATTAATAAATATATAGCCCCGTAGGGAGGCAGGAAGGAAGGGAAGGGAAGATAATAAGTGCACGTGAAGCAAGTGAGAAAGGTGAGCACAGTCAAAAGACAAAATCAATTGTAACTTTATAAATCAATCACAATACATGGTACATAAAATACATGAACCCTAGGTCAGGGCAGACAATGAGACTAAATTAAACGATGACAATCAACGGTCACATACAGATTTTGAAAAAAGTATGGGGCATGTGCCGGAAGTCCAAGGAAAAACAGTCGACGTTTCGACCCCTGTCTATAGGCTATCTTGAGTCCTTTTACGGGGTCTTCATCAGGACATAAGACCGGGAAGTGGGGAGGGAAGATTGGGGCGATAGTATCTGAAAAATTAAAAACAAGAACAATAGCACTTAGTATAATGAAGGTGAACGGAATCCAGCCATCTGAAACTCTAATATCTAATGAGAGGTGAAATTACCATGGAGTAAAGGCCCAAATGGCTCTAAACTTGGAAAAGGAGATGATGCCACGCAAAGTATCGTGATCAGTCCCACCGATAAAGATTCGCAACTACAGAGGAGAACAAAAATTCAAAAATGGTGAGTGCATGTATCTGATCACCAGTACACTCAAACATCAATTAACTTAAAACATAATCAAGGAATCTCAAAATGACTCAAATGGGTGAATACCGTGGATGAGTCAATTCATGGACCCAGCTGGGAAAGGACATCATACGACTCCATACAAGAGTTCATTACATTAACCTTAAGGGCAAGGTTCAAATTCAACATACCGTTACTGTAAAAAATCCCACATGTGTCACATGGCAGTATGGAAAACATTCAATTTGATGACCGTTGATACTATAATATACTTTATATATATATAGCATACCTCCGCAATTAGGAAGAGACAGCGTAATGCTTTAAAATCTGGCTGTTCTCACACAGGGACCTTCGGTTCGTAGGTGCCATTCAAATTAAACACTGTAAGAACAGGTGAAAAAGCGGATGCAGGCTTAGTGCTTTAATTACATCCTCATTTGCTACAAAAACGGTTGCGAATCTGTGTCATACCTCTAAATGTTGGATTCAGTGTCTAAACCAATAAGACATCAATAGCGTGTTTGGTAAATAAAGAAACACTGGTAGGGCGGCAAAAAGTCCAAACGCCTTTATGAAATCCGTCCTGTGGGTTAAGAAGGACAGCAAATCAATGCGTGCTTTATCACAACAATCTGCCACGGGTGAAAGCCGAAGGCTCTACTTACATACATACGAAATCTTGACGCCAGGTCAGATGCTCTAATGGACACCAGCCATTATGCGGAGTGGAAGGCGGGTTGGGCAGCGGCCTGTCCACAAACTTTGCCGAGGTCGATCCTACCAGTTAAAAGGAAAGACCTGTAAGAGCGTGCTATCTCTAAGAACCCTAAAAAGTAAACAACCGGCACCAGCGCTACTCACGCGTATCCAGATCGATGCTGCCTGGAGGGAGACTCATGCACCCAACAACCTCGCCGCTACGCGAAGTTGGAGGCGGAGTTAGTGGATTAAGCAAGGTTTAAAGATAGAAGCAGAGAAAAGACTTCAATGCTCTCTACACGTTTTCCTCAAACGGAGAGCAGACTGGCTTCTAATTAATAACCAACCTTTCAATACAGTCAAAAGGAAAACCGCAACTATATTCTTAAGAAACATAGCATAAAATTGTCATTGTATTGATTATTACCCCCGTGCAACTCTCACACAGGAGGTTGAAAACGGGTGGAATTATCATAACAAATATGTGCAAAAACCCCAATAACAACAATTTTGTCAGTGGGAAAACGCTAGCACTTAGGTATGGATACAGTAACAGTCAGTAATAACGCGCAACTCTCAATACATGAGGTTGTAAGCGCAATGTTACATGCATTGAACCGCGAGGCACACTATTACAGGATTTACAATATAAATGAAGTCAAACTCAGATAAACAGTATTACCCCAGTGTTGCCAATTGAGCTAAACTGCTGTCCTGTTCGTTCAGCCCGTTACTGATTGTGTCAAGGATGGACATCCATTTAGATTCTCAAGTGTTTAGTACCAAGGGTAGGTTTCCTCCTCTCCTACCAAGGACCACCTTTTCAATTACGAACCATCGCAGATCTGAAACAGTGTGACCTGCCGTCTCCCAATGTTCTACCAGCGTCGAGCCCGCCACCTTACATCGCAGTCTACTGCAATGGGAGGAAATCCGAGACTTAATTTTTTGTTGGGTCTGTCCCACATAGACTAAACTGCACGGACACTGAATAATGTAAATCACGCCAGAAGAATTGCAATTTGTGTATGTTTTAGGTTATATTTACGGCCCCTATACTCGAATACTTTGGTTTGAACAGTGGTTTCACATGCCGTGCATGTCCCACATCTGTGGTGTCCGATTAATGGGGACAAATTCCATAAAGATGTCAGAGTAGGTTGGCTTTCGGACTCAAGGTATGAATGGACCACCATATCCCGTATATTCTTGGCTCTCTTGAAGGAAAGAAGGGGAAGTTGTGTTTGCTTAACCACCTCAGCCACCAAGGGCCAATGTTGGTTAATGATTTTCTTAATCTCGTTACTGCGGGTGGAGAAAGTTGTCACACAGATGATGCGATCTGTGGCTGATTGAGTCCTTGCCTCTGGATTAAGCAGGGATTCTCGTGGATTATACCAAGCTCGTTTCCTAGCTCGTTTCACCATCCGAGCAGGGTAACCTCGTGAGACAAGACGCTCACTGAGGGTTTCCGATTCCAAAAAATAATTAGCTCTTGTTGAACAGTTTCGCCTAATTCTAAGGAATTGGCCCACAGGTAGGTTGTCTTTGAGGCCTCTGGGATGATGACTCCCATACTGCAACAATGAGTTACGTTTGGTTGGTTTCCTAAATAAGGTTGTTCTTAGACGGTCCTCATCTCTGTAGATTGATATATCTAAGAATGGAATAGTGTCCTGACTGGATTCCATTGTAAATTGAATGTTGGGATTTCTGGAGTTTAGCCACACATGAAATACATCTAGTTGATCTTTACTGCCCTCCCAAATACATAGCACATCATCGATGTATCTGACCCATAGGGTCAACTGGGTCTGGAAAGGGTTGGCATTTGAAAAGATGTGTTGTTGTTCAAAATGGTCCATATAAATTATGGCCAGATTGGGAGCAAAGGTCGCTCCCATCGCGACTCCCTTCGTCTGCAAATAGAAAACCTACTGGAAGATGAAATTTTTTTTCATCATAGCGATCTTAAGTAGCTCTATTATGAAATCAGTGGGGACGGGTACAGGGGCCGTTCGCTTATCCAAAGCCTCCCTCATCACATCCAAAGCCTCCTCTTGGGGGATGCTGGTGTATAGCGATATAATATCGCAAGTGACTAAGAGAGAGGTGTCATGATTGAACGGTCTTTCATCAATCAAATTGATAGTCTGGGTGGTATCTCGCAGGTAGGCCCTTGTATTGAGTGCAATTGGCTTTAAAAAGAAGTCAACATATTTGCATATGGGCTCTAGAATGGATCCGCACCCAGACACAATCGGGCGCCCTGGAGGACTATTCAGGTTCTTGTGTACCTTCGGGAGGGTGTAAATAGTGGCCAGTCTTGGAAATTTAGGGTTAAGAAATTTAAATTCCTGTTCAGTTAAGAAACCCGCATCTAGACCTTTCTGTGTAGTTTTCAGAATCGTAGAGGCTATTTCACGAGATGGATCGCTGGGCAATTGTCGGTAGCTGACCCCATCTGTCAGCTGTCTGTAAATTTCATCTTTATAGTTGTTGAGATTCTGCACGACAATTGCACCGCCTTTATCGGCGGGCTTGATGATGACATCGGGGTCGAGGTCAACAACAGAATCCCAGAACATGGGACAGCAACCGGGGCAAGCAGGACAAACGGGTAACTTTTCGTCCCGAGGTCCACGGAGAAATATCTACCACTATTTACACCCTCCCGAAGGTACACAAGAACCTGAATAGTCCTCCAGGGCGCCCGATTGTGTCTGGGTGCGGATCCATTCTAGAGCCCATATGCAAATATGTTGACTTCTTTTTAAAGCCAATTGCACTCAATACAAGGGCCTACCTGCGAGATACCACCCAGACTATCAATTTGATTGATGAAAGACCGTTCAATCATGACACCTCTCTCTTAGTCACTTGCGATATTATATCGCTATACACCAGCATCCCCCAAGAGGAGGCTTTGGACGTGATGAGGGAGGCTTTGGATAAGCGAACGGCCCCTGTACCCGTCCCCACTGATTTCATAATAGAGCTACTTAAGATCGCTATGATGAAAAAAAAATTCATCTTCCAGGAGGTTTTCTATTTGCAGACGAAGGGAGTCGCGATGGGAGCGACCTTTGCTCCCAATCTGGCCATAATTTATATGGACCATTTTGAACAACAACACATCTTTTCAAATGCCAACCCTTTCCAGACCCAGTTGACCCTATGGGTCAGATACATCGATGATGTGCTATGTATTTGGGAGGGCAGTAAAGATCAACTAGATGTATTTCATGTGTGGCTAAACTCCAGAAATCCCAACATTCAATTTACAATGGAATCCAGTCAGGACACTATTCCATTCTTAGATATATCAATCTACAGAGATGAGGACCGTCTAAGAACAACCTTATTTAGGAAACCAACCGAACGTAACTCATTGTTGCAGTATGGGAGTCATCATCCCAGAGGCCTCAAAGACAACCTACCTGTGGGCCAATTCCTTAGAATTAGGCGAAACTGTTCAACAAGAGCTAATTATTTTTTGGAATCGGAAACCCTCAGTGAGCGTCTTGTCTCACGAGGTTACCCTGCTCGGATGGTGAAACGAGCTAGGAAACGAGCTTGGTATAATCCACGAGAATCCCTGCTTAATCCAGAGGCAAGGGCTCAATCAGCCACAGATCTCATCATCTGTGTGACAACTTTCTCCACCCGCAGTAACGAGATTAAGAAAATCATTAACCAACATTGGCCCTTGGTGGCTGAGGTGGTTAAGCAAACACAACTTCCCCTTCATTCCTTCAAGAGAGCCAAGAATATACGGGATATGGTGGTCCATTCATACCTTGAGTCCGAAAGCCAACCTACTCTGACATCTTTATGGAATTTGCCCCCATTAATCGGACACCACAGATGTGGGACATGCACGGCATGTGAAACCACTGTTCAAACCAAAGTATTCGAGTATAGGGGCCGTAAATATAACCTAAAACACTACACAAATTGCAATTCTTCTGGCGTGATTTACATTATTCAGTGTCCGTGCAGTTTAGTCTATGTGGGACAGACCCAACAAAAAATTAAGTCTCGGATTTCCTCCCATTGCAGTAGACTGCGATGTAAGGTGGCGGGCTCGCCGCTGGTAGAACATTGGGAGACGGCAGGTCACACTGTTTCAGATCTGCGATGGTTCGTAATTGAAAAGGTGGTCCTTGGTAGGAGAGGAGGAAACCTACCCTTGGTACTAAACACTCGAGAATCTAAATGGATGTCCATCCTTGACACAATCAGTAACGGGCTGAACGAACAGGACAGCAGTTTAGCTCAATTGGCAACACTGGGGTAATACTGTTTATCTGAGTTTGACTTCATTTATATTGTAAATCCTGTAATAGTGTGCCTCGCGGTTCAATGTATGTAACATTGCGCTTACAACCTCATGTATTGAGAGTTGCGCGTTATTACTGACTGTTACTGTATCCATACCTAAGTGCTAGCGTTTTCCCACTGACAAAATTGTTGTAATTGGGGTTTTTGCACATATTTGTTATGATAATTCCACCCGTTTTCAACCTCCTGTGTGAGAGTTGCACAGGGGTAATAATCAATACAATTCCAATTTTATGCTATGTTTCTTAAGAATATAGTTGCGGTTTTCCTTTTGACTGTATTGAAAGGTTGGTTATTAATTAGAAGCCAGTCTGCTCTCCGTTTGAGGAAAACATGTAGAGAGCATTGAAGTCTTTTCTCTGCCTCTATCTTTAAACCTTGCTTAATCCACTAACTCCGCCTCCAACTTCGCGTAGCGGCGAGGTTGTTGGGTGCATGAGTCTCCCTCCAGGCAGCATCGATCTGGATACGCGTGAGTAGCGCTGGTGCCGGTTGTTTACTTTTTAGGGTTCTTAGAGATAGCACGCTCTTACAGGTCTTTCCTTTTAACTGGTAGGATCGACATCGGCAAAGTTTGTGGACAGGCCGCTGCCCAACCCGCCTTCCACTCCGCATAATGGCTGGTGTCCATTAGAGCGTCTGACCTGGCGTCAAGATTTCGTATGTATGTAAGTAGAGCCTTCGGCTTTCACCCGTGGCAGATGTTGTGATAAAGCACGCATTGATTTGCTGTCCTTCTTAACCCACAGGACGGATTTCATAAAGGCGTTTGGACTTTTTGCCGCCCTACCAGTGTTTCTTTATTTACCAAACACGCTATTGATGTCTTATTGGTTTAGACACTGAATCCAACATTTAGAGGTATGACACAGATTCGCAACCGTTTTTGTAGCAAATGAGGATGTAATTAAAGCACTAAGCCTGCATCCGCTTTTTCACCTGTTCTTACAGTGTTTAATTTGAATGGCACCTACGAACCGAAGGTCCCTGTGTGAGAACAGCCAGATTTTAAAGCATTATGCTGTCTCTTCCTAATTGCGGAGGTATGCTATATATATATAAAGTATATTATAGTATCAACGGTCACCAAATTGAATGTTTTCCATACTGCCATGTGACACATGTGGGATTTTTTACAGTAACGTTATGTTGAATTTGAACCTTGCCCTTAAGGTTAATGTAATGAACTCTTGTATGGAGTCGTATGATGTCCTTTCCCAGCTGGGTCCATGAATTGACTCATCCACGGTATTCACCCATTTGAGTCATTTTGAGATTCCTTGATTATGTTTTAAGTTAATTGATGTTTGAGTGTACTGGTGATCAGATACATGCACTCACCATTTTTGAATTTTTGTTCTCCTCTGTAGTTGCGAATCTTTATCGGTGAGACTGATCACGATACTTTGCGTGGCATCATCTCCTTTTCCAAGTTTAGAGCCATTTGGGCCTTTACTCCATGGTAATTTCACCTCTCATTAGATATTAGAGTTTCAGATGGCTGGATTCCGTCCACCTTCATTATACTAAGTGCTATTGTTCTTGTTTTTAATTTTTCAGATACTATCGCCCCAATCTTCCCTCCCCACTTCCCGGTCTTATGTCCTGATGAAGACCCCGTAAAAGGACTCAAGATAGCCTATAGACAGGGGTCGAAACGTCGACTGTTTTTCCTTGGACTTCCGGCACATGCCCCATACTTTTTTCAAAATCTGTATGTGACCGTTGATTGTCATCGTTTAATTTAGTCTCATTGTCTGCCCTGACCTAGGGTTCATGTATTTTATGTACCATGTATTGTGATTGATTTATAAAGTTACAATTGATTTTGTCTTTTGACTGTGCTCACCTTTCTCACTTGCTTCACGTGCACTTATTATCTTCCCTTTCCTTCCTTCCTGCCTCCCTACGGGGCTATATATTTATTAATTGTGAATTTCGATTGCCCTTTGGCAACTATATGGTGTTGACAAATAAATGCCAATACTTGACATATAGTAATTTTGTTGTAGTGTGTTTAGTTTTTTAGTGTTTGTAGTGTACAATACACTGTCCTTGCGGGGACCCTTCTGTTTATGTACCACGTAGCGCCCAGGTCCCAGCGACTGCATGGGTTCAACCCCCTTTTTGTAACACACAAAGTAGGAAGGGGCATGTTAAGAATGTCCCTTCCTAATAGCGACTAGCAGTGATATGTATGAATATTTTGCAACCGAAATGCAGTCGCTTTTTACCACCAAATTCAAATTGGTGGTAACTCATTCGCAAACGGGAATGGACCCCTAAGGGACCTCTTCCCTTTGGAAATGTATGCGAAAATGTTTTTTAACTGACCACTGCATACTCCTAAAAAATAAAAAATAAATTTCTTCTTCTTTTTGAAACGCATCCAGTTTTCCTTTAAGGAAAACGAGCTGCATTTCCCGATAAAAACATTGCTTTACTTAAAAGCAAGCACAGATAAGGTGGTCTGCTGTCCCCAGAATGCCGCCATACCTGTGTTTTTAGTGATTCCCAATGGGTCGCAATTTGCAACCTACTGCATGATCATTAATGAGGTAGGTGAAGTGCGACTCATTGGGAATTGCAAACAGTGTAAAACACAATGTTGTAAATAGTTGTTTGCGATTTCCTAATAGCAGATCGCAAAAAGTCGCTATTTTGAAATCACAAACAGAAATGTTACTAAATGTGGCCCTAGGTGTTTGACATTTGAAGCAAAGAACTTCCAACTATTATTCAAGAAGGAAGGTGATGGTGAGTTAATAACTGCAATAGTGAATGGGGCGCAATGGCTTAACATTGAAACTTAATTAAAGGATGTCAGAAGATTTGTAAGGTTTTCAAAAATATCAGGTATTACCAGTAGCCTATTCAGAAAGCAGTGTACCATTGACACATTGTGTACATTCAGAACTCAACAGTAATTGTCAAGGCAATAGAGGACTGCATCATGCCTCAGTCTGAGCCGTAGCAAGGCAGGCATTTTGAGAACCTGAGATGAGCGATATGTGTATGCAGTGAAGGGGGGTGGAAAGCGAACACACACATGCTGGGCATAGGTGAAATATGTAAGAACATTGATGACCTTTCTGAAATTGTAGAGTATGGCATATAATACAAAGAAGTGTCCTACAAAGAGCAAATTATGCCAGCAACAAATTTTACCATTTACCACAAGTTCTGCACAGTATTCGCCCCTTCTCACAGGTGTCCCAACAGGTTATGTTACTCTTTGCAGTCATAATGACCCATCTGGACTACTGAAATGGCACTCAGACTGACTGATTAGTCTTAAATGCTGCAACATGAGCAAAAGTGGGATATACTTCAATCATATTCTGGCTGGAGATCACGCAGGGATGGGTTTCAAAATCTTTTCGTTCCCCCGCAAAATCTTCCAGATACAAGAACCCCACTATTTTACCAATGAGCTTCTGAACTACTAGCAGTCCAGATGCTTAAGTTCTGCCTCCGTAAACCATCTACTTATCTGTCGCCTATGTACGACTCTTCTGCGTTCAGATCCCTTCACTAATAGGGCTTCACCTTCTAGAACTGCCTACTACAGCAGTGTTGCTTGGATCCTGACCATCTGAAATCCTGAAAGGAGGGAAGACCCTCTGAGTACAAGCCAGAGTGCTGTGCATTTTCTTATATTACCATCCCGAATCCGCTGCTTCGTTGACACGCTTAGCTTTATGAAGCAGAGCTTTGGTGGTGCGAGTGCACAAATAAAACAAATAAAATAAAATGAAATGAGGAGCATCTAAAGAGACTTAGTCATGTTTCACTTGGAGTTGTTTTTATTTTTTCCCAGTGAGCTGGGGCCACCTGTTAGGACATTTGGAAATGTTAACTAAATTAGTCTGTTTTTAGTAACTGTTGGTGGTAGCACTTGATTAATGCAATGCTCTAATTCCATGTCAGACAACAAGGCTTTGAGCAGGTGAAAAAATGCCAGCTGGTGTTTCTATAGGTTACACTTTGAAACAAGTTTAAAACATAAAGAACAAATGGCCTACTGAATGCTGAACAAATCAATCATTCACCCCGTCACAGATCTGGGTTTAATCCATTGTTTTTTTGCTCCCCATGCCATTCCAGTTTAGACCCAGTCGTATGCAAATCAGTCTTGTCCCTGCTCCCCATGGGACACGGTCCAGGCTGAGCTGTCAGGACAAGTCCTCCCTGGACCCGAAACAAACATCCTGATACTGATCGTGGGGTATCACCCCTCATCAGCCAGGCTAGCTTGAATACAGTGAGCAGAGGACCCACGTCTGGGCATACCCATCCCACTTAGGGCGACAAAAGCAAAAAGAACAAATAATGAACGGAATGCTGAACAAATGAAACTTTCACCCCCAGTAATAGATCTGGGTTTAATTCATCGTGTTTCTGTTCACCAAAAAAAAGATCTCTGTTCTGGGGGGGAATGTTTGACATTGTGCAGCATTCCATCCATCAATTGTTCTTTTTACACAGGTTTAAAACATGGCAGGTGATGTTTCATTGCCCATTTCCAAATGGCATGCAGAAATCATGTGTAAATTGAGTACCGGCTAAGTTTAGCTTAAATTAGATGCAGATATTGAATTTGTTCAAAATTATGGAAATGAGTAGAGAATAAGGAACTAAAAGCTAATGTTATTTACCATTCCAACAAACTCCAACATCGCATGTGCACTATTTTCTCCTGTAATTTGTGCTAAGCTTCACATGCTGCATATCACAGTAGCAAATATTCGGGCTGTAATTCAGCTGTTGGCGCAAATGGCCGATTGTACTGCAAATTGGATGAGCCGTCTTTTTGTTATCAGGGCCTTAGTTTGTCATTTTCATGTGAAATGTCTGTTATTTACAGAATTCAGCAACTGGTGGTTGGTTTTCACCCTGAATATAAAATTAAAGTTACTAATGTGTAATTAATGTGTGTTAACAATCAGTATCAAAGTGATTTAGTAAATAATTGGAAAGAGTCTCAGATAGCTTAAATCTATTCTAACTCGAGGATGTCTCAGATTAGTTCACG
This sequence comes from Lissotriton helveticus, assembly GCF_964261635.1. NCBI lineage: Eukaryota > Metazoa > Chordata > Amphibia > Caudata > Salamandridae > Lissotriton > Lissotriton helveticus. The sequence continues at coordinate 739,651,713 of NC_136068.1, read as the reverse complement.
CTCACCTGAGGTTGATTTTACCCACATATCCCAATGAAGTGAATCCAAGTAGATGAGATCAATGTGGAATGCTTAGTAAGCCTGGCTTTGCCTCAAAACCTACAGGGTTTTAGCAGGGGATTGGCAGTAATTTCTGGTGCTGGGCTCAGATCAGCTTTCTTCACGCTGAAAAATTTAGCGTTAAACTCGCATTTGCATCATGATGCGCAGCTTAGCATTCCGCAAGCACCTACCTCATACCGTAATAGAACATTTTGGTCCCACTCTAACTGAAGGTATCATTTGTGATATTGGCCACTTGCCAGTTATTGTATTGTATTGTATTTATATAGCACTTACTACCCCTGACATGGCGTTGAAGCACTTTTAGGTGACTAGCACGCTACTCCCGAACCCAAATAATTAGTGGTGGATTAGTATAGAGAAATATAAGTGATTAATTTGAGTGGTGGACATGTGAGTCTGTTAGTTATGTGCATCAGGATTTAGCACAAACCTACCAGAATGACTAAAATTCCAAAAGTCACAGGAGCAGCTACCCTACAGAGAATGTAGTCAGAGATGAACATATCGTGTAAGTGAACTAATAATGTGCTATTTTTAACATAGTCTTCTTGAAAATATTTTTCCAAAGTAGGCATGCATGCCTCTGACGCTTTAAGGACCACTGACAAAAAAATAAATAAAAAAAGGAGCGCACAATAAGTCTGTGAAAAGCAAGATGAGGGTGGCCACACGGAAACGCTGACTGATAAAACCTCTGAAGGATGGCTCCCTTCACAGCGCAAATGAAAACAGGAAACCGCCTCTCCTCGCGCGGATTGTCTGAGAAGCACTCGCCTTCTTCAGACCACTTTCAACTGAGTGGGGAGAGGCAGGATGCCTGCAACCGGCAAAATGGCTGCTGTCTCTGCTCTCGCCTTTCCCTTTTCCCGCCCTGGTGCCTCTTCGCATAAGCGCTCTGCCGTCTGGACAGGCCCGCAACCCTCTTAACCTCGGAGACAGGAAATGAAGTTGGATGTCCCGTCCCTCAAGGCCTGCGTGTCCCTCAGGGGAGACATACAGGATACCAAGCCAGGAAGAGGGATATCGATCGGACCGTGCCAAGAAAAACGCCCCCCTTCGGATATTATCTTTGCAAAGAACCAGGCAGTCCTTGCTTTGTTTTTTTATTATTCGACAGTACTGTGGAAGTTCAGTGAATGGAAATGAAAGCGTGCTGTACATGAGTAATTGGAATTTAAACCACAGCTTAAAACGTGACTTAACTGTCAGGCAGCAGTAAAAAATATAATAATCGGACAAAACTCGTCTTCTAATGCTATATATTTAATTATCATAGAATGCTCAGGTACTGTGTCTAGAGCCCTCTACCTTTAAAAAGGAATGGTTTGTGGTGCAATCCTTTTTAGAGTGCTACCAGAATCGGAATCTCTTTACTTCCAGACTTAAACGCCCCTACTTCAAGGACAGTTTGAATCTGTCCTGAAAGCCCTTCTATTCGAAAGATATTTGGGTTAATTATTCAAACCCTATCAGACTTGCCATTCCACTCGGCCCTGTCTTATGGACAGTGGCGGCTGGCACAGGTAAGAATGGTGAGGGGGTGTCCATAGACGAAGGGTTATTTAAAGTTAAATTTAAAAAAACATACTTACGTTTTGCTTGTCATCGTGGAGTTGTCAATGTGGCGAGCTCATGGTATGTGGTTTTATTTATTTAATTCTAACTAACCCGTCATGGTATGTGGTTTTATTTATTTAATTCTAACTAACCCGTCTTCTATTGACTCCCTCCCCTGTGCCAGCTGCCACTGCTAATGGATCGCATACATCTACCTCAAAGTTTTCCCTAGCACGTACCTCTTCATACCTTGTATGGAATATTCATGAATGATGTGATTTCTGATACTTATGTTATCTTCTAATTTTATTGTAAGGAAACCCAATACCTCCGGGTAATTTCCAGACTATATAAAACTGCCTAAATAAAAACATTTGCATTTATTGTGAAGGGATTCTTGTTTAAACCCGACCGGTTCCTTTGTTGATCGTGTACATGTGGTATTCCCTCTCCCTTCTCACTGTTTTATTCACTGGCCTACCACCAGGCACCAGGAAAGAGAATTTATAAGTACGATTCCACTATGCCATGTGGGGTTGTCAGTGATTACATATCCAGCTTTGTTTGTTGTGTGAGGAACAACTCATCAGGACCTGCCACCAGGTCAGTCAGTCAGTTTAAACTTTATTTCGGTCATAGACCATAAAAGTCAAAGATCAGAAAAAAAAATACAGTATATAAGCCCAGTTAAAAAGCATGGTTAATCATGAAAGGCAACAAAACAAATACCATAAATCTTAAAACCATAATATAAAATAATAATTAAAAAGCCATAAATAGAAAGATATTCACATTTTTTAAAAATGACACATAAAATGTACACATATACTGCAAATAAAACATTGTACGTGCAAATGATTTAATTCGGTATAGTTATGAAACAAAAAAAATCATCTCAGCCCTAAAGATTAGCGTGGAATGTCCTCGCGCCGGATCAGCCGAACACTTTATAAAAACTTGGCGATTGAAAACACGGTAGTGGGCGAGGTGTCAACTGTGCAAAATCTCAGGGCAACCCTATAATGGCGCACTCCTAACAAACATAGAAGAGGGACGATCCAGCGTTTGCGCTGCTTCAAGTAAAAGGGGCAAAAAACAGCAGATGGTCATCAGTTTCCTCACACCCATTGCATGCTGGGCAAAAGCTACTTCCCCCTAGTCCACGTTACCATTTAGAGGTAAATGAAGCGTCAGGAGGAGTGTCCAATCTGAACCTTTAATAAAGGGCTTTGGTGGAGGGCGGATCAATCTGGTCCATATAGGCCTCAAAAGTTGAAAAAGGTTTGTACCCTATATAGCGGTAGCTAAGGTACCCCAGACTGAGCTAGTTAATCAGCTTCATCTCCTCATGTTCCCATTAAAGAGACTTCAGCTTTTTAATTGAGAAAGATGTGATGGCAGATGTGTCTACCCAAAACTCTTGCACCCCTAATGAGTAGAAGGTCTGTTTGATATAACTCAGCCATGGTACCAAAGGCCTACTTTTTTGTCTACCCAAGGTGTCACTCAGACCAACCCTATAATGTGACAGCTCGGGAACTGACCAAAGGCGTAGCCAATAAAGTTGGGGTTTTAGTCGCACCAGAGAAATAATAGGGCGGATACCAAGGTCTTGTCTAAAAATCAAGGGAGTGCTCTGGGGTAATTTAAGGCCATCCTCAAAAATGTGTTTTCAGCTGTACCCAACACACCTATTTTACTATTCCCCCAAAGTTCTGCGTCATAGGTAGCAGCTGCTACTTCCGGGGCTCTCAAAACTTTCAGAAGTGGAGAGACAGGGTGGAAAGTAGCCTTACTGGCAAACCTTAGAATAGCAGCGTCCCTGTAGCCCCTGTGGGGATTTATTGCCATAAACTTCGTTTTGAATATGTCAGCCAAGAGGAAATGCACATTGAATGGAACCTTAGGAGGAGAGTACCAGGAATCATTGTCGCAGCACATAAGTAAATTGACACAGCTGTTGATAAAAAGAAGAAATAATGTAGGGGCAAGGACGCTTCCCTGCCTTACTCCCCTGCTAACTTCAAAATGGTCAGTAGTTTCCCCCGTTTGCTCCCCAGCGGATTTTTGCAAAATTATCATGATGGAGCCTTCTTATGATGTCATACAAGGGACCTGGTAATCCTAGAGCCTTAAGGGTGGACCAATGTTTAGCCCTGGGGACCATGTCCAAAGCTTCCTTCAGATCGACTAAGGCATTTTATAAACTGCCCCTGTTTATATCACCTCTTTCCATCTTATGAGCTGGAGCCTGAAAGCCTGATCAACAGTGCTGGTTCTGGAGCGAAACTCTGCCTAAATAGAGAAAGACTCTTTTTGGCATCAATCCAGGCCTGCAAATGATCCAGAACCTGCTTGCAGAAAATGTTTTGACTTGTGTCAATGAGGCTTATAGGCCGATAGTTTGAATGGTCGAACTTCTTGTTAATGGGAATGATCTCTGCACCTTTCCAGGTAGCAGGGATGACAGCAGCCACCATTATGGTGTTAGCTACACAACTAGGAGAGGGTGCCCAGACAGCTGGTTCAGAGATGAATAAATCATCTGGGATTCCATCCAGTCTAGTGGTCTTGCCAGTCTTCTGGGAGCAAATAGCAGAATAGGTTTCTTCTAGATAGAAAAAACCTAGAACATCTCCTAATGCATGGTCTAAGAAGGTCCAGTCGGTGGAGGAGATGCTGGAGTAATCCTACCCATAGAAACAGAAGGTGGGGAGGGAGTCCGAGGGTCACTGTACAGCGAGTGGAAATGTTAGCTTCGGCCCTGGATCTTGACGTCTTAACCCCATGCGACATTATGTGCCAAAAGGCACCTTGGTCCCCTGCTTGTGATAGAGCGCCATGTTGTTTGGAAAATTGTAGGGGTGCACCATAATCTCAAGTAGTCAGCACCCGCATATTTAGAGGACCATGTTATTGCGCGATTTTATAATGTAGTACCAGGCCGGGGATCAGTGCAATATGTAGAATTATGTTCATATCATTTACAGATTAATGCAGTGCTTTAGTTGAGAGAATCATGTCTTAAGTAACTTAGAATTAATTGCTTTGTGTGTAAATTGTGCATTAGGATTGAGCGTGCCATATTAAAGTTGCACGTGTAGGCTGTTTAATAAGAACCATGATGCTTTAACATGAGAATAATGACTTCTAATGTGAAATGTAATGTTAGGATTGATTAATGAAATGCTTATGTTGCTGTATTAGAAATGCATTTAAAGGAGTAAAGGCCTGAGACATGAAAACGCCAGCAGAGGCCTAACTGTGGTTTTCTTAACATGATTAGAAATGTCGAGTTGAAAACGTACCTTGGGAAAAGAGGCTCCTGTTTGCAGTTGAATTTCGAATTGTAACTTAGAACGTGCAAAGAATTGTTTCTCATGTATTTCTTTTGCAGGTGCAAGGCCATGTAGCCCGGAATGAGCCATTGTTTAGAAGTTAGACTGGTAGGAGTAGGGACGAAGGGAGTCTACAGGAATGTACGGCTGATACTTTTGGTGGAGAAGGTGCCTGGGACCCAAGGACACAGCAACGGTTTCTGGAAGAAGAAGGATCGACGCTGGAAAAGTACGAAGGGCTGCACCTGCCAGAAAGAGGTGTGCCATGGGCGTATCCACTGTTTTGGGATTTTGTATTAGGGAAAGCGCCCCGAGTGTGGAGAGTCAGTTGCTATTGAAGTTAGGGTTAGAGTTAGTTGGCGGCCTGTCTAAGGCAGTGCCAATTGGATGTGCAGTTAGACATGGGACTTAGAGGGAACTAGGCAGGAGAATTTAAGGAGTATCTTAGAACGAGCTCGGTAGTTTAGGCTACTTACCTGGAAAAGTGAATGTGCTTCTTAGGGAACCTTCACAGCTGACACCTTTTTCTCTTGCCTGGGAGGTATGTTAAGTAGGGATGTCCCTTTAGAGCTAGTGTAGGGACAGACTAATCTTTTTCTTTTCCATTGGAGCAGATGCAGTCGAGTTTTCCAGTGGGAACTGTTATCGCATGCCTAATGCTTCTTGAATTAACTTTGCTCTTCATTTTGAGTCATCTGACACTCCTGCGTAGGATTATGTTTGTATTAGTGCCAGTTTATTTCTTGAACCTCTTGCTGAGGGGCTTGTATGTGCAGTTGTTTTTGGCGTTGTAATAAAATTTTAAACTTTTCTTCGGAGTCAGTGGTCCTTCAGATTGAGACGTGTTGAATTTGGGAGACTATAAAAATTATGACATTTAAAGAACTTCCTTCACATTTCCATGCAGACTAAAGAGGTCTGTCGACCAGGGATTCTTTGGATTGTTAAGGTGAAAATCTAGATGAGAATCGCAGCTTCATCACTTGTGAAGTGGTCAAAATATCAGCCCTAGTGGATGTATACCACATGATTTGTGCTTGCTTTAGAGTTGAGTTGTAGGAAGCTCTTGCTGACTGGATGGCTTCTGGGGAGCCTAATTTAAGAGACTAAATTAGAAGTCTCTTTGTCTCTCTGCACTCTTTGTCAAACCAAGTAGGATCCACAACAGGGGGCTTGCTCTTGCCAGAAGGTGATTTAGTGAAGAAGCACTTTTTGAGTTCCTCAAGCCACCTATTTAGGTTTTTTTTAGCATCATTGAGAGCTAACTCAGAGAAGGAAAACAACATTGAGATAAAATCATGATACAATTGAGCACGGACTCTCTCACTTTTTGCCACTTGCTGCCATCTAACCTTCATCCGATTATTGCTGACAGTTAAGTCACCATTAGACTTTATTTGATTTTGGGCCGTTTTACCAGGAATACTCCGAAGGGAGATAGTCAGTGGAAAATGATCACTTTCAAAATGAGACAGAACTTCCATTTCAAATATGCTATCCCAAAAGTTAACATCTATAAGAATCTAAATGTTGGTTGCCTCTCGAGGTCTGACCTAATTCTGCCATTACAGGCTCTCAGGTGACAGCATACACTAAGGCCCAGCATCTACCGAGCTTCCCTAGAAAGGGTTTGTAGGTTAGGGCCTTGCAGCTGGGGTATACCCCAAAACAAGTCCTCCTCGCTAAAAACTTCCTGCAGTAGAGACGAGGGTTCAAAAGATGTATTAAAATTCCCACCTACTATTACGATGGTCTCCTCTCTATTTTTGGAGAGGGTGTCTCTAAAGAGGTGCAAAAACTCTTGCTATAAACGTTAAGGAACACCAGAAGGACCTTATTCCCTTATAAAACTTCAAGGCCCAATAAATAAGGGGTATCAAGGGGTAGATGCCTTATATTGTAACCCAAAGTAATCTTTAGCCATACAGCTAGGCCCCCCGAAGGTTTCCAGCCCGGGATTTACAAGCTGGAACGTGGAAGGGCATGAAGCCTTGCCTATATGAGGGAATGATTTCCCAAGTTTCCTGAAACATGATGATATCAAGTGGTCAATGAATGCCCCCTAATCTTCCAGAATGAGCTTACTTTCAAGCCCAGATATGTTCCATGAGACCACAGTAAAAGTACTGGACGAGCTAGGCAGGGGACAAGCCTGAGGTTCTTGGGAAACGGATAATGGTTCACTAGAAAGAAGACCCAGGGTAATTTCACTAGTGGCTGACAGCACTCCAGGGGTAGTGGGCAACATTGCTGTTTACGGAATACAGGTAGCATCTCTGTTAGCTAAAGGACCCTCAGGGACGCAGTCACTGCCTGCAAGGTTACTTTAGAGTATATAGCCTCCTCGCTGTTCTAGGAAGCGTGGAATTGGTCTATGACTGCATGGGCACCCTTCCCCACTTGACGTCAATCTAGATCCGCACTGCGATAACTCAAGCGCTGGGCAAGGAAAGAACTCTTGCAATTCACCACAATACAATCCCCCCTCATGCGTTTGGCCGAAGGATATATCCACCCAACCCTACGCCCACATAAAATTTCCTTAGACTCATTGATATCCAAGTCGGTGTTACAGGACAACCAGGGGCAAACTTTGCTTTTCAGTTCAAGCATTTGTTCTTCACTGGTAGAGTTTAGGAGCGGAACATCGGTTAAAATGACAAAATAGAGGCAGCAGCCGGGAGGAAGATTAAGCTAGGACAGGTGCGGGGCTGGTTTGAACATCTTTGCCAGGGCTGCTTTTGGTTCCCAATCTGGACTTGGATGGCTGAATGGAAACGTGGCAAAAAGAAGGATAGAAAGAAGAAAGGAGCAAATATGGAAAAAGATGGAAAAAATGGAGTGAAGGAACAAAAAAGGAAGGAATGATGGTAAACACTGAAAGATTAATAGGCAAAAGAAAGTAAAGGCGGGAAAAGACAGAAAAATGAAGAAAAGGAAAGAACGATGGAAAATATAGAAAGTATCATGAGAGAAGGAAAGAAAACTGAAAGCAAATTGAAAGATGGAAAGAAGAAAAAAGGAGAGAAAGATGGAAAGATGAGTGGAAAGTAATGAAGAGAAGGTAGGATCAACACAAAGATTTAATGAAGTAATATGGGATTCTATGGTGGTAGCACAGGGAAAGAAGTTAAAACAAATTCACAATAAGCAAAAGAAAGGAAAAAAGAAGGAAAGATTGAAATAAAAAGAAAGGATAGATGGAAAAGAAACCAGAAATACAGAAAAAAGATTAAACGAAATACTAAAATATGTTAAAAAAAATGGAAATATGGAATGAAAGAAAAGGAAAATGTAAAGAAAGGTGAAAAGAAAAATTAATGATAAGAAAATAAAGAAGGAGGAAAGAAAATGGCAAGGGAAGCCATATGTAAAATGATGATGAGAGAAAGAAGGAATAAAGTTTGGGAACTTCACCCCCATTACCACTTGGCGGAAATTCAAAAAGGATTACTGGCAAGCATAAATTGATTTGTTATTATAGATTTCCCCACCACGGCAGGAAATTCCATGGAAGGGGTGGTAAGTGGGCAATGCAAAGTATTGGTTAGTCTACTACATTTGCGGGAATTCACAAACTGAAACCTGACCCCTTCCCAAGACGGGAATGGTCGCAAATTTACTCCATTCAAGGGCCTAGGTAACTCCCCTTCCAGGGGGGGAGGGGGAATGGAGATCACTCCGAGATTTATGGGGGTGCAAGGGAAGGGATTTCTTCACTCGTAAAACTATCTAGCATGCAGAGAAAAAATAAAATAAAATATGCATTTGCACAGTAGGCTCAATTTCCCTCGGGTGAATTCATTTTGCTCTGTAGATTTCTGCACGTGGAATAGGAGCCTGTGGGATTTGTTACATGACATTCCCAGTAATGCACATGGAAACCTGCACTTTCTGCAGCTTTACAGGCATACCACTGGGAATGTTGGCGAATTGAAAACTAAACATACAAGTACGCTCAAGCAGTGCTTTAGATTGGCACATGAATTTGTACATTTTGGGGGGGGAATATGGCCAATATAAGTACGTGCGGAAAACAGTAAAAGTGAAATTGATGGTCCTATTTGTCAAACTAGAGCATGAGTATCCAACAACCACTATTGCTCAAACAATACCAAACCTTAGCTGGGAAAACTTTTACAGTAAGATCATTTCAGGGGCACTTTTTCAGTAGCTCTAATTGTGAGGCTTATAAAAGAGAAAGTGCATTAAAAAACCTGAAAGAGACAAAGAACACAAAAAAACCTGAAAGAGACAAAGAACACTACTCCCATTAATTGGGGTCTTGTGAGCCCCTCACACTCTAGGGTCGCAATGCAACTGCACCGTCTGCTCTAATAAAAGCTGCTGTCCTGAGTAGCAGGCTATCCCTTCTGTCTCTTTCAACCCTTCCCCACTAAGCCTGGCCATCACTCAGTCTTGAAACAGAATCTCTGCCCCGTTCATAAAAATAATTTCCAACATATTGCCCACCATTTTGCAGCAAGTGTGCCCTCCGGTCTAATGCTCTCCCCATGCCTAGAGTGTAAAGTAAGATAGTCATAGTTGTGATACAGTGGACCTTTCACACTCCTGGGCACCAGTACCACTGAATCTGCCTCGCTACTGAGAGCTCCTGCCTTGCGTAGCGGGCAGCTTTCCCTTCCCCTTGTTAAAATCCCCTTTGGGGCCCATCGGGAGACGGGGAGGAGAAAGACCGACCAGAGACAATATAAGGTGTGATAAAGGCCGCTTTATTGGGAACAGGTGCATCTTAACACAATACCACATCCTTGGCCTTTGCCGTACAAAACTAGACCTAACTAAATATACACATACCTGACCAAACCCCCACCCCCACCCCCACCCCTAAAAAGTTCCCCCGCAAACAACATAAACATAAGTACCATAACTGCCTCAACTGTTTAAACACTTGCCATATGTACACTCCCTCCCCCTCTGTCCAGGAAACCTCATTCCTCCTATCCTACCCCCCCTTAACTAGGAAAAAGCGCCACCCCAACAACAATTTATCAGCACCTGCCCCCAGCGACATCAGCTCCCATCCGACCTAACCAAAAAGCGCACCTGCTCCCAACAAAACCCCTCCAGAACACAACCCCCAGAAACCAGGAAAACCCCCGCTCAGACCCACCCCAAATGACATAACACCCCGCCCACTGCCTCCGAATTTCCAGCAAATCCCTCTTCATTTGTTTCACAAGTGCCAGTCCCTTTCACTTCACCAAGTCATTTTCACCCAAGTGGATGACTACCACATCCGGACAGACCCCCCCCCCCCGCACAACATTGTTTAAGGCCGGCACCAACTCGTGCCAACGCATGCCCCCTTTTCCCCTCCAATGACACCTAAACAACTGTTCGTCTAACTCCAAATTGAGGTTCCTGTGTTTCTCCCATTCGGCCCTCTCCGCTCTCTTAACAAAGGAATGGCCCACCACGTAAATGCTCATCGCTGTCGCAGTAGACCCCGCCACCGCACCTGCAAAGATACATATGTAAGCAATGGGCCAAGCATGTCAACCTCACTCCACTCCTACCCCCCGCATCCTGACGTACGTCCTATAACATCCGATTTCCAGCGTCCCAGCCTTTTGATCTCCTCCTTACCCCAACCCTTTCGCGCCGCCTCCGTCGCCGCACCAATGCGGAAGGAATGCGTCCCGAAATCCTTCGGGTCCTCACCCATAGACCGTAGGGCGTGCCGCAGGACCCACAGCAGCTGAGCCGCCGTCACCCATCCGGCCTCTCCCCGGCTAAAAACCTCTGCACCGTCCTGCGCCTGCCCTCTCGCCAGTCGCCTCCCCCACTCCGCCGGACACACCGCCTCTGACCCCCCCAGGACCCAGCACCACCCAAGTACCCTCACCACGCTGATCCGTATTTGACCGTTGCAGACGCACCGCCACCTCCCGGCCACACAACTCTACCTCCCCACACTTCACATCCGGCCGTCCTTGCAACCCCACCAACTCCGACACCCGAAACGCTCCAAAAAACATCCACAACAACAGCGTGGAAAACAAAACCGTCTTCGCCTGATCCCTGCACACCCCCGGTAGGCGGCGCACCAAGCCTTCCAGCATCACTTCCGTAATAGGATGTCGCTGCCGCACCCACGCCCCCATCTCCCTCTCCCAACCCTCCAAAAGCCGCCCCCCCAACTCTCCCGCCGAAGGCGCATAACCCCACCAGAGCTTCCCCATGAACGCCACCCCTGCCAACTTCCCCGCAATCGTCACCCTCGCTAGCCCCTTGTCCATCAAACCGAGCATGAACCGCACCACCGACCATCCGACCTAACCAAAAAGCGCACCTGCTCCCAACAAAACCCCTCCAGAACACAACCCCCAGAAACCAGGAAAACCCCCGCTCAGACCCACCCGAAAACCATGCCTCATAGGGCGGGCGGGCGGTACAACAACTCTCCTGCCTAACTCGGCTGCTGGGTCACTGTCCACAAAATGGTGTACAGTGACCCAAAATGGCCGTTCTTATACCCCCCAGCCCAAAGGTAGCCCAAGCCAGCCCAAACTAACCCCAAGGAGCCCAACCAGCCCAATCCTGGCTTCCTGTCCCCCTGTCTTTTCTGTCCCCCCCTTTCCTTCCGGGGCCCCAAAATTCCCCGGGGGGGCGAGCGTCCCTCCGGTCGGCCACCCCCGCAAAGCCCCATTGGGGCCCATCGGGAGACGGGGAGGGGAAAGACCGACCGGAGACAATATAAGGTGTGATAAAGGCCGCTTTATTGGGAACAGGTGCATCTTAACACAATACCACATCCTTGGCCTTTGCCGTACAAAACTAGATACACATACCTGACCAAACCCCCACCCCCACCCCTAAAAAGTTCCCCCGCAAACAACATAAACATAAGTACCAACTACCCAAACGCCTACCTCAACTGTTTAAACACTTGCCATATGTACACTCCCTCCCCCTCTGTCCAGGAAACCTCATTCCTCCTATCCTACTCCCCCCCTTAACTAGGAAAAAGCGCCACTCGAAAGCCTCCATACGGCTTTCGACCCCCCCCCCCCCCAGGGCCCCTGCACCTTTGGATACCTGCGCACCCCAACGGCCCGATCCACTGCCTCCTTCAGCTGCACAATATAGAGCTCCATCCCATATCGTGACAAATGCACGCCATCCTCCCTGAAAAAATACACCGCCCCATACCTCAGCTCCGGGTGCTCCATCCTACCCAAACCTTCTTTCTCACAGAAAGCCCTTATCTCCCTGTTAATTTTTCTCCGTGTCCTGTCAATAGCCACTGGCCTCTCTGCCCCTTTCCAGCATCGTCTGGGAATAAATTCCGACCAAATGACATAACACCCCGCCCACTGCCTCCGAATTTCCAGCAAATCCCTCTTCATTTGTTTCACAAGTGCCAGTCCCTTTCACTTCACCAAGTCATTTTCACCCAAGTGGATGACTACCACATCCGGACAGACCCCCCCCGCACAACATTGTTTAAGGCCGGCACCAACTCGTGCCAACGCATGCCCCCTTTTCCCCTCCAATGACACCTAAACAACTGTTCGTCTAACTCCAAATTGAGGTTCCTGTGTTTCTCCCATTCGGCCCTCTCCGCTCTCTTAACAAAGGAATGGCCCACCACGTAAATGCTCATCGCTGTCACAGTAGGCCCCGCCACCGCACCTGCAAAGATACATATGTAAGCAATGGGCCAAGCATGTCAACCTCACTCCACTCCTACCCCCCGCATCCTGACGTACTTCCTATAACAGTCCAATTTCCAGCGTCCCAGCCTTTTGATCTCCTCCTTACCTCAACCCTTTCGCGCCGCCTCCGTCGCCGCACCAATGCGGAAGGAATGCGTCCCGAAATCCTTCGGGTCCTCACCCATAGACCGTAGGGTGTGCCGCAGGACCCACAGCAGCTGAGCCGCCGTCACCCATCCGGCCTCTCCCCGGCTAAAAACCTCTGCACCGTCCTGCGCCTGCCCTCTCGCCAGTCGCCTCCCCCACTCCGCCGGACACACCGACTCTGACCCCCCTAGGACCCAGCACCACCCAAGTACCCTCACCACGCTGATCCGTATTTGACCGTTGCAGACGCACCGCCACCTCCCGGCCACACAACTCTACCTCCCCACACTTCACACCCGGCCGTCCTTGCAACCCCACCAACTCCGACACCCGAAACGCTCCAAAAAACATCCACAACATCAGCGTGGAAAACAAAACCGTCTTCACCTGATCCCTGCACACCCCCGGTAGGCGGCGCACCAAGCCTTCCAGCATCACTTCCGTAATAGGATGTCGCTGCCGCACCCACGCCCCCTTCTCCCTCTCCCAACCCTCCAAAAGTCGCCCCCCAACTCTCCCGCCGAAGGCGCATAACCCCACCAGAGCTTCCCCATGAACGCCACCCCTGCCAACTTCCCCGCAATCGTCACCCTCGCTAGCCCCTTGTCCATCAAACCGAGCATGAACCGCACCACCTGCTCCTCCCGACGCCACTTGCCACGTTGCCTTACCGCTCCAAAACATAGAAACTCCAGCCAAGCCTGATTATAAGTCTTCCACGTGGACGTCGCCAGAGACGCCTTCACCAACTGAACGACCCGCGCTCTCCCACCAACCAAAGCTCCTCCGGCACCTGCGTCTTGTCTGCGGCCGCCTCCGTGGCTAGCCCATGGAACCTCTGCCACTGTGAACGAGACAAAGCATCCGCAATGTCATTGTCCACCCCCGGTACATGCTGAGCTTGAAATAAAATGTCATGCTCCAAGCACTTCAAGACGAAAACGCGCATCAACGTCAGCACCTGTGGCTCCCTCGCGGACTGCCGATTCACCACCTGCACCACCGACATGTTGTCCACCCTGAACAAGACTCGCTTGTGCGCCAGATCCTGCGCCCACACTGTCACAGCCACCACCAACGGAAAAAGCTCCTTCCCCCCGCCTGCCAATGAGCCGGCCACTGCTCCGCGCACCATCTCCCCGCCCAGTAAATACCGAAGCCGCCGACTCCCGCCGCGTCCGATGACATCGTGACGTCCCACTCCCAGTCCTCCGGGGGCGCCATGGGCATTCCATTAAAACGGCCCAGAAAAGCCAGCCACATGCTCAAGTCCTCTCTCGAACCCACCGACAGACGTACGTGATGGTGTGGCAACGTCAGACTGGACAATGCCAGCCCCAGCCGACGGCAAAACGTCAGCCCCACCCGCACAACACGGCACGCAAAGTTCAAATGTCCCAGCAACACCTGTACCTCCCGCACCTTCACCTTCCGCCTGGCCAACATGCCACTCACCAAGTCCATCATCACCACCCGCTTGTCCTGCGGTAGGCGTGCTTCCATGGCCACTGAGTCTAGCTCAATACCGAGGAAGGACAGCACTGTGCTGGGACCCTGAGTCTTCTCCGGCGCCAAGGGAACCCCCAGGTAACCCATCAAGTCCGTAAAACTGTCCAGCTGCTGCTGGCAGTCCGTCGAACCGGGCCGACCCACCAGGAAGAAGTCGTCCAGATAGTGCGTTACCAGCTCAGAGCCTGTGCGCCAGGAAAAAGCCCACTGCAAGAAGGAGCTGAACCTCTCAAACAATGCACACGACACGGAGCACCCCATGGGAAGCGCTCTATCCATGAAAATGAGGCGGTCAAACTGGATCCCCAGCAATTGATGATCCGCCGGATGCACCGGCAACAACCGAAACGCAGATTTAACATCACATTTCGCCATGAGTGCACCCCGACCCGCCGTCGTCACCAGCCTCCTCGCCACGTCCACGGACGAGTACGACACCGACGCCAAATCCGCCGAGATGTAATCATTCACCGACGTGCCCTCCAGCCATGATAGATGCTGAATCAGTCGAAACTGACCCAGCTCCTTTTTGGGAACCACTCCAATCGGTGAAATGATCAAGTCCGACAGGGGCGGCTTCTGAAAAGGACCCACCATCCTCCCTACCTTCACGTCCTTGAAAAGCTTCTCCCGGACGATACCTTTGTGCGCGTTCACGGACTTCAGGTTCTCCGCCCACCGAGCGATCCGCGGGCCCTCCTACCCCAAACGAAAACCCTCCCTGAAGCCCCGACGCAGCAAGGCCGCATCGTCCACCCGCGGATAAGCCGCCAAGAGAGGTTTGAGCCTGTCCAACCTAACCGGTGTACGAGCCTTTTCCCATGGCACCGCCCCCCCCTGCCGCCCCGTCTCCCCCCACCGTGAGCTGACGCCGGCTGCTGCCCCTGTGCGGGCCCTCCTCCGAGCCCCCAGCAGCGCACCACTGGGTGTCTCCTCCCGCACTTGTAGCATTCGTGCCGAAAACAGCACACTTGCTTGAGACAGGACCCCTTATTGAAGCCCCAGCAGGCCCCGACGCTGCTTGTACTCCCGTTGTCTCCCGACCCCACCCCCCACGGGTGGGGCGGGCCGTAAAGGGGGGCGGCGCCAGCGGAAGCCCACTGGCCGTGTAGATGGTGCGGCCAAACTTCGCCCCACTCATCGTCTGCTGATACAAGTCCGCATCCAACTCTCCCCACTTCGCCTCGGGGTCCGACGCCATGCGCGCCCAGAACTCCTCGTCGTAATGCGACCAAGCATAGCCTCCGTACGTCACTTGCGCCCGCCGCACCACATCCATATATTTGAACAAAGCGACCGACCTGTCCGGATACTTTTCGCAGTACACACTGGTGTATATCAGGAAGGCAGCCGACCAATTCTCAATGGTCACTGGCACCTTGGGGCGCCTAGCTAACTCCTGTTCCTCCTCCTTCGAACCCTCCTTGGCCATCAACTCCCTGTGAAGCAACTTCAAAATCTCCACATACTCTCCTTTCCAGATCTTCTCCTTAGTCGCCAGTGACAAGTGTGCCCCCAGTGGTTTCGCTACCCCCATATAAGGCAGCTTCCTGACCGGCACATCACAACTCTCCTTAGTCCCGACGCCAGACGCCGCCGACCTCCCGGACTCCGCCGCATCTCCCATCCCAGTGCTCACCGACGCCGCGTCTCCCGCCGCCTCCTTCGCCTCCGTACACACCCCGGCATCCATCACATACCTGCCCTTCACCAATCGCATCAAATCCCCTCCTCCAGCATCCGTACCCACAGACACCTGGCCTCCTCCGGCATCCGCACCCCCAGACACCCGGCCTCCATGAGGCCCGCCCAAGCCACTCCCCAACCGTGCACCGTCCTTACCTGGCGTCAAGGCTGGCGTCCGCACTGGATCCCGCCACCTAACCAGTTCCGCTGGGGGGGCCGTCACCTGCGGCACGTCTGCCGGGGGCGGACCTGCAGAATACTTCCAACAGCATTACTCGTTTCCCCCTCCCCCTCCCGAATCTCCCCTTCCTCCTCCGACTCCATCTCCCCGCATCCTTCTCCATCCCCCCACTGCCTCACCTGGCTACCTCCTCTGCTCACCCTGCTCAAACCTGCCTTGTCCCTGAACGCCTTCATCAGCGCCCCCAAATCCACGCTCTCCCTCCTCCCACTCTCTGCTTAGTAATCTGTGTAGCCTGACACATTCGCGCTCCATCCCCGTCCCCCGGCGGCCGTCTCGACTCATCGGGAGGGGGGCGGCAGAGACATATGGCCCTGCCAACCGCTGTCCTCACGTGCATGGTCCCTCAGTGGAGCGCGACCGCCCGTACAAGGCAGAGCCGGCCCATCCTCTCGGCGGGTTGGAGCCGCATGCTGCTCACCCGAGCCCCCTGCCAACTGCTCCTGCCAAGAAAAAAGCGGGGAAGTCCAGCATGCCGAGGGAAATTCACCCCCCTCGCCCCCCCAACCTCCGGGCGCGCCCCTCCCCCAGGCCGCCGAATGCCCTCCCTGTCACGCCGGTCATCCCCCCACCCCGACCCCGTACCCCCATGCCCCCCGTCCCTCCCCGCGCCCACCCCCAACCCTCCACATGCCCCACAGCCCCGCGACCCACCCCGCTACCCCCCACCACCCCCCACCCTCGTGACTCCACTCGCCATACCACCCCCTCCCCAACCCACCTCCGCACCCACCCCCTGTGGCAACGCCTCACCCCTCCCCACCCACCGTCCACCCTCGCCGCACCCTCCCTGCCCTGCATCCACCCTCAACCCCCGTGGCGACACCGTCCTGCTGGGCCCCACCATGCCCCCCTCCCCCTCCGACGATGACCCCCAATCCAGGTCGCTCAACCCACCCCTCCCCCTGCTCCCCTCCCCCTCCGATTCCTCAATCAGCAACGGCGAGCCACCCCCCCTCCAGCTGGCCCCCCAGCCCCACCCCCCCTCGTCCGTGCTCTGGGCCGGCCCCCCTCCCCCCACCCCCTCACTCCCCACACCTTGGCAGCCAGGCAACCCCCCGATACCCCCTCCCCCCCGGGCACACCCCCTTCCTGCACCACGGGCTCCTGCCCCCCTTCCCCCCCGCCAACCCCTCCAACCTGGCACTCCTCCTCTTCTTCCGTGCACCCCCTCACCCCTCACTCCACTGGCAGTCCCCTTATCTCCCCCCGCTCCTCTCTCCAGTGCCCCGACTGCCTCCACCTCGCAGTCCGCCCCCCCTCACCCCCCCGCCCCCTCCACGAACTGCAGCGGCACCTTCCGCGCTCCTCCTCGCTTCTTCCCCGGCCCTTTACCCCGGTTCGGCGCCTCAGCCACCCGCCGACCGCCGCCGCGCGTTGCTCCTCCTCCGGTCCCCCCCCCTCCTCACCCGTGACCTCGGCGGCTCGCAGGCCGCCACCGCCGCCACGGCGCCATCTGCAGCGCGCTGCGGAGGCCTTACCCAGACATCTCCACGCAGCAGGTCCATCCTGCCCGCTTACCCCAAGAGGCGCAGAGCCTCCCGCACTCGGGGATCCGACAGCGCCTCCGCCGCCATGCCACACACCAGGTAACGCCGCTCCAGCCGTCCGCGTCGCCGACCACAAGACCCGCTGCCCTGCCGCTTGCCAAACCTCACGCCACAAAGTCCAACTAAATTCAAGCAATGCTCGCCAATCTCCCCCGCTAACCCTCCTACTCCCTACACTGCAACAAAACTCCACAACAACTCTCCTGCCTAACTCGGCTGCTGGGTCACTGTCACAAAATGGTGTACAGTGACCCAAAATGGCCATTCTTATACCCCCCAGCCCAAAGGTAGCCCAAGCCAGCCCAAACTAACCCCAAGGAGCCCAACCAGCCCAATCCTGGCTTCCTGTCCCCCTGTCTTTTCTGTCCCCCCCGCCTTTCCTCCCGGGGCCCCAAACTTCCCCGGGGGGCGAGCCTCCCTCCGGTCGGCCACCCCCGCAAACCCCATTCTTCCTTTCTGCCACCTCTTATAAGCCTAAGCTAATGTTTCTCCTGGGCTTCAACTTTCTCCTCTCTTGGGCCATTGGTCAGAATCCCAAAGCAACACTTGCACAGCAAGGGTACACTGAGTGCAATCAAGGAATGATGGTACAACAGACATGATAGGGGTTTAATTGTGCCCTCCCACCCCTGGACCCCACTGCCACTGCATGTGCAGCACCAATGATTCCTACTCCTCTGCCCACTCCACTGAGTCATCACTCGTAGTCCTGAGGTTCAAAGCAGACTGGCTGCCAATATGTGTCAGAAAGGGAGAACATAGTACCCACATCTTGCCCCCTTGTGGCTTTGGACCTGCTCCATATGCAGCAAGGATGATCTGAGCTTCAATGCTAATGAGGAAAAAGGCTCCCCCATTGCTCTAGTAACATATCCATAATTCGGGTGCAGTGCCCCCCCTACTATTGTCCCTGTGCCAATGCATCTGCTGCACTAATGATAGTGATGGCTCCTTGGAAAAAAAGGAGCCCACATTTCTCAATACCTTCTTCAGGGTATCTCTCTTATTTATTTTATTTATTTATTTATTTATCTCTGAGGAAGTGGGGAAGCTGTCTCAGTCCATTTGTAAATGAAAAAAATATATCCCACACAGCACCCTCTTCTTTGTCCCATCTCTTTAACACTATCCATGGATTTTGCTGCTTTCCTCTTTCTCCTGAGCCATTATTCCAAGACCGCAGGGGTCCGGACAATTAGAGTTCTGAATATGAACCTTTTGGCCTCCTCGTACCATCCCCTCGACTCACCTGAAAGGACATCTGCATGTTAACAGTGGTCGAAGCTGGTCAGGTGAATGGGTACCAAGGTGCCTGTGTGTTTTTAATTTTACAAAAATGTTTACCATACTTTTTGTTTAAAAAATCATCCCTGAATTGTTAATGGATATCTGGATGGTACCCCTTTGCGAGAGCCCAAGACGGAGCTGTCTAAGGGGCTTTAATTTTTGAAGTCATTTAAAGCATCATGATGACAAATATTTATTATTTTTGAGAGGTAATGTAAGGATGCTGAGTTTTGGAAAGTGCCTTTTCAATGGGCTTATAAGATTCTCTGTGGTATGTACAACGTGGTTCACTAATACTGATATGTACTCCTTGAAAGCATTTCTTTGATCATATACACTAAATCCTTGTGTGGCAGTCTATTGTATTCTGCGTGCATTACAATTTTTTAAAAACTCACTATTCTACACTGCACCAACCAGGAATTAATTATGTGACTCTGGTTTCAAAAATAGACCTCTGCAGTAATCGCATTAACATACTGGCGCTTCAAAACGTAAAAACATTGCATTTCCCACCAATAAGATTACTTTTCATTTATTTTTCATTCAAGGTGTGTGTCTTATTTTATATGCGGTTGCAGTGAAGGAAAAAAAACAACAAAATACTTATAAAATATTTTGCTGTTTTTAGCCCTGTCTGTGACTTCGCCACCACATGGCTCAGGATCACATGTGCCACGCTTATTTATGTAATTTAGCCACCTCAATAAACAAAGTTGTGCTTCCAAGCCACCTTCATTTACAAGTACTTACTGAGGAATTTGCGCCACCTTGGGAACACTGCCACAGAACCCTGGGATGTGGCAAGCCCTCCTATTTGAAAACTTCTATTGTAGGTAGACAGCAAAGCAGGCTACTACATATGCTGTAAATAATTACACCTACATCCATATTTTCCATAAATCCAGGTGTTTCGGCATTAAAGAAACAGGAGTGACCTGGGAGGACTATTGCAATGCAGTCTGTATAAAAGCCAGCCCAGGGTTGTGCTGGTGGTATGTGCTTGTACACCACATCGCCATGATGGTTGCCAGCAGACGTGATTTGTATTCCAACTTTAGCCTCTTATGTTTCAAAGTATTGGTGTGCAGAGTGGGCAATTCTCGTGAATGTTATGTACTTCATGAGGTTTTTTATGCATATGGATTTTCACATGACAATAAGGGTCTTCATGTCCCTTTTAAACTGGAGAAAGTGTGATTGTCTACATTAAAACAGTTTTAGATTTGTCTCGTGTCAGAACAGGAATTCATTTTCATGGCTAACTAGCCCTTGCCAGCTTATGGGGTAAACTGTACAAGGCATAAAGGATGCAAAAGTAAGAAACACTAGAAACTGTAGATACAGCCAATAACTGGGGTGCAATAGACACCTCACTCGAGAAATAACACTTTTCACAATCCTGGTTAGATGTAGGACTTTGTAAATACAGAGAGCCAAAGCCGGTTAAATTCTAACATCTAACCCCCCTACAAGGCTGTTTTGCCAGTGCCAGTGCTTTATTTGAATACAAATTAAAAATGTCTCAACTGGAAGTTATTTCATATGGCAATTTCAGAAACAGATTTAATCAAAAGGAAGAACGGAAAAAAAGAGACCCAAAGAAATTTGTAGAGAAACAAAAGGTTCTTATTTGCAAGTAGTTATGACAGCACTACAGTACATTGTATATAAAAGTAACCATAAGTGGGTTGTGCACTGAATGTGCTAGTGACAGTGAACAGCGCAGAGACACAAAAAAGCGAACGAGCAGCGTGGACGGCGCAAAAATTTCAACGGAATTGTGGTCATTAACAAAAGAAGATTTATAGAAGTAAAGTATTTTTGTAAGCTGTTTTAAAATATTTAAATTGACCACATTGGAATCAAAAAGGGACGCTGGGTGGTTAACTTTGAGCCAGTTGTTTGTGGTAGGGCTCACCGGCACTCATTTTTGGAGACTGGTGATCCAGCGGGCTATAGAAAATATATCATAAACTACGCTACCCAATTTCATAACCTATAAACAAAATTCTAAACTATACATGGACCCATTTATGAACCTGATATATTTTGGGCCTACTGAATCAGGTGGTCAAATAAATCTATATACACATTATTTACAAACTATAAACATTTTATACATTTGCAGAAAGAATATTGTCATTAGAATAAAACCCAACCATTTAAACGACCACCATAGGCGACATGATCTAGCTTAAAGGTAACCTATACTTCAAAATAACCAAGACCAGCTTGTTTATCAAAAGTAAGATTTTATTTTCTAAATTATGGTATATAAGTTGTAAGTTTTATAAATGAAATTTATTTGCAATAAAGCAAGCATGATGGTAAGAAATAAGAAAAATACAATTTAAGCAATTGAATTAACTTCAAAGAATTATATAAAGTTTAGCATTTCTAAAACCTATTTCCCTAACTGAGCTAAATAGACAGAAATTAAAGTAAAGTTCTTTGAGGATTCTTACGTGCTCCACGCAAAGTCCAGCAGCACATCACCCTCATCGGAAAGTCAGAAAGCAGCAGCCAGCCCAACCCTAAGGGCATGACTTTTTATACCTTTCTACGCTAACTAAACTAGCAAAGGAAAGTTTTCAGAAATACTCGACGTCCCATTGGCTGAGAGTGACAAGTGACATGTCACCCGATTCTTAAAAAGTTCCACAAAATCATGTCTTACAAAGACCATTGTCTCTTCCACGTGAAGCCAGAGGCTTCCTGCTATTGCAACTTTGTAACAGATCATCCTCGCAGCTTCCATAGCTTTTCAGAGCAACTTCCGCGGATGCCAAGTTAAGGACTGACAAAAAGTTCACTTTCGACCTTGGCCATGTCCGACAGAATGATGTCAGCTCATCAGTTTTTGCTTTGTGAATGCAGCTTCAATAAACGTTTTAATTCAGAATGGGCGTCTCGTGACTTTCTGCAGAAATATGGATTAGCTCTTTTTGTGCGGCTCAAATAGTTAGGCCTCAAAAGCAGGCAACTTATGATTTCTAGTATAAAACAAACACAAGAAAAGTATTAATGTAAGAAATAAAGTATATTCTGTATCCACCCCATGGTTTACTAAATAATCAACCCACCCGATTAATCAAAATGTTACCTAGCCATTGCAAACAAATAAAGCAGCGTTTATATTTACCAGTCTCCGTTTTTCAATGAGACCCATATGCACCTAGAATAGTAGAAATGACATCACACAGACAAGGAAAAGCAAAACAAGCACATGCTTATTTTAAGTATGCAGCAATTAGTAATGACAAAAACGAAAACAATAAATTATTTTATTATTTTGCACGAACAAAAAGATGCAACATTTATGCACGTTTATGAGCACACATGTTAGTCCCCCCACGTGTAAAGCTTAATCTAGGTTGTATTAGCACGACATATCACAAATCATTAATAATTTTATTCATGTTATGGAAATGTGACTTTGCGAGTTTAAACAAAATTTTGTTTTCTATCTCGCTCCATCAACTCCCTCATCTGGTGATTAACAAATCACCACACCAGCACTCAAAATTTTGGTAAAATTAAATTTATAAGAAATCGATTCAAATTCATTGTATTAGTAAACCTAAAAGTCTGTTTCAGCATAATCCTTGCAATTAACATGACGCTCTCTATGTAACTCCTGCAACTCAATTTCCCTTTCCTCTTCTTTTCTCAGTTTATAAATTCTCTTCTTTTCTCTCAAATGCTTCTTTCTTTTATGTAACAAACAACCTACTTTAGTCAAAATAAAAATGAATATAATTATAATCAAAGGTGCCAGAATCTTGCCAAGAATTGAACTTCCGATATTATGAAACCAGTTTTTAATTGCTTGAAACCTATTTGAAAGTTTCCCAGTAAAATCTTCTTCTTCTAAAGGAATTATTTCAGAATGCATTTGTGTAATATTCTTAATATACATTTCAATATTTTTACTTTCATCCGGTATATATGTACAGCAATGTTGGACATGTAAAATGCCACAGACTCCTCCCTCTTTTGCTAAGAGTATGTCTAAAGCAAGACGATCTTGAATTACCATAGATCTAATTGCAATAACTTCAACATTCACTAATTGAAATCCATCAGCAGTGTCAGTTGATAATCTATCAACTATAGTGGACAATTTTCTGATTCTCCCTGCATTTAAGGTTATACCAACAAAAGGTATTACAGCTTGAAAAATATCTCCCAGAACTTCAGTAAAAGTTTCTCTTTTAGCTCTATTTACATAATTATGGATTTTAAATAATCCTTCTGAATCTCTGTCAACATGAAACACTTTAGGAAAAACAATTCCCACATAACAAGTTCCATACCAATGGTCTGGAAGGTTGTAGTAGGCTTTGTCACCACAAACAAAATAAATTCCAGGAAAGATAGGATCTTTTCCACCTTTAAATCCCCAACCTCCCATAATCTGATAAGTATCTTCACAGTTGCTTGCACCTACAAAATAATTATCAAAAAGTGTGTTATCTCTTCTAATGCAAAGCTTTCCACTAACAGGTTTGTCTATGTGAATTGCAATATTTTCAAGCATTTTGCCATTTAGTTTCTCATCCTCTTTTTGCCAGAATGATGACTTAGTCTGCTTGACTAATTCATTTCTCTTATAAATTGCTCTTCTCTCCTCAACCATATTCAGAAATTTCTTTCCTTCAGCACTTAATTTACATGTTAGATTATTCTTATAAGCATACTCATAAGTGAGTTCATTAGTAACAAGGAAATATTCTCTCAATTGTTTAGCTTTCTTATGCTTATTTAAAGCATTATCAATCTTGACATTAGCAAAAATCTCATCATAATTTGAATAGTAATATTCTAAACGACCAGTTTGATAAAATAAACTAGTTAATACACTACATGTAACAGCATAAGTGAGAGGAAGCATATTATATGTTACTCC
This sequence comes from Lissotriton helveticus, assembly GCF_964261635.1. Lineage (NCBI taxonomy): Eukaryota > Metazoa > Chordata > Amphibia > Caudata > Salamandridae > Lissotriton > Lissotriton helveticus. Next base: position 739,627,738 of record NC_136068.1, on the reverse strand, counting down.
CTCAGAAACAGAAGCGGGTAACTTAACGCACACATAACAATCCTTTGCATCCATTACCTTTACATATTCACTCAAAAGCTTTGTGAAAGTATTGCTTGAAAAATCACCTATTGATTTATCTTGATGAATGTTAGGCTGATGATCAATTACTTTTGCAGATGCACTATGTTTAGTTTGGCTAACCAGAGCTTTGCTTGTTAAATTAACTTTGTGTAATTCTCTATTCATTTCTAAAGGTATGATCACAGCTAGTACCAACCAGAGCAGAACTAAAATGAGCAGACATACCAGAGTCATCTTACAGCATCTTTTAAAAACAGAGCATTTTGAAGTGCTCTTCTTAATGTAAGGCATTTTTAGGTTAGTTTTAGCTTCAAAAAATAAAAATAAATTTTAAAATTTATATACACCCCCCTTTTAAAATATATTTTTCTTTTATAACCCTAAACAAGATTTCTTCGACCTCATGTCATACATAAGTTTTCTTTTACTAGACAGTTTTTCTTCGACCTTGTGTCAACTAACAGGATTTTTTCAGCCTTATGCCAATTTAATAATTTTGTACTTCAATCATTGTCACTAATTTCTTGGATTTCGTTTTCTTCTTCACTACTATCATATATGTCTATAACAGGTGGAATTACTAAGTAAGTCCACTCAGGAGACTTGTATTTCTGGTTTGGTCTAATTATTCTCTTCCCTTTTCTTGATATCACTTCTATTTTCCTCCCAACTCCAACTTCTTTTCCAGGACTCTTTTGACTACTTATTTCTTCAACTTGTTCTATTGGCTTTTTGATTAATCTCACTCTCAACCTTCCACCAGGCCAGAAGTCTGCTTTTCTCACGTACTTTTTCTTTGGTTCAGAATTATTTGATTCTGATTTCCAAGTCCTTTTCTTTCTGTTTTCACTTCCACCTTCCACGTCACTTTCCTCAGTTTCGTAGTCTGAAATTTCAATTGACTCAGGAACTTCTCTATATGGCAATTTCACTCCTTCAGGAACTTCACTTTGTCTTCCATCACTGGTACTCGGTAATTCGTTCTCCTCCTCTTCCTCAATTACCTCTAGCTTCCCAGATTTCGGATTTTTGTTCCTTACTTCAGAGCTCGTTCTCTGCCTTTCGATACTCTCCTGGTCTGAAACTTCTTTTGGTTCAGCTTCTTTGTCTTCAATATAGACAACCGAATCCTCAGTTATCTTTCCTTTTAACAGATTCTCTTCACCTTCAGAATCTATTTCAATTATTTCTAAGTCTTTTCTTGTCAGATTTCCATTCACTGGCACAGTTTCCAGATGTCGACTTTCTTGTCGATCTTCAGAATCTGGAATTATTTCACCTTCTGTTCTGTCTTCTGCTTCAGAATCAGAGTCATCTGTGGTATCACTTTCAACATCAGAATTCTCAGGAGTTGGTATTGGAATAGTATGACTTGGATGAATCCAGCGCTTCAATCCTCTGCACTTTACAGCATTAGTAGTGATCAAGATTACCTGCCTAGGTTTCTGCCATCTAGGAGATAGACAATTCCTCCTCCGATGTACTTTCGTTCTGACCCAGTCTCCAGGTCTCAGATCATGTGTCAAAACTTTGTCATTTGATTGTGCTTCAGTTCCCACCTGATTAGATACAGAAGTTACCATATCAGATAACCTTTTACAGTAATCCAAAATTGCACTGTCATTTATGCTCAACAGTTTACCTACAGGTACAAAAGCTTGCCTCATAACTCTTCCCATCAAAATTTCATGAGGACTCAAACCTGTCTTTTTATCTGGTGTACTTCTTATTGACATCAAAACAAGTGGAAGAGCATCAGTCCACTTCACTCCTGTCTCTAGACACATTTTCCCAATTCTGTTTTTGATAGTTCCATTTATTTGTTCAACTACACCTGATGCCTCTGGTCTGTATGCACAGTGTATTTTCTGCTCAATACTCATAGCTTCGCAAATTAATTTCAACAGTTTGTTATCAAAATGACTTCCTCCATCACTCTCAATAGTAACTGGAAAACCGTACCTTGGGATGATTTCTCTAAGCATTAGTTTTGCTACTGTAATTGAATCACAATGTCTTGTAGGAAAAGCCTCTACCCACCTTGAGAACAAGCATACAATTACAAGTACATATTTCAAACAGTTGTGTAAGGGCATTTCAATGAAATCTATTTGTAACCTGGTAAAGGGACCACCCTCTCGACCAATTATTCCTGTCCCCACCACTGATTTTCTGTTTGGATTCATTTGTTGGCATGATAAACACCTTTGACAAAAAGATTCTGCAATTGTTCTGAATTTGGTATTGAACCATGTTTCTCTAAAAAGTCTGACCATGGAATCTCTTCCTAAATGTGCAGGACCATGATATAATCTGGCCATGTCAGAAATCATGCAATTTGGTAAAACTACTCTCCCATCTTTGTAAACCCACACTCCATCTTCATCACGTTGTCTACAATCTGATCTTAACCACTGGTCTTTTTCTTCATCATCTGCTTCGTTTTGTAAATCTCTAATCTCATTCCATGTTTCTACAACAGTTGTTAGCATTAATGAATTTGAATCAGTTTCTGTACTTCTATTCCGATTGTAAGAATAATTTTTCCTTGCGCAGTACTTTGCTGTTTCATCTGCGAAGGCATTTCCTTTGGAAATATAATCAGTCCCTCTAGTGTGTGCTGCACACTTGACTATGGCAATTTCTTTTGGCAATTGTATTGCTTCAATTAATCTTCTAATGAAAACTGCATTTTTAATTGGTGACCCTGTTGATGTCATGTATCCTCTCTGTGACCAGAGTTGTCCATAATCATGCACAACTCCGTATCCATACTGACTATCAGTAATGATGGTAACTCTTATATCTTTTGATATTTCACATGCACGAATTAAAGCAATCAATTCAGCCACTTGTGCTGAACGAACTCCTTCAAGACATGATGCCTCTTCAACATCTTCGACTGTACAAACTGAGTATGAAGCTTTCAAGACACCACCTTCGGATCTTAAGCATGAGCCATCTACAAAGTAGACAAAATCCGATTCAGGCAAAGGTCTGTCTTTGATGTCTTTTCTTGGTTTTGTGCAGAATTCCATGACATCTAAACATTCATGTTCTGTCTCGATGTCATCAACAATTTCAGAATCAGGCAGTAATGTAGAAGGATTCAGATTCAAACATCTTGAAATCGAAACATTATCTGCTCCCAGTATGATTTTCTCATACTTTGTCAATCTGCTACTTGTTAAATGCTGAGTCTTACCTCTTGTCAGTAATATTTCAACTGAATGAGGCACAAAAACTTTTACAGGAAATCCCATAATGATTCCTTCACTTTGTTCAAGACTGATACTTGTAGCTGCAACTGCTTTTAAACAACCTGGTAATGCTTTTGCAATTGGATCAAGAACTGCAGAGAAATATGCAATAGGTTTCTTTAGGTTCCCATGTCTCTGAATTAACACAGATAATGCACATCCTTCTCTCTCACTGCAATACAGTTCAAAATCTTTTTCATAATTTGGCATACCCAAAGCAGGAGCTTGGCATAAGCTCTTTTTCAAGTTTTCAAAAGATTCCATCTCAACATCATTGAGAATAATTGGATCTTTTACATCTGATTTGGTCAGTCTTTGTAGTGGTTTCGCAATTACTGAAAATCCACTTATCCATTGTCGACAGTAACCTACCATTCCCAGGAACATTCTGACCTGTCTTTGTGTTCTTGGCGGTAACATTGCTTGAATCATTTTTATTCTCTCTATTGTTACTTGTCTTTTTCCTTTTGCAATTCTGTGACCAAGATATTTTACTTCTTGTTTGCAAAACTGTAGTTTTGCTGGGGACACTTTATGTCCTTCTTCTGCAAGGCGATTTAACAGAATTATTGTGTCTGTTACACAATTTTCTCTTGTCTTTGCAGCTATTAACAAATCATCAATATACTGCACCAACGTAGACCTACCTGGTAAGTCTAAATCTTCTAATGATCTTTTTAACAGTTCGTTAAAGATTGAAGGACTTTCTGTATAGCCCTGAGGGATTCTTGTCCATCCAAGGGTCTTATCTTGGAATCTGAAAGCAAAGATTTCATAACTGTCTGGGTGTAGAGGAACAGTAAAGAATGCATTGCAAAGGTCAATGACTGTGTACCATTCAGCATCATATGGAATCTGAAATAGAATTACTGCTGGATTTGGAACCACAGGACAACATGGAATAACAATTTGATTAACCTTTCTCAAATCTTGTACGATCCTAAATGTTCCGTTAGCCTTTTTAACTCCCATAATTGGTGAATTACAAGAGCTACTCTTCATTTCTTTCAATACACCTTGCTTGATTAATTTTTCAATTACAGGTGTAATACCTTCAATTGTCTCTGTTTTCATTTTATATTGTGGAGTGTTTGGAAATTCTATTCCCTGCTTCAATGCAATTTTAACAGGATCTACATTTTTCATCAGACCCATCTCATTCCCAGTAAAATCCCATATTTCAGATTTCACTGTTTCTTTTAGCTCTTCAGGTAAATCTTTTTCTTCAAATGCAGGAAACAATTTTGTTTCTTCTGCTTCCATCATCATCATTGTCATTCTGTACAAACCATCTTCTTCCATTGTTTGTAATTCAACTCCTTCAGGAGAACAATATATTCTGCAATTCATTTTACATAGGATGTCCCTACCTAATAGATTTACTGGACTACTATTACAAACCACAAATCTGTGTTTGTCTCTGTAATTTCCAATTTCAACTGGTACTGGATCAGTTAAGTCTGTTTTAATTTGCTGATTACTTACTCCGACAACTTGGATGGTATCCCCAGAGAGAGGTAGGTTTTCAATTTCCACTGATCTAACAGTAGAACGGGTAGCACCAGTGTCCACTAGAAAAGTGATGTCTACATCATTAACTTTCCCGTTTACATAAGGACCAGACTGGTCAACCTCAAGAGTGGCTCCAACAACACACTCTTCCTCCTCTCTCGGGCACCGTCAGCAATAATCATCAGAATCACTGTCTTGGCTTTCTGTTAATAAAAATTGTTGTGAAGCATTTTGCATTTGAACCCTTTGCTGTTTTTGCTGTTTTTGTGGTTTTATTACCTGTTCACATCCCTGAAATCCCACGTTTGGATTATATTTTTGAACTCCCCCACAATTCGGAAAAGGTGGTTGTGGCAACTGGTCCTGACGATTATTCACCTGTTGTTGTTGCTGTTGTTGTAATTGTCGCTGAATATTAAATTCATTTAACCCCTGTTGCATCTGTAGCTGTTGCTGCACGTTAACACCATTCTGCATCTGTGGATTCAATAAGGGATTCTTTAAGTTTCTAGGAGGATGAGGACACTCGTCCCTCCAATGTCCAATTTCGCCACAATTAAAACAAGGTAATCTTTGTTTCAGCTCTTCTATCTTTGGGCTAAATTTCTTTTGGAAATTATTACCTTTAAACTTTCCTTGTATCTGGTTCGTATTTCCAGTTTGAACAAAATTAGTGTTCTTATTTCCCATGCTGGCAATCTGTTGCTCAGCCACCTTTACCTGAGCCCACATGGCTTTCTCCTTCAGCTTCTTCTGTTTTACTTCTAATTCATCGCTACAATATTTTGCTTTTCTCAGAATATCATCTATAGATAGTGCTTGCCATCCGACAATACTAGTTCTGATCATTTCTCCAATTTCAGGTTTTAGTCCATAAACAAATCTATAGATAAAATGACTCATGTCTTTCTCATCTAATTTTTCATAACCACTGTATTGTTTAAAGATTAACAGTAGTCTTTCATAAAAAGAATGAACTGATTCTTTTGTTTCCTGCTCTGTTCTTTCTATTTTAACCCAATCAACTTCTTTGGGTGGAATTTTGTTTTTCATCCAAACAATTACTTTCTCATAAAAATCCATTACGAGTGGATTTGGGGCACCTGTTTCTTTAATTCGCTCAGGTTCTGTTTTTGGCCAACTAATAGATATTTTACATTCTGTCCAAAGATCAGATGGAACAACAATGTCAAAAAATCCATCCAAATCAATCCACAGAACTTTTGACACTTTGATAAATCTATCGACTTGCCTGTACCACTCAACAGGTTTCTCTCTTAATTTTGGAAAGTCATTTGTGAATAACAGAATGTCCTGTCTCGACCATGGGACATGAACATATCCTCCACCTGCTACTTCTCTCATTGGAAATTGTTTTGACATTCTTTCTAATCTTTCATCTTCCTTCCTTTTAGTCCATTTCACTCTCCATTTGTTCAGTTCTCCTAGCTTTTTGATATAGACAATTAAATCTTTAATGTGAACTATTCTTCCCATTGAGTTCAAACTCTCAATGTCGCTTTCTGAGAAATCTAATCTGTAATGTTTTGCAAAATTCTTTTGTTTACTCACATCGATTTCAAGTTCTGCAGCTAGATCCTCTAATTGATCATATTTATTTTTCGTTTTCCATTGAATACTTTTGCAATTGAATAATAGTTCATCATCCCGATAGTAATTTAAACTATCTGGGCCAATTGTTCCAATTATTAATTCTTCTATATTTGCTTTTAATTTGGCCACATCAAGCTTTGGTGTAGTTACCCTGACTTCAGGACTTCCTACATCTGACATAGCACCCATTGGTGTTTTTGGAGATAAATCCTCATTAAAAGTTAAATCAGGCATTCTCGATCTAGAAGTGTTTAATTCTGTCAAGTCTGAATAAAATTTTTCAGCAGGCTTTTGAATTTCTGTATTTAAAGGAATAGTTAATCCAGTTTTGTTTGTATTTCTTTGATCAAATACAGGCTGAACAGGACCTATTGTTACTGGAACTGTAACAGCTTCCATGCCTTTTGTCATTCTTTTGATTAATTCTTCTTTAGACCTTAAGTATTCATTATAATCATCATCCTCAACATTTCTTGTCTCTCTTGTATAATCTTTTGGAGGTTCCCTTGCTCTTGGAGTCATTGAAAAATGTCTACCCTCATTTCGAGCATTCTCAAATTCTGGTCTTCTAGGAGTTTCAGTGATTTCACAATTATTTGGATAAAGTTTAGGAGCTTCACTAATTGGAGGTGCACTCGGTGAAGTTTCAGTAGAAACCACCGGAGTAGACCATGATCTAGGAGGTCTCAAAGGCTGATTCGGCTGTTTATTTCTAGCAGTTGTATATATTTCTTCCATAATTGCATCCTCAGATTCACTTTCCATAGATTTCCCTGTAGGAGAACCCATTACCATTTCATGAATTAAATACAATCCTTCACTCATGTTTCCCTGTCTCCACATTCGTAATCTATCTTCATGAGTTTCTCTTTTCCATGATGGATTTTTAGAAGGTCTTTTAATTCCACTAGCTTCTCTTTGTAACTGATACATCTCATCTTCCCACTCAACTAAAGCTTCAAATTGAGTTGGTCTCGGTTTTGGAACAAGAGCATTCATTTTCTCTCGTAAGTTTCTTAAAACTCTTACATTAAATGAACCATCATCAGGCCAAGCCAAAACACCATCGTTTTTAGTATAACGTTTCCAACTGTCGAACCATAAGACAGTATGATATCCGTATTCACCTTCCATGTATGCTGCAGGTGTTTTATACTTATGAAGTAGTTTACCACCTCGCGTTTCGATTTTCTTGTCAGGTGAAAATAAATTCTTAAATTTCTGAAATAATGTTGTCTTTTTCTCAACATGTTTAAAATGATAACTCATTTTTAAAAGTTAAATTTAATTCACAAAATCGTTCGTAAAATATTTCCGGGATGTTCCGCAAAACAACCAATCCGTGCGCGAAACACACCAACAAGCCAATGGCGGTTGAGCTGAGTCACTTTTCAGCTCGACCAATAAATTTAGAGTTTTTCTGAACTACCAATCAGCTTACTGGCCGTCAGAGACTCAGGAGCCAATCAGAATACAGCTTGTGACGTAGGTCACCCAATCCCAGCGCGGCTCTGTGACGTACACAGCAGCTGCGGCTTCTCGCTTCTCACTCCTGGCGCTTACCCCTCCTTCACAAAATCTTTTCACAGCGCCATTTTAAGAACACTTTTCAGTGTAAATTAATTCTTAACAATGACTTATAAAGACAACATCTGTTCGTTTCACTAATTAGGATAGTTTACATACATTCAAGTATCCACACTTCGGAATAGACGGCGCTATTCACACTAAGGATAATTTTCAATTGTCAGTAGAGTAACCTTACCCCACCCTTCTAACACGTATAATTATGAACTCGCTTTGCTCTGAACCCACCGCGAAGTGAAAGTTCTAAGAGTTCCACTTGAACATAAAATACAATTCAAACTCGCACTTTTACACGGAAAATTCCCTAATTTCAAACACACACGAAATCCGTACAGGACTCTCACCTGTTTATAGATATCATGCACCGTTAGCAAAATAACGACGTTATCCGTACAGGGCTCTCACCTGTTTATAGATATGAAACATGTACCCGTACAGGACTCTAACCTGTTTATAGATAATCATGCACCGACGTTAAATTTTACCCTTCACTCAAGCTCGGATATAACTAATACTCTCATCACAGTGAGTTTTATGGAAGGCGCTTTGTCCCTATTCTCATGCTGCTTTGATTTCTTAGAAAATCCTCACTATACAAGATTCAGACCTAGCCCTAAAACTGTGCTGCTCGGCGACAACACTATGGTACACGGCGATACCTCTTGTGATACTCGGCGATATCACTACAAACGAACAGATGGCTTGCGTGACTAATTTCTCGCCACACAATCTATACCGGTATAGCTTACAGATAGGCACGAAAAACGAACTTAACAAGTGTTAAAACATTAATCCTATTTGCATACCATGACGTAATCCTTAGCAACCAACATGTTACCTTGGTTACCCCTTAGCAACCATCCTCTGCTACCAGATAATTGATCCAGCGGGCTATAGAAAATATATCATAAACTACGCTACCCAATTTCATAACCTATAAACAAAATTCTAAACTATACATGGACCCATTTATGAACCTGATATATTTTGGGCCTACTGAATCAGGTGGTCAAATAAATCTATATACACATTATTTACAAACTATAAACATTTTATACATTTGCAGAAAGAATATTGTCATTAGAATAAAACCCAACCATTTAAACGACCACCATAGGCGACATGATCTAGCTTAAAGGTAACCTATACTTCAAAATAACCAAGACCAGCTTGTTTATCAAAAGTAAGATTTTATTTTCTAAATTATGGTATATAAGTTGTAAGTTTTATAAATGAAATTTATTTGCAATAAAGCAAGCATGATGGTAAGAAATAAGAAAAATACAATTTAAGCAATTGAATTAACTTCAAAGAATTATATAAAGTTTAGCATTTCTAAAACCTATTTCCCTAACTGAGCTAAATAGACAGAAATTAAAGTAAAGTTCTTTGAGGATTCTTACGTGCTCCACGCAAAGTCCAGCAGCACATCACCCTCATCGGAAAGTCAGAAAGCAGCAGCCAGCCCAACCCTAAGGGCATGACTTTTTATACCTTTCTACGCTAACTAAACTAGCAAAGGAAAGTTTTCAGAAATACTCGACGTCCCATTGGCTGAGAGTGACAAGTGACATGTCACCCGATTCTTAAAAAGTTCCACAAAATCATGTCTTACAAAGACCATTGTCTCTTCCACGTGAAGCCAGAGGCTTCCTGCTATTGCAACTTTGTAACAGATCATCCTCGCAGCTTCCATAGCTTTTCAGAGCAACTTCCGCGGATGCCAAGTTAAGGACTGACAAAAAGTTCACTTTCGACCTTGGCCATGTCCGACAGAATGATGTCAGCTCATCAGTTTTTGCTTTGTGAATGCAGCTTCAATAAACGTTTTAATTCAGAATGGGCGTCTCGTGACTTTCTGCAGAAATATGGATTAGCTCTTTTTGTGCGGCTCAAATAGTTAGGCCTCAAAAGCAGGCAACTTATGATTTCTAGTATAAAACAAACACAAGAAAAGTATTAATGTAAGAAATAAAGTATATTCTGTATCCACCCCATGGTTTACTAAATAATCAACCCACCCGATTAATCAAAATGTTACCTAGCCATTGCAAACAAATAAAGCAGCGTTTATATTTACCAGTCTCCGTTTTTCAATGAGACCCATATGCACCTAGAATAGTAGAAATGACATCACACAGACAAGGAAAAGCAAAACAAGCACATGCTTATTTTAAGTATGCAGCAATTAGTAATGACAAAAACGAAAACAATAAATTATTTTATTATTTTGCACGAACAAAAAGATGCAACATTTATGCACGTTTATGAGCACACATGTTAGTCCCCCCACGTGTAAAGCTTAATCTAGGTTGTATTAGCACGACATATCACAAATCATTAATAATTTTATTCATGTTATGGAAATGTGACTTTGCGAGTTTAAACAAAATTTTGTTTTCTATCTCGCTCCATCACTGGCACTTATTTTCATTTTTGGAGACTGGCACGAATTTCGTTGCTTGCACTGCATCACCAAATGCGATGCAGTGCGCACAACGAAATTCATTTTATTTATTTTTATGTTTACTTACCTGTTAAAGTCCGTAATCCATACATTACTACCCCCCACCCTGCCCCTCCCCCTCCCCACGTCACCGCCCGGCCAGTACTCCCACTACCGGCCGCGTCTGTCACAGATTGTCCCATGTCACCTGCATCGTCTTGGGTGGCCTGATCACATACAACAGCAAGTCTGTTTGCCAAAAAAGAAGTGTGCTCCAATGTTTTTTAGCTCGGGCCTGGGCAGCGAATGCGCTGCTCTGTCAGGCATGCTGTATTCAGGTATGAACTTGACGCTCGACCCATTTTCTGCCCATCTCTTAAATTGGCTCCTGTTCATGTCGTTGCTAAATGGTTGCTTTTGATTCATGAATAGGCTTAGTAGTCCCTCCTTAGTACCGCCTTGTCTGCATTTGTACCCTCCTATAAGGACTGGACTTTTTACTTGTGTTGTTATACAGTCTGTTTTAGCTAGAGTCTGTGAGCACTATTTTCTTTAATGATATTCCTCTATTGCAGTCACAAAGTGCTTTCCTGAAAGAGTGCCCACTTTGCCCCCGGGCGCCGCGCTATGATTTCAGCACGGCGCCTGCTTTTACATTTTTATTACCAATAGGGCCAACTTGACAAACAAATGCTTTTTGTTTTGTAAAATCGCCCCATAACGTGCTGTCACTTTAATGGCAGCCGCTCATCTTTCTTTTGACGAGCCGCGTCTAAAGAAACAGGTGTTTCCACCATTAAAGTGAAAGTGCACCATGGGGTGCTTCTACAAACAAAAATGTGTTTGTCAACTTAACAAATATATGGTTTTTTTTGGTAAACGCACACACCATACCACACTTTCACTTTAATGGCGGGCAAGCACCTTTTTTTCGACGCGGCTCCTCTTGAAAAAGGGGCGCGGCCGCCATTAAAGTGAAGTCGCAGTATGGGATGCTTTTACAAGCATTTGCAATACAATAGGTCTGTCATTGTTAATGACTGTGCCTTTTATTTATGTGTTTTTTAAAAACATAAATAAAATGCATTGTCATTTACAATGCCAATAGCTTAAACTCATGCAAATGCGAGACCTATTGCATTGCAAATGCTTGTTGGACTAGGTCTTCAGTTTTGACAAAGAATTCTAGAAATTAAAGAAATCGCATTTACTACTACAGCATCCCTATTAACTGGCAGAAAGGAATGTAGAGTCACAGACAGACTCAATCATTGAGCGCCGAAACACTTCTTTAAACAGGCAAAGCCCGCTTGTACTGTATGTTCTAGTACCAGCGTATGAGTGACCTCTAATCATAACACGCAGCTCAGGGGCGAAGCTTGGTCAGTAAGATTGGGAGGGAGGGTGTGAGCGTCAGATTTTCCGACAATCAGGTTGGCATATAATGTTTCAATATATTATAGGACAAGCAGAGTGCATGATAGGGGCCTACGGGTTGGTGGAAAGGGAGAGGAATGCGAATTAGCAGGAGCCCTAAGAGAGAAAACACAATATCTGGTAAAATAACCAATATTTTTGAGAATGTGTGTGTTTTTTTCTGTGTGTATGTAAATACTACTGGTGAAATCTGACTGGCATCTCACAATACCCGACTAAAAGCACCTGCTGCTGTTCACTCACAACATAAAGGGGTCCCCAGGCTTTTTAGACTCGAACTTCCAGTGTTAACGATTTATAGAAATTAAAAAATAAATGGTTTTTGCAGCACAGTACAAAGTAAGCAAAAAGTTGGCGTAAGGGGGGCATATGTCACATAATGCAAATGAGAGACACCAGTAATGGTTACATGGACTCACATTGAAGCCACGTGCCCTCATATACACACTGTCCCCTATGAGCACAGATCCAGCGCCGCTCTCCAGCAACCTATCTAATTCACTTAACTCAGGTGAAATTATTTCTTACTCATCGGTGGGGCCCATAACACCGCGAGTCTCACACACACACACACTTCTACACCCAAATTAATGACAAAAAGGCGAGCTGCTGGTTAGCTGGGAACCTAGGATTTTATGCTTTATACATTTTATATACATTATTTATATTACTCAATTTATACAAAATTACCTGGAAAACTTAACATCAAGGTACTCCACTATTTTGGTCAATAGATCATCTAGTAGAAGTTAGTTGATGGAGATTAAGACCAGCTAAATCATAGTAATCCTGTAACTTTAGCAAATGTATACTGTCATGACATTTATTTGAAATAAAATAAACAGACTTGAGTTTAAATTTTATACTAATTTTATCTACTTCATTTATGAAAACGGAACTTCAGTTTATTTAAACAAGCAAGAATTAAGCATTTTATTTAGTAGAGGGTAAAAAGAAATGAAATGTAGAAATCATATTACCAAGTTCTGTTATAAGGAAATAACAGAGTTGCACAAGTCTCGATCTGCCTCTCTATTCTCCTCAATGCCTCCTTTCAAAAACAAAATCTCTGCATTCAATCATCTTCATTACTCCAAAAATTAAAGTCCAAAATTATTTCAAAGACTCTAGCACCATAAGTAGTTAAAAAAAACGACAGCAGGGGGGGCGTGGCTTGCAGCCAGCTAAGATGGCCGCAACATTGTGAGGCTCCGAGGGTGAGACCGACTCCCTTTGTAAATCCTGGCATTAATCCGCTTCAACACTTGTCCCAGAGCTGCTGCCGTCAAAGCGGAGGTGAAGAGGACTCGACCGATCCCGCTTCGTGGCGTTTCCGACGCTGGACCACAGAGTGCCGACGGATCAACAGCTGTGGTCTGTGCGACACTCTCAGGCTGCGGACTGGATTTTGGTAACGCCCCAGCGTCCTTGGCGAGCGCCCGGCAGAGCGCGTGACTGCTGCGGTGGTGCCCCCCCCCCCCTGAGGTGAGAGCGTCTTGAGGCGCACCGGCTATCGAGCTGGGAGAGGACCGGCGGCGAGCGCTCTGCCGGGGTGAGGGCTGAATCGCTCCCTCCCCCCACTCCTCTTCAGTTACCGAGGGTGCAGCGCGGCGGGAAGGACCGCTTTCGAGGATCCGGAACGCTGTGCAGGGACTGGAGGCGACGCCTTGTGCGGGTCAGTCTGCGCCCTCCTGGAGGCCTGTTCAACCTGCGCCGGTCCCTCCGGTGGACGTCTGGGGGCAGCGTGATTAGCGGCAACAGAGGCCCGATAGAAGCATAAGAGGGGCTCCCTCGTGGACGTTACTGACTGGGCAGATTGAGAAGGCCTGATGTGACGTGCCCGCTACGAGAGGCCACTGACGAACTGCCCTATAAAGTGAGCCCGGGGCATACTGGATAACACGTTAGCGCCGGGCAGCAGGCCTGGCAGTGAGTGAAGGACTCTTGCCCCAGGTGCCCTAACGATAGAACCGGAGAACCCCGGTTGCAGGGCGTTGGTCGCGTTGCCCACTCCTGGAGGCCGGGGGTGAGCAGCCGCAAAAGGCACCCCTGCACGTGTATAAAAGGTCAGACTGCCATACAATAATACCGGGTGGCTGGAACACTGGCGGCACGCAAGGTGCTAGAGTCAGTGACGCACATCCCTAAAGAAGCTAATCCCCCCACAATGAGTGGCAGAGGGACCTGCCCGCCCCAGCAAGGCAAACTTGACAAGTTTGCGTATACTAAAGACTTTCCCCCGTTGCCGGACAAGAAGGGGGCTGACGCCAAGGGTGCGGAGGAAGAATGTGGCTCCAAAGTAACACTGGATGATGTGATGGCGGCACTCCACCAGGTACAGACTACAGTGGGCACGATTTCTACGGACGTCACATTCTTACGTGCGGATTTTCAGAAAATGGCGACAAGGGTGACTGAAGTGGAACAAGTGACGGCGACTCTTACGAAAGACACTTCACTCCTGGTAAAGAAGGTGACGCAACTGGAAGAAGACAACAGACAAATGGTGGTAAAGCTAGATGAACAGGCAGGGCGCTCCAGACGGAACAACGTTCGAATAACAGAGCTTCCGGAATCCGAAGGGGGACCTGCCATGGACCTCTATGTTGAAGATCTCATAAAGAATACCCTGCAACCTAAGGGCCTCTCAACCTTTTTTTCGGTGGAGCGGGCTCACAGGATACCAGGAGCTCCCCCGCGACCAGTGTTGGCACGCATTTTTTACTTTCGGGATAGAGACGCTATTCTGCAAACGGCGCGAGTGGCCCCACCGATACGGATACAAAACTCTGAGATTTCTTTCTTCCCAGATTATACAGCGGCGGTCGCGGCACGTCGTAAGAGCTTCTTTGAGGTTAAGAAAGCCCTGAGGTCCCGATAATTACCGTACTCCATGCTCTTCCTGGCGCGCCTCAGAGTGGAGGCAGACAAGAAAACCTGTTTTTTTATACGCCAGAAGAAGCGCATGACTGGCTTGAGGGGTGGCGTCCAGTGGAAAGGTCAGAAAGACCGAGAAGGAGGCGGAGACAACTGGGCAAAGACGGCGACTCTGAAGACATCGAACAGACAGAAGGGGAAGACACGAATACCAATAAGGACTCTGGGGACTGAACACTTCGAACACAGGGGAAGTACCTCACTTTCTTTTATACTGTCTATGGCAATTGTATTTGATCACCTGTTTGAACTCACTTCCTTTCGTTAATGACAAGAGATTGAACAATGGCTCGGGACTTACAAACTGGGGGGGGATGTTGGGTCTTCCTTGGACTTTCCCACCCCTGTACATACATGCAACCGAAGTTCCAGGGTGGGGTTAGTGAGCACTCTGCTGAGTTGGGGTGGTGGGCAGTTCTACGTCCGCAAGGCAGGGAGGCAGGGAGTGGGGTTGTTGGGGGGGAAATGTTAATTTGTTTATTGTTTGCTGATTCTGTGATGCACAGATGTGGATATTGTTGCGCGGTGTCATTACTCATAGGAACGTGCATGAGCGGTACCATGGGACAGGTCACTTACAGTTGTAGATTCCTTCAATACGACGATGGGGGATAACTCGCTGCCTACCTCGCAGGTGGGATCAAATACGTTGACCCCGTTCTAGTCCTTATTCACGTGGAATGTCTGTGGCCTGGGCGACAAAATCAAGCGGGCCTGGTTTTGCAGAGCATTAAAAGAGAAGGCGCAGCAGTGGCGTTACTGCAGGAGACAGCCCTCGTAGGCACAGCTACCAAAGCCCTGGATAGATGGGGTTATAAAATGGCAATCCACTCCGAGTTCACCTCCGGCTCTAGAGGGGTCGGTATCCTGATAAAGAAACAGTTCCCTTTAATTTTAAAGATGTCAAATCTGATGGGGCAGGTAGATTTGCCGCTATACATGCACAGTGGGAGGGTAAAACTGTAAATATTGTCTCTGTGTATATGCCTCCAGCACTGCAGGCGATAGCCCTTTCGGATGTGAGTGCATTCCTCCTGGGGCTGCCGGAGGGTGAGTTAATAGTTGGGGGAGATTTTAACTTGGTGGTTGACGACTCCCTGGATAGAATCCCTGCGCGTGCGGCTCCAACAGGTGCTTCACGATTAGGTCGCTTTCTTGTGGCTATGGGCTTAGTGGACCTTTGGAGGAAATATCACCCTAGTGACAGTCAGTTTACCTACCACTTTAGTGTTCATAATAGTCTCTCCAGAATCGACTATACCCTGGGATCTGTGAGTGGCCTTTGCAATCTCAGCAGTATAGAAATTAAGCCATGGGGCATCTCTGACCACTCCCCACTAATGCTTAGTTACAGACTACACCAACACATGAGGCGTCGGATTTATCCCATATGCCCTGCCTATCTCCATCATCCCAAAATTAGGAAGGAATTACGTAAGGCAACAAAACACTATTTTCAGGATAACATCGGCTCCATATCTTCCTCTGTCACCTTGTGGGAGGCCTATAAATCAGTTCTTAGGGGCCAGGCGATAGCTTCCATTGTACGCTATAAACGGGAGGGACAAGTGGAACTACAGGCTTTAGAAGCAGAAGTGGTTACTGCAGAGGCACGACATACCACTGACCCAACCCCTGCAGCGGCGCGCAGCTTACAAATTGCGCAGCGGGAACATAAGACATACCTGACGGAAGTGGCCAGGCAGCAATTGACACGCACAAACTTCTGGCATGGCTGGACAAATGGGAGAAGTGTGATAGATGGATAAGACAGCTTACAACGCAGGGAGGGCTACCCACTACAGATCCAAACACAATAGTAAATATGCTAGCGCAGCACTTCAGGCGGTGCACATAATATCGACTCCAAAATATCGTTTGGACAGAATATCGAGTTTGAAATATCGTTTGGACAAAATATCGACAGGACAGAATATAGACAGCCAAAATATCGTTTTTAAGATAAGTGAAGTAATATCGACTGTAAATAATATAGAAAGTGAAAATATCCAAGTATATAATCTAGATAGTAAAAAATATCGTTTTTTAAATAATATTTAATTATTTATAGTGTTTTTTCATGTTATAATATGTGTGAAAAGTGTCATTTTATGTTATAATTATTTTTAATTAATGATTTTGTTTAATTATTGTGTAATTTTATTCTGTAGCGGGTTGTGGGTTTATAGGGGAATAGGGTGGGAAGTAATTTAATTATAATTAATTAAATATGTAAATGTATTAATTGGTAGTAATATTTAATTAATTGGTAATTAAATAATATTTGTTAATTATTTAAAATTTAATTGGTAATTAATTTAATTTAATTGATTAATTGCTAATTATGTAAATTTAAATAATTTATTTCCTGTAGCGGGTTGTGGGTTTATAGGGGAATAGGGTGGGAAGTAATTTAATTATAATTAATTAAATATGTAAATTTAATAATTGGTAGTAATATTTAATTAATTGTTAATTAAAAAATATTTGTTAATTTATTAAAATTTAATTGGTAATTAATTTAATTTAATTGATTAATTGCTAATTATGTTAAATTAAATTATTTATTTCCTGTAGCGGGTTGTGGGTTTATAGGGGAATAGAGTGGGAAGTAATTGAATAATAATTAATGAAATAATAACATTTATTTAATTGTATTTAATATAAAATAATTGTAAATTAATTTTTTATTATCAAATAAATAATTGGTAATTAGTTATAAATTAGTATGAATAGGTAACTAATTGAAATATTTATAGTTAATTAGTAATTTTAATATATTAATTATTATGTTATATTAAATAGTTAATCATTTTTAAATAAATTTATATTGATATTATTTTGTAATTTATTTATTAATATATGAAGTATTTACTTTCTCTAATGTAGCACCCACTGGAGTGGGAATAGTAATTTTAACCCTTACGCTATCCAACGCTTTCCCTACTGTTGCACCCACTGGAGTGGGAATAGTAATTTTAACCCCTACGCTATCCTACGCTTTCCCTACTGTTGCACCCTTTGGAGTGGGAATAGTAATTTTAACCCTTACGCTATCCAACGCTTTCCCTACTGTTGCGGGAAACATCCTTTACAACGCAACTTTTACAACGCACCACCATTACAACAAAACTTTTACGACGCAAAAACTATAACAACGCATGTTTTTACAACGCATGTTTTTACAACGCAGATACCTTTACAACGCATACCATTACAACGTAAGTATTGGTAAGTATATAATAATTTTTTTAATGTACATTTTTGTAATTTTTGGGTAAAGGGATATTTTTAGGGTTCAGGGTCAGTTTTTAGTTTTTGGGTAAAGGGGTATTTTTAGGGTTCAGGGTCAGTTTTTGGTTTTTGGGTAAAGGGGTATTTTTAGGGTTCAGGGTCAGTTTTTAGTTTTTGGGTAAAGGGGTATTTTTAGGGTTCAGGGTCAGTTTTTAGTTTTTGGGTAAAGGTGTATTTTTAGGGCTCCGGGTCAGTTTTTAGTTTTTGGGTAAAGAGGTATTTTTAGGGTTCAGGGTCAGTTTTTAGTTTTTGGGTAAGGGGGTATTTTTAGGGTTCAGGGTCAGTTTTTGTTTTTTGGGTAAAGGGGTATTTTTAGGGTTCAGGGTCAGTTTTTAGTTTTTGGGTAAAGGGGTATTTTTAGGGTTCAGGGTCAGTTTTGGGTTTTTGGGTAAAGGGTTATTTTTAGGGTTCAGGGTCAGTTTGGGGTTTTTGGGGTACAGGGGTACAGTGTAAAAATAAAGTAAAATTAAATTTACATTAAATTAATTTAATGAAATTAAATTAAATTAAATTATATTAAATTAATTTTAAATAATGTAAATTAAAAAAATGTATTATATACTTACCAATACTTACGTTGTAATGGTATGCGTTGTAAAGGTATCTGTGTTGTAAAAACATGCGTTGTAAAAACATGCGTTGTAATAGTTTTTGCGTTGTAAAAATTTCGTTGTAATGGTAGTGCGTTGTAAAAGTTGCGTTGTAACGTCATATATCCACTGTTGCACTCTTTGGAGTGGGAATAGTAATTTTAACCCCTACGCTATCCAACGCTTTCCCTACTGTTGCACCCACTGGAGTGGGAATAGTAATTTTTACTCTTTTGTATTTGTACGTTAATAATATTGGCTATTATTTAATTAAATTTTGTTACTCTATATATATATGTTTTAAGAAATATGACTAAAAAATATTATTTTTTTACTTTCATTAATTATTTAATTATTAAAAGTTATTTTAAGTATTGTTAAGTATATTTTAGTAATTAATTATTTATATTAATGTAATTAAACATTGTTTTTATTAAAGTCGATATTTTTTACAACTATATTTTTGTAAACGATATTTAAAACTCAATATTTTTGTACTTACCTGTTTGTACATAGAAAGTCGATATTTTGACAGTCTATATTTTGTCAACGATATTCTTGAAGGTCGATATTTTGTCACTCGATATTATTTCAGTGATCCCTTCAGGCATATATACTCCTCAGACTCTGCGATCTCAGAAGAGGAGGCCTTGTCCTATATAAAGGATCTCAAAATGCCCCAGTTGACCCCGGAAGAATCGCAAATATTAGAAGATGACCTCACGGCGGGCGAAGTGACACTAGCTATTAAGGCATTACAATCAGGCAAAGCGGTAGGCCTCAACAGCATACCGATCGAACTGTATAAAAAAATGTCGGACTCATTGGTACCACACCTGTTAAATATGTTTAATGAGAGCCTAGAGATGGGAGAGCTCCCCCCGGATCAATGTACGGCTACAGTAGTTGCTATTCTGAAACCAGGGAAGCCGGCGGATCAGTGCTCATCATATCGGCCTATCTCACTCATGAACGCTGAGACCAAAATACTCGCCAAAGTGTTAGCACTACGACTCACACCACACTTATCCAAACTTATACACAGAGATCAATCAGGTTTCATGCCCAGCAGGAACACAGCACTTAACTTACAGCAACTGCATGGGGTACTGGCACGTGCAGATTTCCTGCAGGAGCCAGCGGTGGTACTTTCGTTAGACACCCATATGGCATTTGACACGGTTCATTGACCGTTCCTCTTTGCAGTACTGCATCACTTGGGTTTTGGTCCAAGATTCTGCGCCTGGGTCCGACGATTGTACGCGAAACCCATGGCACATGTTACAGCTAACGGCCATATGTCAGTGGACTTCCCTCTGGCCAGAGGTACACGTCAGGGCTGCCCGCTGTCGCCACTATTGTTCGCCCTGGTCTTGGAGCCCCTGGCGGAATGGATAAGATGGGAACCCACTATTAAGGGCCTTAAATGGGCGGATGACTGGGAGGATAAAATTTCCCTCTACGCAGATGACATCCTGTTATATCTTACTTCCCCTCAACGCTCAATACCCAACGTTTTGGATGTTTGCACAGTGTATGGGAGGGCATCTGGTTATTCTATTAATTGGTCTAAATCTACCATGTACATTCTCCATAGCCAACCACCACGCCTGCTGGACGGCTGTCCGCTGCAGACAGCAAATAACACATTTAAATATTTTGGGGTTTCCGTCACGGCCAATTCTGCAGAATTCTATAACCTAAATCTACAGCCCCCACTCGACCGCCTCAGGCGAGACGTACGACATTGGGAATCGTTACCGCTGACCTTGCTGGGCAAAGCAGCACTATTTAAGATGATGGCTCTGCCACGTTTTTTGTATATTTTAGAAAATACGCCCTATCCAGGGCAACCTGCATACTTTAAAACAATTGCAGCACAGGTCTCTGTTTTGTTGTGGGGCCATAAGCCTGCACGCATAGCACAGGCCAAGATGGTACGAAGCTGGTATGATGGCGGTATAGCCTTACCAAATATATGTCTTTACTATTGGGCAGCCCAGTTAAAAGTCATTAATCAGTGGTTACATCTTCCGCAGGCGGAGCCTGCACTCAAGGCAGACAGGGAACAATTAGGTCTGTCTGGTATATTGGCTCCTCTATACGACAAAAAATCAGCGATGTCAAAGTTTGGGCCACTGAGACACACACTTCTGATATGGCATACAGCGCAGGCAAAACTGGGATGGCAAGGGGTCTTAACACAGCTCACTTCACTATGGGACACAAAACAATTGGGACGACTTAGGCGCACCAAAAGCTTCGACTGTTGGGATGCTATAGGCTTGGCAACGATTGGGGATCTATGGCAGAAAGGACAGGTACTCCCATTTGCTACCCTACGTCAGCAATATGACTTAGCTCCCTCTGAACAGTTTCGATATGTACAGATCCGGCACACATTAATGACAGCCCTGACGCCTGACTCCGAAGTCCCAGAGGCATCACCTCTGGAAGACAGGTTATTGACTGACTTTATGCCTAAGAAAGCGACTTCCCTAGTTTATCGTAAACTGGTGAATAATTAACCTGATCACATGGGAGCCCTAAGAGAGAAATGGTCTCATGACTGTGGAGAGGTTGATGACTCGGAGTGGCAGGAGGCACTAGCATCCCCGAGGGAAGTGGGCATTCCCTCACGTCTCCGTTTAGTACAGTTACGCATACTACATCGCTCCTACTATACTAGAAGCACCCTACATAAATTAGCGAGGGTAGACCATCCCTCCTACCTGCGGGGCTGTGGTGAGGAAGGGACCTTCTATCACACCATATGGGACTGCCCAAGAATTGCTGAATACTGGACCCAGGTATTACAAACTATATCACAATCAGAGGAAGTCTCCTTACTTACAGAACCCAGACGCTGTCTTCTAAATATATGGGAGCCCAATGACCTTTCACGGACGGGACAAAGTTGGGCGACATTAGGCATGATGATGGCTAAGAGAAATATTGCGCAAAGGTGGTGTGCGGTGGAGAGACCCACCCTAACAGCGTGGAGGGGTGATATGGATGAGGCCATGATAACAGAGAGGACTGTATTTAGGAGCAGGGGATGCCCCCAAAAATGGAAGAAAATATGGGGAGCCTCGAATAAGTTTAGGGGGAACATATGTGAGCCACCGTCAGATACTGAGGATACCACCTCAGATTCCGAATAGGCCCTTGGAACTGCAACGAACAGTGAGAATGTGGACTACAACTATTGCAATGATGTATATTTGTGACTGTACACTAACTAAAAATGTTTATTTTGAGAAGACACTGTGTAAATTCATGCTGATTAATGTAAAATGTTCCAAAATGCAAATAAATATACTTTAAAAAAAACGACAGCATGTCGTGGTGCAAAATAAATCCAAGGAGAAAGCTTTTTTTCACCCTTTCGGAGAAGCTCTTTTATACCATACTAGCAGCCCATCCCGATGTTGTCCGGGTATGAATTGCTGCCGGCCAGTAGTATATTGTTTTGTAGGATTTCGTTTTGATAGCATTTCTGATCTGTGACATGCCTGTGAAACACTGCTGATGCGCTTAAGAGTGCGTGTTCAGTAGTGTGTGAACTCGAGTTTCCCTACTTTATTTTTCCTTGCAATATTATATAGCGCAAACTCGACAACATGGCATGAGCACAATTTACATTACAGAAGAACACATTCATTTGTGGTAGGCACAGGGAGACAAAGTGATTTGCCTGGAATCACAGGATGTTGAGCTGATGCCGAGATTCAAACGTAGCTCCCCAGCTCTAAAGTTCGCAATTCTAGAACTTGTGGCGGGAGGTGTGTCTAAAAGTGTATGTCAGTGGTAGCCATAAATGAGAGAGACCTGTGCATTTTTCAAATCGGTGGTGAAAAAATATGAGCATGTTGCTGGAGATGTGGGCCGCCGTGCCACCAATGTACTTACCTGGGGAGGGTAAACACCCATTATTCCTCAACTTTCTTTCCGCATACCATCACTCTGCAAACTTTCATTACGAAAGTACCATGACTCCGCAATGCCATTATAACGCATGGCATTACATTTTATATGCTTTTACCACGCATGCATTTACAACGAAATTCGTTGTAAATGCATGAATGGTAAACGCATGTTTTTTTTTAAATGTTTGGATAAGGTAAGTATGGGTATAGGGGTATATGTTTTGGGGTACTGAGGCATATGTTTTGGGGTGTTTGGGTATTTTAAGGGTTCAGATATAGTTTTGGGTTATGGGGTACAGGGGTAGTTTTAGGGTTTAGGGATAGGTATGGGTTTTGGGGTACAGGGGTATTTTTAGGGTTCAGGGCTAGGTTTGGGTTTTGGGGTATAGGGGTATTTTTAGGGTTCAGGGGTAGGTTTGGGTTTTGGGGTACAGGGGTATTTTAAGGGTTCAGGGCTAGGTTTGGGTTTTGGGGTACAGGGGTATTTTAGGGTTTAGGGCTAGGTTTGGGTTTTGGGGTACAGGGGTATTTTAGGGTTCAGGGGTAGGTTTGTATTTTGGGGTACAGGGTTATTTTTATGGTTCAGGGATAGTTTTGGGTTTTGGGGTACAGGGGTATTTTTAAGGTTCAGGGGTAGGTTTGGGTTTTGGGTTACAGGGGTATTTTAAGGGTTCAGGGCTAGGTTTGGGTTTTGGGGTACAGGGGTATTTTAGGGTTCAGGGGTAGGTTTGGGTTTTGGGGTACAGGGGTATTTTTAGGGTGCAGGGCTAGGTTTGGGTTTTGGGGTACAGGGGTATTTTTAGGGTTCAGGGGTAGGTTTGGGTTTTGAGGTACAGGGGTATTTTTAGGGTTTAGGGATAGGTTTGGGTTTTGGGGTACAGGGTATATTCATAGGGTTAAGATGGGTTAGTGTTTAAGGGTGTTGGGGTATTTTAAGGAGTAAGGGTGGGTTATGATTATGGGGCTCAGGGGTATTTAAAGGGAGCAGGGTGGACACCCGGAGCTGGAATGTACAGAACCTGGAATGAAAAAACAATGAAATATTGGGCACAACGCTCGCTTTTTTCCCCCGTAATCCCGCGCCCCGCACACGCCCACGCCCCCAGCACACGCCCACAGCACACAATATGAGATATGGCATGAAGGGCGGAACGTACCACACGCCCCCAGCGTTTGTCACGCCCCAGCACACACCCACAGCACAACTCAGACACGCCCACAAGGGACTACTTTGCTGGCATGGTTCTTTTACCTTTTAAGTGTACATGGTGGGCGTCTGCATAGCCTATGTCCTTCTGCTGCAACTGCTGTATTGGGTGTTGTGATTGGTGCTGTAGTTCCTGAGATTACCCGCCTCAAAGGTTTGGGCTCTCTCTTTATAATATTAGTATGGATTTCACTAACTATCTAGCTTAAAATTGAAACTTTTAGGGTCCACAGTTTATTCTGATTGGTCCATTAGAGGGGTGGCTATGATCACCTCAACCCATCCTTGCCCAAACCAGTTTTCAAAAATGCCAAGTCATCCTTAACATGGCAGTCATCTCAGTTTATGCTTGTCATTCACTTTACGATACATGTTTTGTAATTCTCTTCCATTCAGTGGTTCCGTTCCCACAATCTTAGATGCAAACATCCTTTGGCACACTTCCGTGCCCTAGGCCAAGCTGACCTTGACATCACTTTGCTTCGTGTACCAGTCCTTCTGCTCACTTGGCTTTTCATTTATGCACATGCGTGGAGGCTCTTTGTTTCAAGCCAATGTCAATGCCACAGTCAGCAACCATTTTCAACAACCAGGCCGCATAGGCCTCAATGAGAACTAGTGCGAAAAGAAACACAACAGACGTTAGATTTAGAATTGTAGTTTTTCTGTTTACCATCCACCATTCTATTATCCCTAATTAGTGATTACCTAGCAAAAGCATGATATATAGCTTTATTTTACTTACCAAATGCATTTCTTTTTTCTCTTGCCACGATGAATACATACACTCTAATGAAGCATACACATACATGCTTAATTTTGTATTATTGCACTATATTAATATGACTCTTTCCACAATTGCTAGTATATTATTTTTTTGCAAATGGCCATTAGTTTCCCGCGTGTAATTTAAATGTCTACGTGCATTTTGTTGATTAATTTTCATGCATCACACCATTAATTCAGTTATTGTTATACGAAATTAATTTCACAAGGGGTACACAAAAATGTTTGTCTCTCCCCTGCTCCATCAGCGCTATACCAGAAGTGTTCTCTGTTCAGACATCACAGACTATATACCACAGTGACTAAAGTATAGTCCCAAAGTATAAGTGAGGGCCCCACAGTTTTTTCACTTCTCCAAGTCCCAGCCTCCAATCGTGAATGAGCAAAACTGAGCCCTCATCTTGTTAGGTCGAGCCTGGCGGCAGCGCGCATGCACTGCTTGTTATGTGAGGCATGCTGTATTAGGGTATGATGTTGAAGTGTCACCCACTCTCCGCCCATATTTGTCATTGGCTTTGGGCCATTGGATGCTTCTGATTCGTAAATGGGATTGTTAGTCCCGCCTTGGTACTGCCATGTCTCCATTTGTTGCGGCCCATAACGACTGGACCTTTTACTTGGCTGGTTACACGTCCCGCTTTATCTAGGGGGTGAGCACTATTTTTGTTATTGCCACTGATGGGGACAATGGTGTGTTCTTTTTGGGAATTTGCATAATGATCGCAGCGCCTGCTTTAGGGACACCGTGATCATTTTCAATTTTAATTTTATTTATTTTTCATGTTGCGTGTGGCGTCCACTTCTGGGACACCGTGCTCTGTTTAGC
This sequence comes from Lissotriton helveticus, assembly GCF_964261635.1. Classification (NCBI taxonomy): domain Eukaryota; kingdom Metazoa; phylum Chordata; class Amphibia; order Caudata; family Salamandridae; genus Lissotriton; species Lissotriton helveticus. The sequence continues at coordinate 739,602,250 of NC_136068.1, read as the reverse complement.
GTTTTTTTATTTTAACTTTCAAACTGAGCTCAGCGCTGCTTCAAGGACACCGCGTTCGGTTTCTTACTTTCTTTTTTAACTTTAATACTCCGTGCAACGCCCGCTTCAAGGACACCGGGCTCAGTGTTGAAGTAAAAAAAAAAAAACAAGTGCGGTGTCCTTCAAGCGACGAAGAGCTCAATTTGAAAGTTAAACAAACATTTGCAATGCAATAGATCTCGTATTTATGCGAGTTTAAGCTATTGGCATTGTCATTTACAATGCCAATACCTTAAACTCACTTAAATGCGAGACCGATTGCATTGCAAATGCTTGTTTTTTATAAGGAATTTCGAACCCAGAGCTATGACTCATGTAAGCCAGAACACCCCCCAAAAGATTAAAACATCCATTGGCCACTGGGGCACAAATGCTACCAGGGGGACTAGTAGGAGATGTCTTTTCTGCTAGGGCAGAAGCTGGAATACTAACGCTCTCACTATGAGTACCCTCTTACTTCGGATTCAGTCGGTGACTGCAGTTAGCGTCGGGCTCACAATTGAGACACATGAAGAAACATCACACATCCCTTTACTTTCAAATGGAGGCTGAGGCAACCAAAATCTCTGTGTGAAAGTCTGGGTGAAATTTAGGAATTACTGGGAGAGCTGGACCTGGGATTACTGACTGCCCCTGTAATTCCCCATTTCTTAGTGGACGCCCAGGGTCCAACTCATAATAGCTGACATTTTGCCCACGCACGGAGTTCCTGGTAGATCCAGTCACGGTACCTCAAGGGCTTGGACTGCTGATACTAGAGTATTTTACGTGCTACTTGTAATGAGTTTACATCACCACTGTAATGCCGATAAGGCCAGAGGCAGATACACGTAGGATTGGACCAAATCCACAGGGTGGAGGGGAAATGTTCGCCTGTCCTTAGAATTACAGACTTACCTACACTGTGAGCAATCCCATTAGAATAATAACTGTCATACACATTTAGAGAGGCATCAATCATTGATTCGATCGGAAATGACATTCACATTTCAGAAAAAAACAATATTGCTAGTTACCTGCAAGTCTTCCTAGCTTGTGGCATTGTCTTCTTCTAGGTAACGTGGTAAGCGGCGTGTAAAGCACTGTGTTGAAAAGAATTCTCTTAACCCCGGTGAAAGCTGCACATTCTTTGCTGTAGGAACAAGCGCGGAAAGATGCGGGTGCCTAAGGTGGCGGTGAGACGGAGTGCATCAGTCTCTGGAATGCCAAGGTCAGATGTCATGAGAGATTTAGTGACAGTTAGAAACACCCGCGGACAAAGAAGGTGAAAATCAGACATCTCGTCCCTGAGAAAGAAAAATAAGGCCGCCATTATGCCAGTGATTGACAGCCAGCAAAGGTCGAAGACAACAGGTTTCCGACATGCCTGGCAAAAACAAGAAATGCCCTGCTGCAGTTTAACAGAAGTAAGGGAGAATTATGGGCACTGCGTCCATGGGAGTCCCCCCATCACTCAGACAGCATGGGATCAACTTTTACCGTGAAGAATATACATAACATTCTGCTTACCTTGATCTCAACTAAGTAACCTCGACATTCACACAACCTCATCCCTTGATATCATGCCCCCCCCCCCCCCTTCCCAAGGAAGCAGTGCCTTCCCCTTTCCACTTTGGTGCCTTTTGCTGTCTTCAGGTGGGACTGGGCACCTGGACTTCTTGCCTTCATACACATTATATGAAGTTTATTTGTACACTGTCTGCCACCCTCCTCTGACCTCTCCTCTTTCATTACACCCCTTTTCTACCACTCTAAACTAGTTCCCCATTCTGCAACCCCCACTTCAAAGACGTTTTAGTTTCTTGCAATAGTCTGTGTATGCACCCGCTGCCACAGATTCACCTTTCCACTTAAGCTCTTTTTATTTTCCTAGCCTTCTTAATTTCGACGTTTTAATATTTGTTTTAGATATATCACTAACCTTATTCAAATTGCAGTATCTCCTTACCCTTTTCTCGACCTCTGACCTCTTGATCATGCCAACAGGCGTGTCACAACACTTTTGCTTTTAATTTTTGCCTTTTAAGCTTAAAATATGATCTCCTTTTGATTTTTCAAATACAAATAAATTCATAAAAATTGCTCGTAGTAATCGTTGTAAATGTTTGAACCATTTTAACAAGCATTAGCAAAGCCAATAAGTTTCACCTTTAAAAGATCTTTCATATCTGTTAGTTTTACTCATGTTTGTTTCCACTGTCATTGTCACAAGGAAAACAACATTAACGAGCATTTACAATGCAACGGTTTCGCCTTTGCAAATGTTAGAGCTATTGGCATTGTTAATGACAACATTTTTATTTATGTGTTGGGCTTGAAAAATGGCATTGTCATTTACAATGCCAATAGCTTAATATCTCGCAACTGCCACACACAAACACACAGACCCACACAGAGCCCCACACAAACACACACACACAGAGCCCTATATCCACACAGAGCCACACACACACACACACGGAGCCACACACACACACAGCCCTACACAGAGCCCTACACACACACAGAGCCACACACACACACAGAGCCACACACACACACACACAGAGCCACACACACACACAGCCACACACAGACAGAGCCACAAACACAGACAGAGCCACAGACATAGCCACACACACAGACAGAGCCACACACACAGACAGAACCACACACACAGACACACAGCCACACACACACAGCGCGCCACACACACAGAGCGCCACACACACAGAGCGCCACACACACAAACAGAGCGCCACACACACAGAGCACCACACACACACACACACAGAGCACCACACACACACACACACACATACAGCTCGTTTTAAGTGTTCACAAATTACGCAAACAGTTAAGCCAAAATACCGACTAACGTGGTCAAATGTATAAATGAAAAAGCAATAAAAAAGAATTTCCCCATTGTAATATTAACAATTAATAATAAAGATAAGTCTAATGGTATTCAAAATTAAAAAAAACGTTATTGACAGTTACACCAACATCAATAACGATGGAACTATCAGCACCAGCAGTGGTGATAACAGTAGTAATAGCAGCAACAATACTACTACTACTACTAACGATAATAATTATTATTATTAGCATCAGTATTAGTGTAGTAGTGATAGTAGTATTAAAGTAGGTGCCATCACCCTGATCAAAATGCATTCTAACCCAGCATACAACCTGCATAAAGTGGAAAGGATGGTCCATTGCACAGCGTTGCATAAAATACAATTTGGCGTTGGGGTAGAAAATGCCTAAAAGGGTTAATGTGTCACCATCACTATCGTCTTTTGCCACGGCCCCTTCTCTAGCATTCATCTGCCTGGTCCTTAGTCACAGCGGCTCCTGGGGACACCAGATGTGAAGCATACCACCTTGGTGACCCCTCAGGGGCCCGCACCACAAAAGGTGGGTATTGCATTCCTGGAGCACCAGGCTGGCGCGCATGGTACATTCCTGCACCGCAGGGGGTGCCCCCCTGTCACCAAGGGATTTCCAGCAGTGCCCAACCCTCTAGCTCCCCTCTCACCTGCCTCGATGCCCTCACTTCTCGCCGAGGCTCCACCGGCCCCTAGGCTGCCAGGCCACCCGCCATCCGGGGCTTTGCGTTTCTTCGACATCGGGGCAGCGCGAGCAGGGAGAGCCGCAGCAGGGCGCTTTTATTTCCCTGCTCCTGTAAAGGGCGCGCGGGGAGGGCTGCGTTGTGGAGGAGAGAGAGGGGTACTCTGGAGTGGCTGCGGAGCCAAAGAGAGCCGAGACTGCAGTTGGGGGTACCCTCACAGGCTCAATTCCATCAGTGCCTCCCAGCGCCGTCTGGCCGAGTGCTCTTCTCCGTGTGTTCCTCCGCCCCTTCTGCCTCTCGGCAGGAGCGTGGGGACAGTGGGACCAGGTGAACGGGGACAGGCTCTTCACTGGAGTCCGGATGACAGTGGGGCAGCTGTAGTTTGTTGTGGACTTTGGGTCTCCCTGTTTGATAAATGAATTAAATATTGTGGTGTGGAGTGCAGAACTAAGTAGGAGAGAGCAATGAGAGCATAGAGAGTGGGGGGAGATTGAAGGGAGGGAGGGAAGTAGGTAGAGTGAAGGGAAGAGGGAGGTGGACAGCGAGAAAGCAGAGAGAATGAGGAATGGATGAAAGGTGAGAGCGGGCAGCAGTGGAACTTCCAAACTTCCACTGTGGACTACGCCATGAACACCACCGTGTTTCTCCAAGGTCAAGCAGAAATGCCTCAGAGAAACGCCCCGTCATTTTCGGACTGGGGGGGCGTGTTTTTCTTTCTCTCCTCTTCCCATTGGCTGGAATGTAAAATTCCAGCCAATGGGAAGAGGAGAGAAAGAAACTAAAAAACACACCCCTCAATCCCAAAAAGACGGGGCTTAAATGGAAAGACGCCCCTCTTCTCCAATAACTGGCCTCCGTTTAGGAAGCCAGCCAATGGAGAAGAGGGGCGGGTTTAAGCCCCATACTCTAAAACATAAAATCTCGCCAGCGAGACTGCGCAAGCGCAGCCTACGAAGGCCAAAACCTAACAATGGCCACTGTTCTGCGAGGTCATATGCACATGAATGCAAATTTGTAACACACCGCAAGCCATCTTGGATTTATTTTTATGTTGAGGAGAAAGCATTTGAAGATAACCAAAGAAAGCCGTAAATGTCTCACGCTGTGTGCACGCTGTTTTATGCTTAGAGTATGAAGCTCTGTGCTTGAGAAGATGCTCTGGTATTGATGTCAGCAATAAAAGGATAGGAACTTACATTTTCTGTACTTTTGAAATTGTAAAAGAGTTTATTTAGTAGGAATAAGTAAGGATTGTGTCACCCTTGAGGGGGACTGTGTGTTCCTGAAGTGCCAGGTGCCTGTTCAGTCTCCGGGTACAGCCTTTGAACTGAAAGGGTCCCTGAAGAGTGTCACCACTGAGATAGTGAAGAAAGAGTGGACGGAATTTGTGTAGGACCCGAGCAACTCTGAGAAACATAAGAGGCCAGAAAGACCTCAGGAGTAAGTGAGGGACTACTTGCCAGACCCTTGGTTGGAAGTGAGGCCTTCCCAAGGCTCAAGATTAGAACCTCCAGGTGCCAGGGGCCTGGATCCTACCACTGACATCCGTCAGTGGCCTCTGTTTGTTGTTAGCCTTTTGGGTAGAACTTGCCCTGGGTTGGGGCAGACGTTTAACCTGGGGGGCAGAATGGGCCACATAACCTTGTAGGCCATGGTGGTACTGTTCACCTACACAGCTTCATCTGTGAGCAAGCTAGGTTTAGTTGCCTCATAGGTGGGGTCTGCATTTGAAGAGAAGGATTTCCCATGGGCAAGGTTAGTGGCTGAGACATATGTTGACAGAGGGGTACAGGTAGGTTCAAAGGATTAGTCTACCTCTGCTCTTGGCTGGGGCAGCGGTTGTAGGAAATCTGCCTTTTTTGCATCGCCCCCTGTATTTTTAGGTCTTGCCTGAGCCAGCGCATGCGCTGGTCTGGCAAGACATTTAGTGAGTGGGCTTTAAAAATCCGACCACACGCCTTTGCTTGTGGCCTAAAGCTTGCGGTTACGCGCACAGCCGCCATCTGGCTTCCTATCTCTTCCTCATGAAGCGCATCGCTAAAGCACATCGCTTGCGGGCACCCTTAAATGCTTGTTTTTATTCCCTTTGTTTTTGTGATGGAAATCCATTGCGTTTGGCAGAACATTTCTGGGGCCGTACTGCATGAAATACACCAGGTGGCGCTAATGTGTTTTACAGAGCACCATACAGCATTTTGTTCTGCGTTAAATAAGACGCTTTAGGAGCGGCGATTAAGCAAGTTATGAACATATATATTTTTGAAGGGACGTTTTGTTGCCATTGTATTTTCAATATAGTCTCAGAATCCTCTTTAATATATTTTTTTAATTGGAGAATGTATTAGCGGAAATCAAATTATACGGACATTAACCAATCAGTGGTCAAATAACCGCATTGCATTTGTTTAGAAATACGGCTGTTTATTATTAGTAATATTATGTAAAATACTTTCTTCAGAAATGTTAAATGTACATAACGTGTCCGCGCTGCTTCACCCTAAACTCTACACGTTTTATAATGCAGTGAAAACATGCTTACATGATATGCGATGTATGTATTCCCCGCTGCATGATTTGAAGCAAAGACAAAAAAACATCATTAGCAAAGGTATACACTGTTATGTCTGCATACATTTCATCACCAAAACATCTGTTTAAAGCAACAAGATATGAGTTTGTGGTGACCACATCACCGCCTTTCTGTTCTGCTTTTGACCACATCTATTGTAGCACTACAGACCGATGGCAGATTTATCTCTTCTGTCTTAGCCGTATATTACTGTTTGTCGGTCTCCTATTTGCAGGCAAACTGAGGTGATGACGATGCAGGACTCGGCCTTAGAGTGGGGTACATGTAATCCCAGCTCTTCCGTCCAATCACTGCGGCTGAACCCGAGAACAATGAGCTGCCAGCTTCACTGCTGCAGTTCAGTTGGGTCAGTGCAACCCACTAATCTCCACTAACAGGCAGTAAATTAGGTACCTCAAAATGTATACAAATGTCTACCTTTGACATCAGTGGGTACCACCCAGGTTTCACCTTCAGGATGCAGAAAATCAGCTCTCATTCTGCTCGCCTCCCTCAAGACCAGTATGGAAATAAGTATGTGTCTGTCAGGGATTAAACGCATTCGGAGACAAAAGTAGGTAGTGCGAACATTACTGGATACTATCATCTCTCCACAACACTTTTACACAAAGCGCTCTGTTCCTCTTTTTGGCCTGACACAGTTTCAGACTGACAGGTTCCAGCTGTCTTGCTTGTTTTAAACAAGCACACATCCTATTCTTTTTGGGGGAAATGGAGTGTAAAATTGATGCTTTATTTTGCTTTTTTTTGCCCCGCTAACGCCCAACATCCTTGTTTGAGTCGCATCATCTGGTTAAGGTTGTAATAAATACAGCTCTTCTCATTTGCGTTAAAATAGATCCAGCGCAGCCAGCTGTCAAATTCTACATTTTATCTCCCAAATGAGGGCGGAGGACTGCATAATTTCCTTGAGTAATGAGATGTTCTTTCATGAATGCAGATCGTGATGCAAAAAGAAGCAAAGTTAGACAAATCAACACATTCTTCCACAAAAGCCAACATTGCATTTACAGATGGGAACCGGATGTCAGTCGCTGCACTGTCATCACCCCAACACAAAAATGTCTGTACACACTGACAACGTGTGATCTTAAATGCCATTGAGCCATTCCATTTCAGATCCTTCTACTGGGCTAGGGTCTACACGTATATATCCAAGTAAGCTAAACTTTTTAAAGGAATCTAAAACTGTCCCTGGAAAATTAGATTTTACCCATCTGAGTTTTAAGTAAATAACTGCATTTTCTTAGCATTGCTCTACACACTAAGGGCCAGATGTAGGTGAATCCTTTTTTCCGACTCTTAAATACCAACTCATACCGAATCGGTATTTTAGAATCGGAAAACAGGATGTAGCAAAAAAATCGGTCAAATTTACCGATTCGGTATCGATTCGGAAATGCCCATTCATTCCTATGGTCCTTCTGGCTCATAGAAATGAATGGGATTTACCGAATCGGTATTTATCGAATCTGTAAATACCGAATCTGTAAATACCGAATCGGGATTTGGAAAAAATGACATGTGACCCTGTAAACCAATCAGTAACACCCACCACACCCCACAACAAAGGCACAGAGGAACCAACCAAGCACCCCTCCCCAGTACCTGGGAGTGGCCACACCCATGCAGGTGCAGAGCAACTGAACTGTTTGCAGAGCAGGAGGAAACAGAGAGGAGCTGGCATTCCAGACCTTACCTGATCATCAGAACGGAGTCTCAGGAAGGGCAGAAGGATGCAGGAGAGCGCAGAAGGAAATAAAAATTCAGCCTAGCAGAACTGCAGGTGCTTGTTGAAGAAGTGGTAAAGCACAACACCCAAATGTTGCAGAGTCTGTAAAACTAAACACATGGCTTGACATCCAGACAAAGGTCAATGCCACTGGGGTGACGCACAGGGAGATCGACGACCTCAAGAAAAGATGGTACGACCTGTGCATCATCACAAAGAAGAAAATTGCTGCCCAAAGAAAGGAAGCTGGTGTCACAGGTGGGGTAAAAAACAGAGTTCCAAGACTAACAGAACTTGAGGAGATTGTAGAATCCACCCTGGAGCCAGAAAGCATCCATGGAATTGGGGACATGGATAGCTCTAGAACAATCAACAAGACCCTGTCCAGGGGCTTCAACAGAAGTCAGTAGGGAGGAAGAACAGTCATTTCGTACTGATAACTTCTCCAGAACCACACAAAAATTGTGGGGGTACTTTCACTGCTCTGCGCCCAGATTCCTAAAAACCAAATTTCCTTGGCAGAAACACAGAACACCCAATCGTATGACCCAACTAGGTCTATCACCAAACTCCACCCTCAAGGTGTGGGATCACATTCTCCTGTGAAAAATGTGTGAAAACCAAGTGACACCTCACGGAAACACCACCAACGGGGTAACTGGTATGTCATTTCCAGACAAGCCTCTGTCTCATCATCGGTAGTCACTTGATTCTCAAAGAAAAAAGAGAAAGTGTCCAAACACAAACAACACAAATATGTGACAAAATATGAAGACCAGAAACAGTCTGCTAGTGACAAACATACAACATAAAAAAGTGCATAAAACACACCGCAACTAGTTCCCTTAACCAAATTTATTCATAGGGAAAAAGTTTAGATGCTGTATCAATAAAAAGGCTGGTAGCTAGTCATGCACACCATTACCTAGTGCCAGTGCCGACATGTTTCACTGCCATATACTTTAAGGCAGTTTCATCAGGGCTGCACTATATGCTGCCACTCCACTTTGGACACTTGTTCTTTGTTTACTGCCAAGGAAAAACAGGTCAACAATACAATTAAAAACATGTAAACCCCTTGATCAATGAATGTAATGACCGTGTTAAGTGTGTAAACATATTTACCCAAAGACCACCTGGTTGATCATACCGGTCGCCTAAGGGATGGACGAGATGTGTGGAACTCCAGACGTGAGATCCTACCTTCCCTTTAGCCAATAGCTTTCTACTGGGAAAAAGAAGGACACAGATCGTAAGCCCGGGGTCAAGCATCAGGGCCCACTTGCACCGGGTTCACAACCTACAGACTGTTACACCACCATGCAGCGCTTGGAATGATTGGTAAAGACGTGTCCTGTAATGCTAAGTACTGAAAACCAACATTTCAAGCAACCACATTGAGCAGACACCCATAGCTACAGTGAAATGCTCTTTACTCGGTTCCAATATGCAGAATCACATTGGAATGTGCATCCCAATTGTAAGTGCACTGGTAACTTGTAATTAGTGTCTTCAAGCCGCTAGGAGAGGCGTGAACAGATAAAATGTGCGTCAAACGTCACTCAGCAGTGCAAATACACCAGCCCCTGAAACGCATGGTTCGAGTGTAGCAGCTCATAATACGGAACCAGACACACACCGAGCTACATTTTCAGCCAAGCTATCCGTTCGTTCTGTGTGGGCAACTAGGCACGGTATAGCCACTAATTCAACTCGCACTCAATCCACAAACCCACTGATACTTCTCACCGTAATCGCTCAATCGGAACGCATTGTCTCATCCATTCAGTGCCCGTGCACCCGGTCAACTGATAACCCCCGGCGGTGGACTACGCCCAATGCCGGTAGTCACATGACAAACACGGCAAAACGGGCGGCCATCTTGGAGTGGCAGAAAATGAAGCTGCATGTATTTAACCCCAAGTTTAAAACAATGCCAGTCTCAATGTGTAGACCCTTAAGTGAGTTAAAACCTACACTTGGTAAACACGGGCATTCGCCATACAGTAAGTAAACCAAATGGACCCATACAATCTAAATCGACGGCGGCGGCCATATTAAGCTAGTCACACAGTGACTCTCATGGATAGCTCTGCCAGAGCATCAAAGAAACAAGGTAAGCTGCATGGACAGTAATCCCCACCCATTCCCCTGTCCCCCTTCCCCACTGTGTGTAGGCATAACACTCCAGAACGGCGTTTACTGATGGCGAGCAATGCATCATGGGAGACGTAGTCATAGGTACATACATGCAATGCATACACCAGAGAATCCAGCAAGGCATGCCACACACAACATCGAGCAGCTGATATAGACTAGGCAAATGTGTGATATAAATGTAATTTAAGAAAGACACACAGGTGAACGACACCACTGACCCAATGTCCATATCTTTTCACAGGAGAGTCCTCACGCAGTACAGCACCAGAAAGGGAGGAGAGGGCACCAGTACCTAAAAGGAGGGAAAAGGAAAAATAAAGTGCAGGTCACAGCGCTGTTGAGAAAGAGAAAACCACATCCAAGGAAGCCTCAACACCTGAGCGAGCCACAACACCACAGCTGCATTCCCCTCTATTGTTTGGAACACCTGAGTTGGAACTTGCAGCACTTTCGCCAACACCAACAACACAGTCATCCATGCAAGGAAGGGCAAGGAGGCTTGATGTGCCCCCTCTGAGGATTCTGCAAACCTCAGATGAGGAGGATGAGGAGGGTGACATGCAGAGGAATCCACCAGTGGCTGACAAGGCCAGGCAGCAGAGTACTGCAGGCGCTGTGCGGGCCAGTGTCCTTGGCAGAAGGGCATGGGAGAGTGGGGTCTTCTGTGGACTGGAGGCCACCATGGTAAAGGTGCAGCGCCTGCAGGCGAAGGCAATGTTGGCAATGCACAGGCAGGTGCGCAGCATCAATTACAAACTATCACACATTGACCATGGAATAGGCAGCATGGCTGGGAGAATGGAGGCAATAGCAAATGGGATGACAGACATCACACAGTACATGGGTGCTCTGTGTGACAAGTTGGACAGAGACCACTTAGAGCATCGCAGAGAGCGCCATTGTATGCAGCAGCAGTCGAAGGCCCTGAACCGCTTTCCCACAGCAACCTCACTGCTGTGCCGGCGTTCAATATCAATGCAGGATGCAATAGTGCACTGCTGCACAGATTTATCAAGGGGAATGGGGAGAGTCACCTCTGCCATGGAGCAGATGCTCACTAACCAGACAGGCACTGCTGGTGACACAGGTGTGGATGAAACAGAAGGGTCCACTAGCAGGAGTGGCTCCAGCACACCTGTACCTGAGATGCGTAGGAGCGTCAGGCGCAACATTTCTGACCCAGCCACCACCCAAAGTGTGGATACCCAGCCTCGTGCATCCGCACTGTAGTGCGTGGCCGAAAACGTTAAATATTGCCCTCACCCCCATGACTAGTCACATTGAGGGTAACTGTGACCAAGCAGTCATGGACACAGACATTGTAGGACAATGGCGTTTGATCTTTTGCATGCTTTAGTGACAATTAAACTACATACTTCACATACGACACCTGTCTGTGTCTCATTAATTACCTAGAAATATCGACGTGTGATCTCTGCCATCTGTTGCTGCTGCTCCTGTTGCTTGGGGCTCTGCCTGTTCCTGGTCATCATCAATGTCCTCGTGATGTGTTACCTCCACTTCTGTGCCTTCTTTGTGGCAAGATTGTGCAACATGGCACAGGTTGCTATCATCTTGCAGCATAGGATGGGGGATGTACTACCGTGCACCTCCACTCTTGTGGAGGCAGCGGAACCTGCTCTTGAGGAGTCCAAATGTGCGCTCCACTATGTTGCGAGTACACCTGTGAGCCACATTATAACTCCTCTCACTCATGGTAGTTGGATTGAGGTAGCCTTTACGTGGGAATACCTTGCTGGACTTTGGTGTTTTAATCCTTTTTAAGACTCTGTGTTGTTTCCTGCTCCTGAACTACAAGGACCTCGGGACTCATCGCTGACGCTGCCGGGGCCGGGACTGCGAGACCCAGGGTGCCTAGCGCTTTAACATCACAGCGCACCTGGTGTCTCTTCCCGCCCCCAGCTCTCCCGCGGCTATATACGGCTCGCGGCCCCCGCTCCGCGGGAGCCGCTCGCAGCCTTTACGTGGGAATACCTTGCTGGACTTTGGTGTTTTAATCCTTTTTAAGACTCTGTGTTGTTTCCTGCTCCTGAACTACAAGGACCTCGGGACTCATCGCTGACGCTGCCGGGGCCGGGACTGCGAGACCCAGGGTGCCTAGCGCTTTAACATCACAGCGCACCGGGTGTCTCTTCCCGCCCCCAGCTCTCCCGCGGCTATATACGGCTCGCGGCCCCCGCTCCGCGGGAGCCGCTCGCAGCCTTTACGTGGGAATACCTTGCTGGACTTTGGTGTTTTAATCCTTTTTAAGACTCTGTGTTGTTTCCTGCTCCTGAACTACAAGGACCTCGGGACTCATCGCTGACGCTGCCGGGGCCGGGACTGCGAGACCCAGGGTGCCTAGCGCTTTAACATCACAGCGCACCTGGTGTCTCTTCCCGCCCCCAACTCTCCTATTTAAACGTACTGGTGATCGCGCACGCAGGACGCGCGTGGGTCCAAGCACGGGGCTAAGCCCGGGACAAGGGCGGGACCGTCTGTGGCCGTCAGGGGCCGAAGGAGGCTGGGCTGGGCCAGGTCTCTGTCATTTATTGTTTATTTACTGTATCATTTGTCCAGCTGTTGAGATGTCTAGCTCACTCCCCTCTGGTGGGGGTGGTTCAATACTTGGGCCTCTTGACAAATATTTCGAGAAGGCACACAAGGAGATAGATAAGGAGCTCCTTTTAGCTGAGAGACTCGCTGAGCGTCGTCGCTCTATCGAACATCTTAAGAAATTACCACTGACCACCCAACCTGATTCAAATATCACGCAGGAAATGGCTGCTCAAGGGGAGACGGCCAGTGAATTGGATTTGGTTAGCATGGACCAAATTCCCAGTATATTTCGGTCCTTAAATACTTCCCCTGCATGTTCCATTGTCAATAGTGAGGCCCTCATAAATAGCCATTCTTCTGATTCTGCTACTATTAGCCTCATAGATCTTAATACTCCAGTCGCTCAGACTGCGGCTCAGACTATGGCTCCCAATTTGCACTCAACCCTTACTAATTGCTCTTTTGACAGTGCTGGTCCTTGTAAGAACATTCAGTCGCATATCATTAGTGACACCGGTTCTAAGTCCACTAAA